>NC_090320.1:269331744-269678078 GCF_040869045.1 Eurosta solidaginis
GAATGTATTAAAGAGTATTCTAAAAGTTTGTACGATATGGGTATTAAATGAAAGGTGTTAATGAGTATTTTAAAAGGCAGTAGGCCTTAGTTCTATATGTGGACGCCTTTTCGAGATATCGCCATAAAGGTGGACCAGGGGTGACTCTAGAATGTGTTTGTACGATATGCGTATCAAATTAAAGGTGTTAAGAAGCATTTTAAAAATGGCTCTAAGTTGTATATGTGAAGGCGTTTTCGAGATATCGACCAAAATGTAGACCAGGGCGACCCAGAACATCATCTGTCGAGTACCGCTAATTTATTTATATATGTCATACCACGAACAGTATTGCTGCCAAGATTCCAAGGCTTTTGATTTCGCCCTGCAGAACTTTTTCATTTTCTTCTACTTAATATGTTAGGTGTCACACATTTTACAAAGTTTTTTCTAAAGTTATATTTTGCGTCAAAAAACAATTCCAATTACCATGTTTGATCCCTTTTTTCATATTTGGTATAGAATTATGGCATATTTTTCACTTTCGATATCGAAAAAGTGGGCGTGGTCATAGTCGATTTCGGCCATTTTTTATACCAAGATAAAGTGAGTTCAGATAAGTACGTGAACTAAGTTTAGTAAAGATATATCGGTGATATTTTAAACGACTTTACTACTTATAGAATTCACAGACAGGATCCCACAACGAGATTAGAGACCAAAAGCAATAATTTAATCGGAAAACTTTTTAAAATAGGATGTATTTCCAAAGCTGAGAAACATAAGTTGACCACAAATATGGCACTACCACCAAAAATGTATGATCTCCCAAAAACGCACAAGGTAGGGACTCCATTCAGTCCTATATGCTCAGCGATTGGTTCTCCATCATACGGACTGTGTAACTGGAAACTTCAACTATAATATAAAAAATACATTAGAATTCAAAGAGAAGATAAATAATACTTTTATATATGAAGACGAACAACTTATTTCTTTTGACATGGTCTCACTATTTCCCAGTATCCCGAAAAATCTAGCACTTGACGTCATACAACGATAATGACAACTATAAAAGAATTTACCAAAATGCCGAAACAAATATTTATGGAGATATTACGTTTTTGTATAGAAGAAAGTAGATACTTTAAATTTAAGGACACGATATACATCCAGTTGAAATGAATGCCGATGGGATCCCCTGCTTCACCAGTTATTGCGGATATCATAATGGAGGAACTACTCGACAAGACGATGGAGGAATTTGGACAGAAGCTAAGATTAATAAGTAAATAAGTCGATGACATTTTTGCAATTATACGCGAAGACGAGATACAGAATACACTAAATGCGCTGAATTCGTTTAATAGACACATCAAATTTACAATAGAATTCGACGAAGAGGGTAAACTCCCTTGATTGTATTGTGATCAGACGAGGAAATAAATTAAAAATTCGGTGGTATAAGAAACCAACAGCGTCAGGACGAGTCATCAATTTTCATTCGAAACACCCTAAAACGATGATAATGAATACACCAATGGGCTGTATACAACGCATGTTGAACATATCAGACGAAATTTATAAGTAAATAAATAAATGTAAGGCGCGATAACCTCCGAAGAGATCTAAGGCCGAGCTTCTCTTCCAATTTGCGTCGTGCTCCTCTTGATTTTCCCTACAAATCGGCCGGACGATCAGACGAAATTTGCCACAGGGAAATAGAAAAGGAGATATTGTGCTTATTAAAACAAAATTACTTTCCAGAAAATATTATTAAAACCTCAATAACCAAGATCATTTTGATATATAGAAGTCTATATCTATCTCGATTAGTTTATGCCGTTACGGGGTACCGTTATGCGAACAAAATTAATATACTCTGTGAGCTCTGCTCAGCCTGAGTATAAAAAAATAATAATTAATGCTTGGCGCGATTTATCTACAAGAAGATTTAGGCCGAACTTCTCTTCGAATTTCCGCCTTGATCCCTTTTTATTTTCCCTATAAATTGGCAGATGGGACATATATGTTTTATGCCGATTCCAAACGAAAGCTGGCGCAAGGAAGATGCATTTTCACTGAAAAGCTTTTCATAGTAGAAATACACACAAATGAACACTTTAAATGAAAACGGTTCTGGTGTATACATTCAGATAAGATTAAGTAAGTTATAACGAAAAAACTAGTAAAATATTGGCAGTCTTCTTGCTACACAAGGAAATATTTTTGGGATACCGGTGTCCCATATGCGTGAAAGCGTTCAAAATACGGTCATATTGTACAAGTGTACTTAACCTATTAGAACTAAGTAGCACAAATCAACTGTATAAATATAGAAACGAGCTATTAAATTTTCCTTTGAAAAAGAATAGAATATACGTGCTAAATTCATTTCGCTTGAATAAACATAACAACCTTGAATTTGTTGTTATGGTAGATTAAAAAATTATTTGTTTAACTGATTGATAATTTATATTACGATTGACGCATTAACCATAAAAACTTAAAAAGAAACAAAAACAAGTAAGGAAGGCTAAGTTCGGGTGTAACCGAACATTACATACGGGCGGAGCCACGCCCATTTTGAAATTTTCTTTTATTTTTGTATTTTATTGCACCATATCATTACTGGAGTCGAATGTTTAAATTTTACTTTAAAAAAATTTTGTTTAAAGTGGGCGTGGTCGTTCTCGGATTTTGCTAATTTTTATTAAGCATACATATAGTAATCATCATGATATATTCAACGACTGCCACATTACAGCTTGCAAAACTTTTAAATTACCTTCTTTTAAATGTGGGTGGTGCCACGCCCATTGTCCAAAATTTTACTAATTTTCTATTCTGCGTCATAAGTTCAACTCACCTACCAAGTTGCATCGCTTTATCCGTCTTTGGTAATGAATTATCGCACTTTTTGTGTTTTTCGAAATTTTCGATATCGAAAAAGTTGGCGTGGTTATAGTCCGATTTGGTTCATTTTAAACAGCGATCTGAGACGAGTGCCCAGGAACCTACATACCAAATTTCATGAAGATACCTCCAAATTTACTCAAGTTATCGTGTTAACGGGCGGACGGACGGCCATGTCTCAATCAAATTTTTTTTTTTGCTGATGATTTTGATATATGGAAGTCTATATCTATCTCGATTCCTTTCTACCTCTACAACCAACCGTTATCCAATCTAAGTTATTATACTCTGTGAGCTCTGCTCAACTGAGTATAAAAACTAGTAAAATATTGACAGCCTTCTTGCCATATAAGGAAATATTTTTGGGACACCGTTGTCCCATATGCGTGAAAGGTTTAAAAATACGGTCATATTGTACACGTGTACTTAACCTACCATCATATATATTATTTCTAATTGCTGTTTTTATTAGAGCTTACGATTTATCGAACATGTTCTAAAAGAGATTTCTCGCGAGTCTCGCCTTCTCGCGAGATTCTCGAATCTCGAATTACTTGAAAGGCTCGAAAGATTCTCGAATTACTCGTAAGGCTCCCAAGCTTCTCGACATTCAACTTAATCCATACATTGGCTGTTTTATATAGAGCTTACGATTTTTTCTGGAGCACAAGCCAAAATGTCCGCAAAACCACAAGTAAAAAACCCCGAAATATATAGAATATTGTCAATGCGGCGGCTGAACTCAAAGTCGAGAAGATCGTGAGTATTACGAGTAATTCGAGAATCGAGAATCTCGCGAGCCTTACGAGTAATTCGAGATTCGAGAATCTCGCGAGAAGCCGTGTTCTTGATGTCTCGTTAAAAAATAAAATATTGCGAACAAATTTATATGTATAATAAATATGTTTTCATTTAAATTTCATTGAAGCTATATAATCAACAAAAAAGTCACATGTAAAAAAAAAAAATAATACAAGTCAATAAATACTGTCCATACAGCGATTAAGCAAGAATGCCGAGAAGCTCCCGAGATTTACTAGCACTTCGAGACACGAGAAGTTCTCGATTTCTCGGGTCTCCAAAATCTCGCTTGTGCTCGGGAAGAAATCGTAAGCTCTAGTTTTTATGTAGGGGTCCCTTTTTCGCTCTTATTTGGAATCCAAATCTATAAATAGAGTTTTGGTTGTAAAGATGGGGATCCGTGCTATTAGTGAGCTTTGGGAAATTTTGGTCGTAGTGCTTTTGTTTAGCTATATTTTATTAAAATAATTTGTTAAAAGTAAACGATTGTGAGCACCCAAAGAAATCTATTTGTACTATGGCACTATTGTGAATATTTGCACTGTATAACCGGCAGTTGCTACCATAGCCAGATGGCAGCGCAAGTTGTAAGTTTCAATTGATTGATAGAACAGCTAATTTCTGTTGATATTTGATAAGAGACTTTTATATTGGTGGCGCAAAATGCGCCCGGGCCCGGCTCGTGTGAACTTAATAGCACAATTCAGCTGTACAAATATAGAAACGAGCAATTGAATTTTCCTTTGAAAGAGAATAGAATATACGCACTAATTTCACATCGCTGGAATAAACATAACAACTTTGAATTTGTTATTTTGGTAGAACAAAAGCTATTTGTTTAACTGATTTAAAATTTGTATTACGCTTGACGCATTAACTATAGAAAATTAAAAAGAAACAAGTAAGGAAGGCTAAGTTCGGGTGTAACCGAACATTACATACTCAGTTGAGAGCTGTGGAGACAAAGTAAGGGAAATCACCATGTTGTAAAAGGAACCTAGGGTAACCCTGGAATGTGTTTGTATGACATGTGTATCAAATGGAAGGTATTAAAGAGTATTTTAAGAGGAAGTGGGCCATAGATCTATAGATGGACGCCATTTAGGGATATCGCCATAAAGGTGGACCAGGCCTGACTCGAGAATTTGTTTGTACGATATGGGTATCAAATGAAAGGTGTTAATGAGTATTTTAAAAAGGCGTGGGCCTTAGTTCTATAGGTGGATGCCTTTTCCAGATATCGCCATAAAGGTGGACCAGGGGCGACTCTAGAATTTGTTTGTACGATATGGGTATCAAATGAAAGGTGTTAATGAGTATTTTAAAAAGGCGTGGGCCTTAGTTCTATAGGTGGATGCCTTTTCGAGATATCGACATAAAGGTGGACCAGGAGTGACTCTAGAATTTGTTTATACGATATGGGTATCAAATGAAAGGTGTTAATGAGTATTTTAAAGGGAGTGGGCCTTAGTTCTATAGGTGGATGCCTTTTCGAGATATCGCTATAAAGGTGGGCCAGGGGTGACTCTAGACTTTTTTGGTACGATATGGGTATCAAATGGCAGGTGCTAATGAGTATTTCAAAAAGGCGTGGGCCTTTTCCTTAGTTCTATAGGTGGACGCCTTTTCGAGATATCGACATAAAGGTGGACCAGGGGTGACTCTAGAATTTGTTTGTACGATATGGGTATCAAATGAAAGGTGTTAATGAGTATTTTAAAAAGGATTGGGCCTTAGTTCTATATGTGAACGCCTTTTCGAGATATCGCCATAAACGTGGACCAGGGGTGACTCTAGAATGTGTTTGTACGATATGGGTATCAAATTAAAGGTATTAATGAGGGTTTTAAAAGGGAGTGGCCCTTAGTTGTATATGTGAAGGCGTTTTCGAGATATCTACCAAAATGTGGACCAGGGTGACCCAGATCATCATCTGTCGGGTACCGCTAGTTTATTTATATATGTAATACCACGTACAGTATTCCTTCCAAGATTCCAAGGGCTTTTGATTTCGCCTTGCAAAATTTTTTCATTTTCTTCTACTTAATATGGTAGGTGTCACACCCATTTTACCAAGTTTTTTTCTAAAGTTATATTTTGCGTCAATAGACCAATACAATTACCATGTTTCATCCATTTTTTCGTATTTGGTATATAATTATGGCATTTTTTTCATTTTTCGTAATTTTCGATATCGGAAAAGTGGGCGTGGTCATAGTCGGATTTCGGCCATTTTTTATACCAATACAAAGTGAGTTCATATAAGTACGTGAACTGAGTTTAGTAAAGATATATCGATTTTTGCTCAAGTTATCGTGTTAACGGCCGAGTGGAAGGACAGACGGTGGACTGTGTATAAAAACTGGGCGTGGCTTCAACCGATTTCGCGCTTTTGCACAGAAAACAGTTACCGTCCTAGAAGCTAAGCCTCTACCAAATTTCACAAGGATTGGTTAATTTTTGTTCGACTTACGGCATTACAAGCATCCTAGACAAATTAAATGAAAACGGGCGGAGCCACGCCCATTTTGAGATTTTCTTTTATTTTTGTATTTTGTTGCACCATATCATTACTGGAGTTGAATGTTGGCATAATTTACTTATATGCTGCAAAGATATTAACTTTTCTTTTAAAATTTGAATTAAAAAAAAATTTTTTTTTAAAAAGTGGACGTGGTCGTTCTCCGATTTTGCTAATTTTTATTAAGCAGACATATAGTAATAAGAGTAACGTTCCTGCCAAATTTCATCATGATATCTGCAACAACTGCCACATTACAGCTTGCAAAACTTCTAAATTACCTTCATTTAAAAGTGGGCGGTGCCACGCCCATTGTCTAAAATTTTACTAGTTTTCTATTCTGCGTCATAAGCTCAACTCACCTACCAAGTTTCATCGCTTAATGCGTATTTGGTAATGAATTATCGCACTTTTTCGATTTTTCGAAATTTTCGATATCGAAAAAGTGGGCGTGGTCATTGTCCGATATCGTTCATTTTAAATAGCGATCTGAGATGAGTGCTCAGGAACCTACATACCAAATTTCATCAAGATACCTCAAAATTTACTCAAGTTATCGTGTTAACGGGCAGACGGACGGACGGACGGACGAACGGACATGGCTAAATCGAATTTTTTTTCGATACTGATGATTTTGATATATGGAAGTCTATATCTATCTCGATTCCTTTATACCTGTACAACCAACCGTTATGCAATCAAAGTTAATATACTCTGTGAGCTCTGCTCAACTGAGTAAAAAAGTAATAATTAATGCTTGGCGCGATTTATCTCCAAGAACATGTATGCCGAACATCTCTTCGAATTTGCGTCTTGCTCCCTTTTGATTTTCCCTACAAAGTAGTTTACTCAGGTAACAGTTTTAAATACTCCGAACACCTGTAGCAAAACAAGAGAGAAATGTAATAAATCGAAAATTTTCAAAAGTGCTACGTCATCAAACTTTTTTAAAAGGTTTTATTTAGTTGACTTGACAGACTAGGCTGGTTGGTTGGCTGGCTGGTTGGCTGGCTGGCACGAATTTTGTAATTGAAATTTAAGTAACTTCCCGACAAGCTACAAGCTTGAAACTTGGAATATAGTTCAGAACCCGATGACAGTGCAATAATAAGAAAAAAATCGCCGCTAGGTGGCGCAAGGATCGAGATATTCACAAAACTCGTATTTGTGGTCCGATTTGGCTCATATTTGGAATACATATACATACAAGAATAGAAAGCGACCTATGAAAAAAAATCGTATTTGTTTTCCGATTTGGCTCATATTTGGAACACAATACATACAAGAATAGAAAATGGCCTATGAAAAAAATCGCTGCGAGGTGGCGCAAGGATCAAGATATTCACAAAAATCCTATTTGTGGTCCGATTTGGCTCATATTTGGACACATAAATAATACATACAAGAATAGAATGCGACCTATGAAAAAAATCGCCACTAGGTGGCGCAAAGATCGAGATATTCAAAAAAATCGTATTTGTGGTCCGACTTGGTCCATATTTGGAACACATAATATATACACGAATACAAAGCGAGCTATGATGTCCGATTTGGAACAAATATTACATACAACCCGGTAGAGGTGACATCAAAATATTTTGGAGTTGGAGGAGGCGCAGAGTTGAGTAAAGTCTTTGGAAGGATTTTGTATTAAGGACTTAGACTGTAACAAATGTCAGGAAAGAGTCCTTGTAATCATGAGTCACTATATGAACTAAATAGAATGAGAAATAATATGCAATTAAATAAAGACTAAAAACTTGAAAATAAAATAAATAAAAAAAAATTTTTTTAAGTTAAACGGTTTTATTGAAAACAATACTTGCATGAAGTAATAATAATACTAAGCTAGAAAATAATTAGGTAGGTTCTAGGTACTAGCCATCACACTCCTCATCAATCTAGGGCGTTGCTCAGATAATTAAATAAAAGCATTGGGCGCGTGAAATTTCTAAAAATGTGAGGCGTACCATAACCTTATTAAGGTTCAGATGGGCTTATATATGACTATCAATAGAAATTTTTCTAGCTAAGTATTATTATTACTTCATGTAAGTATTGTTTTCAATAAAACCGTTTAACTTAAATATTTTTTTTTTCATTATTTTATTTTCAAATTCGATTACAAATACAACAATTCTGGAATGCGGGGCCAAGATTATGAAAAAAAACTAGTAATAAGTTTTCAGAACTTATAATTATGAATCCGATAGGAGTCTAAAATATATGAGAAACGTGAGTCTTGAGAATATATAAAATTATAATCCTAAAAGACTCATATGTATATGACTCATAAAAACTCGAATATGATGGGAATTAAGGGCCCCAGTCCCAATACTGTATATTCAACAAAGCAACATTGACACGAAACTTCATATACTTTCTTGGCATTTTTTTAATCAGAATACAAATTTTTTGATAAATATTTCCCCACTGACATATGACTTTTACATTCAGTGCTCATTCAGCAAAGCAGTCTGCAAAATACCTTACAGAATCGCATATTCCACGAAAATGTAAAAGTCATATGTCAGTGGGGAAATATTTATCAAACGCCAAGAAAACAAAAATAGTAATTCTGCAACAGTGTGTGTGAGTTTTTAATCTCACAATAGTATACACTGGCTGTCAAAAAAGCTCCCGAAGATTTTATGAGTGAGTTTTCTTGTACATAATTTTGCTTTGCAGAATCAGAATTTTACAGTTTACACAATTTCCAGTTTACACTTCAAAACAGTTAGTGAATCCAGCCCCTGGTCTTTGTTACTGCATGTCTGCAAGCATCTGCAAGTGCAAGTATGGCTATATTCTGTTAGATTAACGGTAACCACATATCATATTATTTTAAACATTCATCGTTAAATTGGTGTCCTTCCGAAACCAATAAGCCAGCTTAGTGGTCAAATATGATTCGTTTATAAACATTAAAACTCATATTGGACTCACATTTAGGCTCATATAATGTATGAAATTGGGCTCATATCAGACGACCAGGGCAAATTAGTCTCATTTCGGACTCCAAAATGAGCTCATTATGAGCGTAAAAGCTCTAATGATGGCTCTTTTATGGACCTTTTGTACATTCTCCCACACGAAAACGAAAGTTTTTAACACGCTTTTATTAGCTTGGCCTGTATGTAACGGAATCTTTATGCTTAATTTTCACCGGTTTCTAGAAGTCTGATTAATTTGAAACTTTGCATACGTATCAAGGACCGATGACAATGCATTAGTGTGATGGTGTGGTGACATAAGGTCAATGGCCATAAGGTCAATTGGCCTTATTACCACTTTGAATGGCCATAAGTTTGATTGAAACTGTGCACACGTATCAAGGCTCGATGACAATGCATTAATGTGATGGTGTGGTGACATAAGGTCAACGGCCATAAGGCCAATTGGTCATAAGGTCAATTGGCCTTATTTCCACTTTGAATGGCCATAAGTTTGATTGAAACTTTGCACACGTGTCAGGGCTCGATAACAATGCATTAATGTGATGGTGTTGTGACATAAGGTCAACGGCCATAAGGTCAATTGGTCTTATTACCACTTTGAATGGCCATAAGTTTGATTGAAACTGTGCACACGTATCAAGGCTCGATGACAATGCATTAAAGTGATGGTGTGGTGACATAAGGTCAACGGCCATAAGGCCATAAGTTTGACTGAAACTTTGCACACGTGTCAGGGCTCGATAACAAGGCATTAATGTGATGGTGTGGTGACATAAGGTCAACGGCCATAAGGTCAATTGGCCTTATTACCACTTTGAATGTCCATAAGTTTGATTGAAACTTTGCACACGTATCAAGACTCGATGACAATGCATTAATGTGATGGCGTGGTGACATAAGGTCAATTGGTCTTATTACCACTTTGAATGGCCATAAGTTTGATTGAAACTTTGCACACGTATGAAGGCTCGATAACAATGCAATAATGTGATGGTGGGGTGACATAAGGTTAACGGACATTAGGTCGATTGAACTTATGACCATCCCAAATGGTCATAGATTTGCAACCTTGCACATAATGCGAAAAACGCATTCCTTTATTAATGATAGAAGTGGATGCATGGCATATCTACGAAAGAGCATACTGGGGCCCTTTTTAACACGTTTTTATTAGCTTGGGCTGTAACTATCTATGTATCTATGTATCCATGTATGTATGTAACGGAATCTGGAGTCTATGTATCCATGTATGTATGTAACGGAATCTGGAGTGGAGCCGAGAGCCCCGGTAATGCAGAGCTCCGAACACCGTTGCACCTTTTGAAGCATTTTAAGATAGGCACTTTTAGCTAGTGCAGGCCACCAGACCAAGGCATCATAAAGAAGAATCGGGGGCACAATGGCTGTGTAAATCCAGTAGGTCACCTTAGGGGAGAATCCCCAGGAGGTGCCAATTGCCCTCTTGCAGGTGAACAGCTCTGTTGCTGCCTTCTTGGATCGCTCCACTATATGGTCACTCCATAATAGCTTCTTATCCAGAATGACTCCCAAATACTTGACTTGATCGCTAAATGCTAAGAACGTACCCCCAATTCTTGGCGGTGTACGATTTCGTACTTTGCACCTCCTCGTGAAGAGGACAAGCTCGGTTTTATACGAGTTGACTTCCAAACCTGTGGATGTGGCCCAGTGCGAAATTTTGGATAGTGCCCCTTCCATTAGGTTGCAAAGAGTTTGCGGAAATTTACCACGCATTGTGACGCAGATGTCATCTGCATACGCGATCACTTGGTGACCTTCTGCCTCCATGAGGCGTAGTAGTTAGTTGACGGTAACCCTCCAAAGTAGCGGAGAGAGAATGCGCCCTAGCTCAGTTTTAATATGTCTACGTGTAAACAGATTGTATATAAACTCCACCAGGCATTCGTCAACCCCCAGATCGGCCAGCACCGAAGTGATGACCTCAGGGAGAACGTTGTTGAAGGCACCCGCTATATCTAGAAATGCCACCAGTGTGTATTCCTTGAGGTCAAGTGACTTTTCGATAACGGATACCAGTTAATACAAGGCCGTGTCAGTTAACCTACCCTTAGTATAGGCATGTTGAGCTTACGAAAGAAGCGATGGCTCAATCCTCCTCCTGATGTAGTCCTCTAGGAGTCTTTCGAGTGCTTTTAGCAGAACAGGCCTATAATCATTACAGTCGGCAAAGCGCAACCGGTCACAAGAGGTGAACAAGCGCGACATCAAAAAAGAGAAGTACTCCAGACAGACTGACGGTGATTCTACCAGTGCTGCGGTATTGGACAGACCCACTTACAGAGCGGTGGTCAGGGACCAACCAAGTGGCTCTGGTCGATGTTGAGAGCAATGGCGGGAGGCTTGGAGCTCCATAGAGGGACGGCTATCGAAGATGGTCGTCGAGCACCTGATGGAGGTAAACCCCAGTTCCCGCCTTCAACTGCGAGGAGGTATGCCGCGGCTGCAGGGTAATCAAATGCGCGGATGGGTTCTCAAGGGAGTTTCTTGAGAGATGCGTTGCTTGCCAAAGTGCCAAAGCTGAAACTGGATGCACAAAAGGTAATACAGTGCCTAAAGCTCCAGAACGCGGACCTCCAGATGGACGACTGGGCTCTGATGAAGGTAGAGCAACCACAAAATAATAATCTGGAGGAGATTGAAGACGCCAACAAACTCCTGGGGAGGCTCAACCTGGCGGAGCTAGGTGAGGATGGGTCGTCAATCCTCGGAAGGCGAGCAGGCAAGTCTCAACCCAATGCTCAGGGTGGCTCAAATTAACCTGCAGCACTCAAAAGTAGCCTCGGATAACCTGCTGGTCCTCCTCAGGGAGGAAGACATTGATATCTGCCTAGTGCAGGAACCATGGGTCTGGCGGTCACAGGTTATGGGCCTAAAGACCCGAAACTATAGCCTCTTTTATACACATGGAGAAGGTAAGCCGAGGGCTTGTATCCTCGTTAGGAATACGATCAATGCTTTCTTTTTACCTAATTTCAGTAGTTACGACGTTGCTGTATTCAAAGTCGAGTCAAGAAACGGCCGAAGGATGACGGTCGCCTCGGCTTATATGTTCCGCGATCGACCCGCTCCTCCAGAGGAGGTCGCGCAAATGATAGCACAAATAACCAAGAAGGAGACGGTCGTGATGGGTCGCGACGCCAACACAAGGCACGCGGTTTGGGGGAGCAGCGAGATAAATGAACGGGGTGAGTCTCTGTTTGAATTTATATTAGCTAACAACCTTTACATATGTAACAAGGGCAGCTCTCCCACCTTTAGTTTTCCGAGTACGGCGAACTACCCAGGGTGGGAGGAAGTCCTTGATATAACACTAACATCTGACTCCCTGGAGCTTATGGTAAGAAACTGGGAGGTGTCGAAAAAACTTTCTCTGTCGGATCACCGGTTGATCCTTTTCAACATAGACTGGGAAAAAAGAAATGAGTCAGCCGCACAGACCCCTAAACGGACGTCCTTGAGCCTATTTAACAAGATAGTCAGCGATAGGCTCCATAAAAGTAGGACGCCTATACAATCTACAGACAGTCTTGACGACCGAGTTCGGTCTTTGGAGAAAAGTTTTCAGGTGGCCTTTAAAATTGCCTGTCCAATTTCGAGGAGCAAAAAGACCTTCCCACCGCGGTGGGACAAAAATCTCAGCGACCTGAGGTCAAAGCTGACGAGGGTCTTCAACGGCTGTCACTTCAGGAACGATTTCCAGGAGTACAGGACGGCTCAGAGGGAGTATAAGAAACCCCTATGGACAGCAAAATCAAGCTCTTGGCGAGAACACTGCGAGTCGATTGAGTCCACGAAGAACTCAGCCAGGCTGGGAAAGATTCTTGCCAAGAGTCATTCAAACAAGAAATTTTTCAAGCGCGCCGATGGAACATGGGAAGGATCGGCGGATGAGACTCTAAACATCCTTGTAGATGCTCACTTCGGATCGGGGGAGGGTGTACGCGATACAAAGACGGCACATCAGGAAGTGCCTGTTGGCCTCATAAACAACCTTTTAGCGGAGAAGAAAATTGCCTGGGCAATAGATAGCTTCTCTCCATATAAATCACCGGGCGTGGATGGTATTCTACCTATTATGCTGCAGAAGACTCAGAAATCTTTGGTTAAGGAACTGAAGGAGTTCTTCGAGGCATGCATTCGTCTCAACCACATTCCGGTCTCGTGGACGAAAACAAGGGTGGTTTTCATCCCCAAGGCCGGCAGAAGGGGGCATGAAGTAGCCAAAGACTTTCGGCCAATAAGTCTCGCGTCCTTTGTTCTGAAAACATTCGAAAGGCTGCTAGATATACATATACGGAAGCTTCTAGGCGATGCTCCACTTTCCACGGCACAGCACGCGTACCTGAGAGGGAAATCCAAAAAAACCGCGCTACATGCGTTAGTTCGAACAGTGGAAAAGTTCCTTCATCCCAAGCATTCACTCTGGCTGCGTTTGTTGATGTGGAAGGCGCGTTTAACAATGTAAGAGCTGAAGCGATTGAGGCTGCCCTCGGTAGGGCAGGGGTTGAAGAGCCACTACGGCTTTGGATTTCAACCCTGCTTCGCAACCGCGAAATAACATCAGAGCTAGGCGGAGCTAGTGTTGGCAAGCAGGTATGCAGAGGCACACCACGGGGTGGGGTGCTTTCACCTCTGCTTTGGTTGATCACCATAAATGAAATCCTAGGAAAACGCAGGGGGGTTAAGATCGTGGCGTATGCCGACGACGTCGGGATCTTGGTCTCTGGTCCTTTCCCCTCCGTAATGAACGAAATCATGGAAAGGGCCTTGGCTAAACTCAGCAGGTGGGCACAGGGATGTGGCCTTAGGTTAAATCCCGACAAGACGGATCTGCTTCCCTTCACGAGGAAGTACAAGCCACCTGCCTTCAGACTACCGTTCTTAAACGGCCATCAACTAACCCTGTCATCGAGTACCAGGTATCTGGGACTAGCAATTGACTGCAAGTTGAATTGGAAATTATGCATCGAAGAGCGGGTACGGAAGGCCTGCATCGCCTTCTACGCCTGCAAATCAATGTTTGGTAAGAAATGGGGACTCAAGCCAAGCATGGTACTTTGGATGTACGAGCGAGGCGGTGGTGCGACTGGTGCTTACCTATGGTTCCATAGTCTGGTGGGAAGCTCTAAGTAAGAGCTACAATCTCACTAGCCTGCAAAAAGTCCAGCGCACTGCGTGTGCTGGTCCCACAGGGGCCGGACGCATTTGCCCCACAGCTGCTTTAGACCCCATTTTGCACCTGCTTCCAATCGACTTGCATATACTTTGTACATCGTCACAAACCGCACTGAGATTTAGGAAGTCTGTGTGTTGGAAGGATACTCAGCAAGGGCATATTAGTATCCTAAATAAACGTCCGGATGGTACATGTAGTACCGCGACAGATTACTACCCTCGCAAACTGAAGTTTGAGTACGGTTGTAATACCGCTATTCAAAGCAGGAACGAGTGGAAGAGAAACCCGGGCATAAGGGTCGACGACATTCAAATCTACACTGACGGCTCCAAGATGGAATCGGGAGTGGGGGGCGGAGTCTACTCCGAGTCCCTAGATTTGTCTGCTTCATTCAGACTCCCATTGCACTGCAGCGTGTTTCAAGCAGAAATCCTCGCGATTTGGCAAGCCTGAAAATCACTGGAGGGCTTGAATGTAGCTGGTAAAGTTTGCATCCTGTCGGATAGCCAAGCAGCGATAAAAGCGCTTTCCTCGCCACACATTAACTCAAAATTAGTGTGGGCTTGTAAGCTACTCATATTCCAGTTATCCACCAATCTAGAACTATGCGTAATCTGGGTCCCGGATCATAGGGGGATAGAGGGTAACGAGAAGGCCGACGAGCTGGCACGCAGGGGCTCATCGGAGATAAGCGAGGAAATCACCTGTGTCGAAGTAGGCATACCCTTAGCAGTAGCCAAGGGGAATATCCAAAGCTTCTACTCGAAGAAAGCACAAACAAAGTGGAATAACATCACCACCTGTGCAATATCAAAATCCATTTGGCCAAACTATGATGGAAGGAGGACGAGAAGTCTTCTGAACAAATCCAGGGCCAACACACGCAAACTGATAGCAGTCTGCACCGGCCATTGGGTAGTAGGCACGCATGCGGAAAGGATGGGCATTCCGTATAACGACTACTGCAGAAACTGCAAAGATCCAAATGCCAAGGAGACAGTTGAACACTTTATGTGTAAATGTCCGGCACTAGCTAGAGCCCGACTAAGGTTCCTTGGAACCCCGTTTCTAGAAGACCTCAGAGGTCTATCTGTGATAGCAATCCCGAATATTCTTAATTTTATCAACAACTCTGGCTGGTTGTGATACATTGACCGTAAAATTCCGTAGGTTTTAGACGAGTTATATGGCATCAAAACGGCTTTAAATAGCTACTTGGGCGACCAGGGTTGCAGCCATTTCACCTACCTACCTACTACCTACAGCGTCACGACCCTCTGCACCCGGATACACCTCGTGCACTCTTGCCAAAGGCCAATGGCCTGGAGCGCTTCGTTCATGGAATAGCAAAACGATATCGTTGACTCGAAGATTTCGATGAGGTTCCATCCACTTCTTAGATCGAGTTTGTAGGGTATGCAAATTTTCATTACATTAGCGTGGCGGGTTTCAGCACCAATTTAATGTTGGTAAAACATTAATAATAATTAAAATTTTAGTTACCTCATTTTCGGAATCTAAGATAGTTAATTTTATTACATATATAAAAGTTTCTTATATGTTACAGGGTTGCAGAATAATAAAGTAAATTGGTAGTATAATGAACAAAGTTGCATCAGAAGGAAAAAACGTTAAAATATAATTAAAATATTGTACAGCTGGGTTGAAGGAAATTCTATCGAGGTAACAAAGACTTAGGAAAAACAAGTAAGGAAGGCTAAGTTCGGGTGTAACCGAACATTACATACTCATCTGAGAGCTTTGGAGACAAAATAAGGGAAAATCACCATTTAGCAAAATGAACCTAGGGTAACCCTGGAATGTGTTTGTATGACATGTGTATCAAATGAAAGGTGTTAATGATTATTTAAAATGTATTGGGCCTTAGTTCTATAGGTGGATGCCTTTTCGAGATATCGCAATAAGTGTGGACCAGGGGTGACTATAGATTGTGTTTGTACGATATGGGTATCAAATTAAAAGTATTAATGAGGGTTTTAAAAGGGAGTAGCCCTTAGTTGTATATGTGAAGGCGTTTTCGAGATATCGGCCAAAATGTGGACAAGGGTGACCCAGAACATCTTCTGGCGGGTACCGCTAATTTATTTATATATATCATACCACGAACAGTATTCCTGCGAAGATTCCAGGGGCTTTTGATTTCGCCCTGCAACAACTTTTTCATTTTCTTCTACTTAATATGGTAGGTGTCACACCCATTTTACAAAGTTTTTTCTAAAGTTATATTTTGCGTCAAAAAACCAATCCAATTAAAATTTTTCATCTCTTTTTTCATATTTGGTACAGAATTATGGCATTTTTTTAATTTTTCGTAATTTTCGATATCGGAAAAGTGGGCGTGGTCATAGTCGGATTTCGGCCATATTTTATACCAAGATAAAGTGACTTCAGATAAATACGTGGACTAAGTTTAGTTAAGATATATCATTTTTTGCGCAAGTTATCGTGTTAAAAGTTACCGTCATAGAGTCTATAACTCTACCAAATTTCAGAAGGATTGGGAAATTTTTGTTCGACTTATGGCATTAAAAGTATTCTAGACAAACTTAATGAAAAATGGCGGAACCACGCCCATTTTGAAATTTTCATTTATTTCTGTATTTTGTTGCACAATATCATTACTGGAGTTGAATGTTGACTTAATTTACTTATATACAGTAAAGATATTCAATTTTTTGTTAAAATTTGACTTTTAAAAAAATTCATCCGATTTTTATAATTTTTATTTAGCACATATATAGTAATAGTAGTAACATCCCTGCCAAATTTCATCATGATATCTTCAATGACTGCCAAATTACAGCTTGCAAAACTTTAAAATTACCTTATTTTAAAAGTGGGCGGTACCACGCCCATTGTCCAAAATTTTACTAATTTTCTATTCTGCGTCATAAGGTCAACCCACCTACCAAGTTTCATCGTTTTATCCGTCTTTAAGGGAGAATCATCATGTAGGAAAATTTACTTAGGGTAACCTTGGAATGTGTTTGTATAACATGGGTGTCAAATGAAAGGTATTAAAGAGTATTTTAAAAGGGAGTGTCCCTTAGTTGTATATGTGAAGGCGTTTTCGAGATATCGACTAAATGTGGACCAGAACATCATCTTTCGGATACCGCTAATTTATTTATAATTGTAATACCACGAACAGTATTCCTGCCATGTTTCCAAGGTCTTTTGATTGCGCCCTGCAGAACATTTTCATTTTCTTCTACTTAATATGGTAGGTGTCACACCCATTTTACCAAGTTTTTTCTAAAGTTATATTTTGCCTCAAAAACAATTCCAATCTCCATGTTTGATATCGTAAAAGTGGGCGTGGCCATAGTCGGATTTCGCGCATGTTTAATACCAAGATAAAGTGAGTTGAGATAAGTAAGTGAACTAAGTTTAGTAAAGATATATCGATTTTTGGTCAAGTTAAAGCCGACTGTGTATAAAAACTGGGCGCAGCTTCAACCGATTTCGCCCATTTTCACAGAAAACAGTTATCGTCATAGAATCTATGGCCCTACCAAATTTCAGAAGGATTGGTAAATTTTTGTTCGACTTATGGCATTAAAAGTATTCTAGACAAATTAAATGAAAAAGGGCGGGTATTTGAAATTTTCTTTCATTTTTGTATTTTGTTGCACCATATCATTACTGGAGTTAAATGTTGACATAATTTATTTATATACTTAAAGATATTAAATTTTTTGTTAAAATTTGACTTTCAACATTTTTTTTAAAGTGGGCGTGTTCGGCATCCGATTTTACTAAATTTTATTTAGAACACATATGGTAATAGGAGTAACGTTCCTGCCAAATTTCATCATTATATCTTCAACGACTGCCAAATTAAAGCTTGCAAAACTTTTAAATTACCTTCTTTTAGAAGTGGGCGGCGCCACGCACATTGTCGAAAATTTTACTAATTTTCTATTCTGCGTCATAAGGTCAACCCACTTACCAAGTTTCATCGCTTTACCCGTCTTTGGTAAAGAATTATAGTACTTTTTCGGTTTTTCGAAATTTTCGATATCGAAAAAGTGGGCGTGGGTATAGTCCGAGTTCGTTCATTTTAAACAGCGATCGGAGATGAGTGCCCAGGGACTTACATACCAAATTTCATTAAGATACCTCAAAATTTACTCAAGTTATCGTGTTTACGGACGGACGGACGACGGACATGGCTAAATGAATTTCTTTTTTCGCCCATATCATTTTGATATATAGAAGTCTATATCTATCTCTATTATCCCTTCTGATTCTCCCTACAAAGTGGCAGATGGGACATATATGTTTTATGCCGATTCCAAACGGAAGCTGGTGCAAGGAAGATGCATTTTCACTGAAAAGCTTTTCATAGTAGAAATACACACAAATTAACACTTTAAATGAAAATCGGTTCGGATTTACTCATTCAGGTAAGATTAAGTAACTTATAACGAAAAAACTAATAAAATATTGCTAGTTTTCTTGCCATACGAGGAAATATTTTTGGGACACCGATGTCTCCTATGCGCGAAAGAGTTAAAAATACGGTCATATTGTACACGTGTCACTTAACCTATGTGAAGTTAATACCACAATTCAACTGTACAAATATAGAAAAGAGCAAATAGGTACAATTAAAATTTACTTCGAAAAAGAATAGAATATACACATTAATTTCATTTTGCTAGAATAAAGATAACAACCTTCAATTTGTTATTTTGGTAGAACAAAAGCTATTTGTTTAACTGATTAAGAATTTGTATTACGCTTGACGCATTAACCATAAAAAATAAAAAAATGAAAATAATAAATAATGTTTGGCGCGATTTATCTCCAACAAGATTTAGGCCGAACTTCTCTTCGAGTTTACGTCTTGCTCTTTTGATTTTCCCCACAAATTCGCAGATGGGACATATATGTTTTGTGCCGATTAGAAACGGAAGATGATGCAAGGAAGATGCATTTTCAGTGAAAAGCTTCGGTAAAGTAGAAATACGCTTGGAGTGTATGCCAAATCACTGCCGAGGAGCGACCGCGCCTGGACACATTTTTTTCCAATTGAAAAATATGTTCTGAGTTTTTGATGTTGTTTTGGAAGGCACTTGAACTCCGGACCTTTGGTGTGGTATGCGACACCACACCAGGGCGGCCACTTTTAATCAATAAGTGGTTTGAGATTTTGGCAGGCACACGGTAAAAAGTTTGAGCCTAAATCTGAAACATTTTGGATAATCAAATCAAATTTTTTTAATATAGATTATAACGGTCTTCCTGAAAGTAAGTGCATAGAACTGGGTTTCGATTTGTAATTGGAAAAGTCTACACTTAAAAATAAAAATAAATGTAAGGCGTGATAACCTCCGAAGAGATCTAAGGCCGAGCTTCTCTTCCAATTTGCGTCGTGCTCCTCTTGATTTTCCCTACAAATTGGCCGGACGGGACCTACATGTTTTATGCCGACTCCGAACGGCATCTGCAAGGCAGATGAGTTTTCACTGAGAGCATTTCATGACAGAAATACGCCCAGAGCGCTTGCCAAACACTGCCGAGGGGAAAAATTTAAACAACGTGACATCAGGACGGACAAGGCGACAACTGTCTCGATTTTACCTTGTAAATCTCTTCAAAGCGTTTTCTCCCGGGGGTGGAATTCGAACCCGCACTCCTACGATGGTTGAAGTGTTACAAACGCATTCAGCCACGTCATTATTATTTATTTACTGTTTTAAAAAAGCCAAGTTTCTACTTGTTGTACACATATCACATAGCCGTTCTCAATTCAATAGCACAAATTAACTGTGCAAATATATAAACAAATCACATGGAAATTTACTGTTGAAAAGGCCATTTATTTCAAAATATTTTTTCATTGTACTTGCACACGAAAATTTCATCAAGCTTCACCACTCTATATAAATAGCGCCCACAAAACGTTTCTCGGTTTAGTTACTTTATAAATACTTAACGAGCAGCGTAAAACGTCAGGAACTCAAATGTATTTCCACAATCATATCGCCATCCTGGTTGTCGTCGTATTTAGCGGTCTTTTGACGCACATAAATTCACAAAATAACGATTATTTGGTATCATTATTTTATAAACAAAAATATATTTGTGCTGGCTCATTAGTCAGTAAGCATGTAGTGATCACAGTTGCGACATGCCTGAATGGTTTAGAATTTAATAGAATCAACGTTGCAGGAAGTGCAGGAGTTTTTCGCGAACCACTTCGCAAAGTGTATAGTGTTACTGAGCTACATCATAATTCAGAACGCAGAAAAGAGCATTATGATATAATTGGAATTCAACTGGATAAACCCTTTGAAAAAAATGATGGAATGAGCCCAATATCACTTTGCGAATATGAACTTGCGGTGGGCCAAAAGATGAAAATTAGAGAATGGACTGCGGATTCAACAAACCCACTTAGTTTTACACCCGTAACACATGACGTTACTATAGTAAAGCGTAAGGAATGTGAGGAGTGCCCCGGGACATATATGTATTGTGCTAAAAGTGACGAAGAACATTGTCAAGGACATGCCGGGGCACCGGGCGTCTATTATGGACGACTTTGTGCCGTGGGATTTTATTCGCTACAAAGTAAGAAACTTTATAAAAATGTTGCTCATCCAGACGTTAAGAAATTCATAGAAGAACTAATTGCTAAGTGTGATAAGTGAATTATTACGCTATCTCGGCTGAACCCTCCATTTCAGATTTAAATCACAAACGTCTCAGCTCACGTCAAAATATATTTAATTTAAACTGATATAGGGCGTTTTGGAATAAAATGCTGAAGGAAGGTTCCATCCGAAAGTGAACTTGCCTGCCATAAAAATGTACCATATAAAACCGGGGATTGTATGTATAAAAAAAATAAAATAAATTTAACTTTTAAACAATTTTCAATTTCTTTTATTCTTTTTAAAATAAAATGTGGATTTAAATTTTGAAATAGTATATTCTGTCATACGACTTGATGCGTTTTTTTGCTGGTATTGTTTGATGTACCTATTGGCTTGTGTATTATATTTGCGTTTGATGGTATGGTACACCTTATAGGTGTATCCGTTCTTTTGGTGCGCACTCGGTTTGAACATTTTTGGTAATTTTTATACTCAGTTGAGCAGAGCTCACAGAGTATATTAAGTTTGATTGGATAACGGTTGGTTGTACATATATAAAGGAATCGAGATAGATATAGACTTCCATATATCAAAATAATCAGGATCGAAAAAAAATTTGATTGAGACATGTCCGTCCGTCCGTCCGTGCGTCCGTCCGTCCGCCCGTTAACACCATAACTTGAGTAAATTTTGAGGTATCTTGATGAAATTTGGTATGTAGTTTCCTGAGCACTCATATCAGATCGCTATTTAAAATGAACGATATCGGACTATAACCACGCCCACTTTTTCGATATCGAAAATTTCGAAAAACCGAAAAACTGCGATAATTCATTACCAAAGGCAGATAAAGCGACAAAACTTGGTAGATGAGTTGAATTTATGTCGCAGAATAGAAAATTAGTAAAATTTTGGACAATGGGCGTGGCGCCGCCCACTTTTAAAAGAAGGAAATTTAAAATTTTGCAAGCTGTAATTTGTCAGTCGTTGAAGATATCATGATGAAATTTGGCAGGGACGTTACTCCTATTACTATATGTACGCCTAATAAAAATTAGTAAAATCGGAGAAGGACCACGCTAACTTAAAAAAAAAAATTTTTTTTAAGTAAAATTTTAACAAAAAATTTAATATCTTTACAGTATATAAGTAAATTATGTCAACATTCAACTCCAGTAATGATATGGTCAAACAAAAAATACAAAAATAAAAGAAAATTTCAAAATGGGCGTGACTCTGCCCTTTTTCATTTCATTTGTCTAGAATTTATTTTAACGCCATAAGTCGAACAAAAATTAACCAATCCTTTTGAAATATGGTAGGGGCATAGATTTTATGATGTTAACTGTTTTCTGTGAAAACGGGCGAAATCGGTTGATGCCACGCCCAGTTTTTATACACAGTCGTTCGTCTGTCCTTCCGCATGGCCGTTAACACGATAACTTGAGCAAAAATCGACATATCTTTAATGAACTTAGTACACGTGCTTACGTGAACTCACTTTATCTTGGTATGAAAAATGAACGAAATCCGACAATGACCACGCCCACTTTTTCGATATCGAAAATTACGAAAAATGAAAAATATGCCATAATTCTATACCAAATACGAAAAAAGGGATGAAACATGGTGAGGTAATTGGATTGGTTTATTGACGCCAAATATAACTTTAGAAAAAACTTTATAAAATGGTTGTGACACCTACCATATTAAGTAGAAGAATAAAAAGCCCTTAAAATCTTGGCAGGTATTACATTTATAAATAAATTAGCGGTATCCAACAGATGATGTTCTGGGTCACCCTGGGCCACATTTTGGTCGATATCTGGAAAACGCCTTATATTTAATGAACTTATATCTTTAATGAACTTAGTTCACGTACTTACTTGAACTCACTTTATCTTGGTATGAAAAATGAACGAAATCCGACAATGACCACGCCCACTTTTTCGATATCGAAAATTACGAAAAATGAAAAAATGCCATAATTCTATACCAAATACGAAAAAAGGGATGAAACATGGTGAGGTAATTGGATTGGTTTATTGACGCCAAATATAACTTTAGAAAAAACTTTATAAAATGGTTGTGACACCTACCATATTAAGTAGAAGAATAAAAAGCCCTTAAAATCTTGGCAGGTATTACATTTATAAATAAATTAGCGGTATCCAACAGATGATGTTCTGGGTCACCCTGGGCCACATTTTGGTCGATATCTGGAAAACGCCTTCACATATACAACTACCACCACTCCCTTTTAAAACTCTCATTAATACCTTTAATTGGCGGCCACCGTGGTGTGATGGTAGCGTGCTCCGCCTATCACGCCGTATGCCCTGGGTTCAACTCCCGGGCAAAGCAACATCAAAATTTTAGAAATAAGGTTTTTCAATTAGAAGAAAAATTTTCTAAGCGGGGTCGCCCCTCGGCAGTGTTTGGCAAGCGCTCCGGATGTATTTCTGCCATGAAAAGCTCTCAGTGAAAACTCATCTGCCTTGCAGATGCCGTTCGGAGTCGGCATAAAACATGTAGGTCCTGTCCGGCCAATTTGTAGGAAAATTCAAGAGGAGCACGACGCAAATTGGAAGAGAAGCTCGGCCTTAGATCTCTTCGGAGATTATCGCGCCTTACATTTATTTTTTTTTTTTTTTAATACCTTTAATTTGATACCCATATCGTACAAACACATTCTAGAGTCACCCCTTGTCCACCTTTATGGCGATATTTCGAAACGGCGTCCACCTATAGAACTAAGGCCCACTCCCTTTTAAAACAACCATTAAAACCTTTCGTTTGATGCCCATATTGTACAAACAAATTCTAGGGTCACCCCTGATCCACCTTTATGGCGATATCTCGAAACGGCGTCCACCTATGGAACTAAGGATTACTCCCTTTTAAAACAACCATTAACACCTTTCTTTTGATACCCATATTGTACAAACAAATTCTAGAGTCACCCCTTGTCCACCTTTATGGCGATATTTCGAAACGGCGTCCACCTATAGAACTAAGGCCCACTCCCTTTTAAAACAACCATTAACACCTTTCGTTTGATGCCCATATTGTACAAACAAATTCTAGGGTCACCCCTGATCCACCTTTATGGCGATATCTCGAAACTGCGTCCACCTATGGAACTAAGGATTACTCCCTTTTAAAATACTCATTAACACCTTTCATTTGATACCCATATCGTACAAACGCATTTTAGAGTCACCCCTGGTCCACCTTTATGGCGATATCTCGAAAATTCCGACCACCTATACAACTACCACCACTCCCTTTTAAAACCCTCATTAATACCTTTAATTTGATACCCATATCGTACAAACAAATTCTAGGGTCACACCCGGTCCACCTTTATGGCGATATCTCGAAACGGCGTCCACCTGTGGAACTAAGCATCACTCCCTTTTAAAATACTCATTAACACCTTTCTTTTGATACCCATATTGTACAAACAAATTCTAGGGTCACCCCTAGTCCCCCTTTATGGCGATATATCGAAACGGCGTCCACCTATGGAACTAAGGATTACTCCCTTTTAAAATACTCATTAACACCTTTCATTTGATACCCATATCGTAAGAACGCATTCTAGAGTCACCCCTGGTCCACCTTTATGGCGATATCTCGAAAAGGCGACCACCTATACAACTACTACCACTCCCTTTTAAAACCCTCATTAATACCTTTAATTTGATACCCATATCGTACAAACAAATTCTAGGGTCACACCCGGTCCACCTTTATGGCGATATCTCGAAACGATGTCCACCTGTGGAACTAAGCATCACTCCCTTTTAAAATACTCATTAACACCTTTCTTTTGATACCCATATTGTACAAACAAATTCTAGGGTCACCCCTGGTCCACCTTTATGGCGATATCTCGAAACGGCGTCCACCTATGGAACTAAGGATTACTCGCTTTTAAAATCTCATTAGCACCTTTCTTTTGATACCCATATTGTACAAACAAATTCTAGGGTCACCCCTGGTCCACCTTTATGGCGATATCTCGAAACTGCGTCCACCTATGGAACTAAGGATTACTCCCTTTTAAAATACTCATTAACACCTATCATTTGATACCCATATCGTACAAACGCATTCTAGAGTCACCCCTGGTCCACCTTTATGGCGATATCTCGAAACGGCGTTCACCTATGGAACTAAGGATTACTCGCTTTTAAAATACTCATTAACACCTTTCTTTTGATACCCATATTGTACAAACAAATTATAGGGACACCCCTGGTCCACCTTTATGGCGATATATCGAAACGGCGTCCACCTATGGAACTAAGGATTACTCCCTTTTCAAATACTCATTAATACCTTTCTTTTGATACCCATATTGTACAAACAAATTCTAGGGTCACACCCGGTCCACCTTTATGGCGATATCTCGAAACGGCGTCCACCTGTGGAACTAAGCATCACTCCCTTTTAAAATACTCATTAACACCTTTCTTTTGATACCCATATTGTACAAACAAATTCTAGGGTCACCCCTGGTCCACCTTTATGGCGATATCTCGAAACGGCGTTCGCCTATGGAACTAAGGATTACTCGCTTTTAAAATACTCATTAACACCTTTCTTTTGATACCCATATTGTACAAACAAATTATAGGGACACCCCTGGTCCACCTTTATGGCGATATCTCGAAACGGCGTCCACCTATGGAACTAAGGATTACTCCCTTTTCAAATACTCATTAATACCTTTCTTTTGATACCCATATTGTACAAACAAATTCTAGGGTCACCCCTGGTCCACCTTTATGGCGATATCTCGAAACTGCGTCCACCTATGGAACTAAGGATTACTCCCTTTTAAAATACTCATTAACACCTTTCTTTTGATACCCATATTGTACAAACAAATTATAGGGACACCCCTGGTCCACCTTTATGGCGATATCTCGAAACGGCGTCCACCTATGGAACTAAGGATTACTCCCTTTTAAAATACTCATTAACACCTTTCTTTTGATACCCATATTGTACAAACAAATTATAGGGACACCCCTGGTCCACCTTTATGGCGATATCTCGAAACGGCGTCCACCTATGGAACTAAGCATCACTCCTTTTTAAAATACTCATTAACACCTTTATTTTGATGCCCATATCGTACAAACGCATTCTAGAGTCACCCCTGGTCCATATTTATGGCGATATCTCGAAACGGCGTCCACCTATGGAACTAAGGATTACTCCTTTTTAAAATACTCATTAACACCTTTCTTTTGATACCCATATCGCACAAACGCATTCTAGAGTCACCCCTAGTCCACCTTTATGGCGATATTTTGAAAAGGCGACCACCTATGGAACTAAGGATTACTCCCTTTTAAAATACTCATTAACACCTTTCTTTTGATACCCATATTGTACAAACAAATTCCAGGGTCACACCTGGTCCACCTTTATGGCGATATCTCGAAACGGCGTCCACCTGTGGAACTAAGCATCACTCCCTTTTAAAATACTCATTAACACCTTTCTTTTGATACCCATATTGTACAAACAAATTCTAGGGTCACCCCTGGTCCACCTTTATGGCGATATCTCGAAACGGCGTTCGCCTATGGAACTAAGGATTACTCCCTTTTAAAATACTCATTAACACCTTTCTTTTGATACCCATATTGTACAAACAAATTATAGGGACACCCCTGGTCCACCTTTATGGCGATATCTCGAAAAGGCGACCACCTATACAACTACCACCACTCCCTTTTAAAACCCTCATTAATACCTTTAATTTGATACCCATATCGTACAAACAAATTCTAGGGTCACACCCGGTCCACCTTTATGGCGGTATCTCGAAACGGCGTCCACCTGTGGAACTAAGCATCACTCCCTTTTAAAATACTCATTAACACCTTTCTTTTGATACCCATATTGTACAAACAAATTCTAGGGTCACCCCTGGTCCATATTTATGGCGATATCTCGAAACGGCGTCCACCTATGGAACTAAGGATTACTCCTTTTTAAAATACTCATTAACACCTTTCTTTTGATACCCATATCGCACAAACGCATTCTAGAGTCACCCCTAGTCCACCTTTATGGCGATATTTTGAAAAGGCGACCACCTATGGAACTAAGGATTACTCCCTTTTAAAATACTCATTAACACCTTTCTTTTGATACCCATATTGTACAAACAAATTCCAGGGTCACACCTGGTCCACCTTTATGGCGATATCTCGAAACGGCGTCCACCTGTGGAACTAAGCATCACTCCCTTTTAAAATACTCATTAATACCTAACTTTTCATACCCATATTGTACAAACAAATTCTAGGGTCACCCCTAGTCCACCTTTATGGCGATGTCACGAAACGGCGTCCACCTATGGAACTAAGGATTGCTCCCTTTTAAAATACTCATTAAAATCTTTCGTTTGATACCCATATTGTACAAACGCATTCTAGGGTCACACCTGGTCCACCTTTATGGCGATATCTCGAAACGGCGTCCAGCTGTGGAACTATAAATAAAATACTCATTAACACCTTTTTTTTGATACCCATATTGTACAAACAAATTCTAGGATCACCCCTGGTCCACCTTTGTGGCGATATCTCGAAACGGCGTCCACCTATGGAACTAAGGATTACTCCCTTTTAAAATACTCATTAACACCTTTCTTTTGATACCCATATCGTACAAGCGCATTCTAGAGTCACCCCTAGTCCACCTTTATGGCGATATTTTGAAAAGGCGACCACCTATACAACTACCACCACTCCCTTTTAAAACCCTCCTTAATACCTTTAATTTGATACCCATATCGTACAAACAAATTCTAGGGTCACCCCTGGTCCACCATTATGGCGATATCTCGAAACGGCGTCCACCTATGGAACTAAGGATTACTCCCTTTAAAATACTCATTAACACCTTTCTTTTGATATCCATATTGTACAAACAAATTCTAGGATCACCCCTGGTCCACCTTTGTGGCGATATCTCGAAACGGCGTCCACTTATGGAACTAAGGATTACTCCCTTTTAAAATACTCATTAACACCTTTCTTTTGATACCCATATTGTACAAACAAATTCTAGGGTCACCCCTGGTCCACCTTTATGGCGATATCTCGAAACGGCGTCCACCTATGGAACTAAGGATTACTCCCTTTTAAAATACTCATTAACACCTTTCATTTGACACCCATATCGTACAAACGCATTCTAGAGTCAACCCTGATCCACCTTTATGGCGATATCACTAAATGGCGTCCACCTATAGAACTATGGCCCACTCCCTCATAAAATACCCTTTAATGCCTTTCATTTGATACCAATGTCATACAAACACATTCCAGGGTTTCCCTCGGTTCATTTTCCTACATGGTTATTTTCCCTTATGTTGTCACCATAGCTCTCAACTGAGTATGTAATGTTCGGTTACACCCGAACTTAACCTTCCTTACTTGTTATAGCTGTTTTTATACCTTTCATGAAAATGAAATGGTATATTAATTTCGTCACGAAACCGAAAATTGTAAGTCCTTAAAGGAAAATAGATAGACCCACCATTAAGTATACCGAAATAATCAGGTTGAAGAGCTGAGTTGATTTAGCCATTTCCGTCTGTCCGTCTGTCCGTCTGTCTGTTTGTATGCAAACTAGTCCCTCAATTTTTGAGATATCTTGATAAAATTTGGTGAGCGGGTGTATTTGGGTGTCCGATTAGACATTTGTCGGAACCGACTGGATCGGACCACTATAGCATATATCCTCCATACAACCGATTTTTCAGAAAAAGAGGATTTTTGTAATATCTTACCCAATTTAACAGATTGAAGCTTCAAACTTCACCATATATTTTCGTATATTGCACGTATTGTTGCCTGAAAAAATTGATGAGATCGGTCGTATATATAGTATATATCCCCCACAACCGATTGTTCAGATAAGGAACTTTTCGTAATTACTGCCCAATTTTAAGAGCTAGAGGCTTCAAATTTCAAAGAATGCTTACGAATATAGCATATATTGTTGTCTGATAAAATCATAAAGATCGGTGGTATATATAGTATATATATGGTGGTATATATAGTATATATATATAGTATATATATATATATATATTCGCAAATTTTAGCCCCATTTTAACAGCTAGAAGCTTCAAATTTCACCGATTGCTTACGTATATAGCATATATTGTTGTCTGAAAAAACCATAGAGATCGGTTGTATATATAGTATATATCTCATACAACCGATTGTTCAAATAAGAAACTTTTCGCAATTTCTACCCCATTTTAACAGCTATAAGCTTCAAATTTCACCGATTGCTTACGTATATAGCATATATTGTTGTCTGAAAAAATTATAGAGATCGGTTGTATATATAGTATATATCTCAAACAACCGATTGTTCAGATAAGAAACTTTTCGCAATTTCTACCCCATTTTAACAGCTATAAGCTTCAAATTTCACCGATTGCTTATGTATATAGCATATATTGTTGTCTGAAAAAATTATAGAGATCGGTTGTATATATAGTATATATCTCAAACAACCGATTGTTCAGATAAGAAACTTTTCGCAATTTCTACCCCATTTTAACAGCTATAAGCTTCAAATTTCACCGATTGCTTACGTATATAGCATATATTGTTGTCTGAAAAAATTATAGAGATCGGTTGTATATATAGTATATATCTCAAACAACCGATTGTTCAGATAAGAAACTTTTCGCAATTTCTACCCCATTTTAACAGCTATAAGCTTAAAATTTCACCGATTGCTCACGTATAAAGTATGTATTGTTGTGTCAAAAAATCATAGAGATCGGTGATATATATAATATATATATGATGGTATATATAGTATATATATATAGTATATATATATAGTATATATATATTTTTTTTGCGATTTCGGCCTCATTTTAACAGCTATAAACCAAATGCTTACGTGTATAGCATATATTGATGTCTGAAAAAATCATTGAGATCGGTGGTATATATAGTATATATCTCATACAACCGATTGTTCAGATAAGAAACTTTGCGCAATTTCTGCCCGTTTTAACAGCTAGAAGCTTAAATTTCACAAAATGCTTACGTATAGAGCATGTATTGTTGTCTGAAAAAATCATAGAGATCGGTGGTATATATATTATATACTTCATATAAACTGTCATTTTTGCCCCTTTTTTACGGCTAGAAGCTTCAAAATTCATCAAATAGTTACGTTTACGTCATATATTTTTGAAATACGTGATTCGTAGTCATAGTTTTTACATGCAGACCACAAAAAACGTGAAGCTTTGCATCCTCACACGGATTACCTACCTATTTTTATACTCAGTTGAGCAGAGCTCACAGAGTATATTAAGTTTGATTGGATAAAGGTTGGTTGTACATATATAAAGGAATCGAGATAGATATAGACTTCCATATATCAAAATAATCAGGATCGAAAAAAAATTTGATTGAGCCATGTCCGTCCGTCCGTCCGTCCGTCCTTCCGTTAACACGATAACTTGAGTAAATTTTGAGCTATCTTGATGAAATTTGGTATGTAGATTCCTGGGCACTCATCTCAAATCTCTGTTTAAAATGAACGATATCGGACTGTAACCACGCCCACTTTTTCGATATCGAAAATTTCGAAAAACCGAAAAAATGCGATAATTCATTGCCAAAGGCAATTAAAGCGATGAAACTTGGCAGATGGGTTGACGTTATGACGCAGAATAGAAAATTAGTAAGATTTTGGACAATGGGCGTGGCACCTCCCACTTTTACAAGAAGGTAATTTAAAAGTTTTGCAAGCTGTAATTTGGCAGTCGTTGAAGATATCATGACGAAATTTGGCAGGAACGCTGCTACTATTACTATATATGTGCTAAATAAAAATTAGCAAAATTGGATGAAGAACACGCCCACTTTTTAAAAAAAAAAATTTTTTAATTCAAATTTTAACAAAAAATTTAATATCTTTACTGTATATAAGTAAATTAAGTCAAAATTCAACTCCTGTAATGATATGATGCAACAAAATACAAAAATAAAAGAAAATTTCAAAATGGGCGTGGCACCGCCCATTTTCATTTAGTTTGTCTAGAATACTTTTAATGCCATAAGTCGAACAAAAATTTACCAATCCTTCTCAAATTTGGTAGGTACATAGATTCTATGACGGTAACTGTTCTCTGTGAAAATGGCCGAAATCGGTGGAAGCCACGCCCAGTTTTTATACACAGTCCACCGTCTGTCCTTCCGCTCGGCTGTTAACACAATAACTTGAGCAAAAACCGATATATCTTTACTAAACTTAGCCCACCTACTTATCTGAACTCACTTTATCTCGGTATAAAAAATAGCCGAAATCCGACCATAACCTCGCCCACTTTATCGATATCGAAAATTACGAAAAATGAAAAAAATGCCATAATTCTCTACCAAATACGAAAAAAGGGATGAAACATGGTAACTGGATTGGTTTATTGACGCAAAATATAACTTTGGAAAAAATTTTGTAAAATGGGTGTGACACCTACCATATTAAGTAGAAGAAAATGAAAAAGTTCTACAAGGCAAAAGCAACAGCCCTTGGAATCTTGGCAGGAATACTGTTAGTGGTATTGCATATATAAATAAATTAGCAGTACCCGACAGATGATTTTCTGGATCACCTGGTCCACATTTTGGTCGATATCGCGAGAACACCTTCACATATACATCTAAGGGCCACTCGCTTTTAAACCCTCATTAATACCTTTAATTTGATATCCATATCGTACAAACACATTCTAGAGTCACCCCTGGCCCACCCTAATGGCGATATCTCGAAGAGGCGTCCACCTATAGACCTAATGCCCACTCCCTCTTAAAATGCTCAGTAACACCTTTCGTTTGATACCCATATCGTACAAACATTCTAGAGTCACCTCTGGCCCACCCTAATGGCGATATCTCGAAAAGGCGTCCACCTATAGACCTAATGTCCACTCCCTCTTAAAATGCTCAGTAACACCTTTCGTTTGATACCCATATCGTACAAACATTCTAGAGTCACCCCTGGCCCACCCTATTGGCGATGTCTCGAAAAGGCCACCTATAGACCTAATGCCCACTCCCTCTTAAAATGCTCAGTAACACATTTCGTTTGATACCCATATCGTACAAACATTCTAGAGTCCCCCTGGCCCACCCTAATGGCGATATCTCGAAAAGGCGTCCACCTATAGACCTAATGCCCACTCCCTCTTAAAATGCTCAGTCACACCTTTCGTTTGATACCCATATGGTACAAACATTCTAGAGTCACCCTTGGTCCACCTTTATGGCGATATCTCGATATAGACCTAATGCCCACTCCCTCTTAAAATGCTCAGTAACACCTTTCGTTTGATACGCATATCGTACAAACATTCTAGAGTCACCCTTGGTCCACCTTTATGGCGATATCTCGAAAAGGCGTCCACATATAGAACTAAGGATTACTCCCTTTTAAAATACTCATTACCACCTTTCATTTGATACCCATATCGTACAAACACATTCTAGAGTCACCCCTGGCCCACCCTAATGGCGATATCTCGAAAAGGCGTCCACCTATAGACCTAATGCCCACTCCCTCTTAAAATGCTCAGTAACACCTTTCGTTTGATACCCATATCGCACAAACATTATAGAGTCACCCCTGGCCCACACTAATGGCGATATCTCGAAAAGACGTCCACCTATAGACCTAATGCCCACTCCCTCTTAAAATGCTCAGTAACACCTTTCGTTTGATACCCATATCGTACAAACACATTCTAGAGTCACCCCTGGCCCACCCTAATGACGATATCTCGAAAAGGCGTCCACTTATATACCTAATGCCCACTCCCTCTTAAAATGCTCAGTAACACCTTTCGTTTGATACCCATATCGTACAAACATTCTAGAGTCACCCTTGGTCCACCTTTATGGCGATATATCGAAAAGGCGTCCACCTATAGAACTAAGGATTACTCCCTTTTAAGATACTCATTACCATCTTTCATTTGATACCCATATCATACAAACACATTCTAGAGTCACCCCTGGCCCACCCTAATGGCGACATTTCGAAAAGGCGTCCACCTATAGACCTATTGCCCACTCCCTCTTAAAATGCTCAGTAACACTTTTCGTTTTATACCCATATCGTACAAACATTCTAGAGTCACCCCTGGCCCACCCTAATGGCAATATCTCGAAACGGCGGCCACCTATGGACTAAGGATCACTCCTTTTCAAAATACTCATTAACAGCTTTCCTTTGATACCCATATCGTACAAACATATTCTAGAGTCACCCCTGGTCCACCTTTATGGCGATTTCTCGAAAAGGCGTTCACCTATAGAACTAAAGCCCATTCCCTTTTAAAATACTCATTACCACCTTTCATTTGATACCCATATCGTACAAACACATTCTAGAGTCACCCCTGGTCCACCTTAATGGCGATATCTCGAAAGGGCGTCCACCGATAGACCTAAGGCCCACTCCCTCTTAAAATGCTCAGTAACACCTTTCATTTGATACCCATATCGTACAAACAAATTCTAGAGTCAGCCCTGGTCCACCTTTATGGCGATATTCCTAAATGGCGTCCATCCATAGAACTATGGCCTACTCTCTCTTAAAATACTCTTTAATACCTTCCATTTGATACACATGTCATACAACCACATTCCAAGGTTACCCAGGGTTCATTTTCCTACATGGTGATTTTCCTTATTTTGTCTCCATAGCTCTCAACTGAGTATGTAATGTTCGGTTACACCCGAACTTAGCCTTCCTTACTTGTTTTATACTCAGTTGAGCAGAGCTCACAGAGTATATTAAGTTTGATTGGATAACGGTTGGTTGTACATATATAAAGGAATCGAGATAGATATAGACTTCCATATATCAAAATAATCAGGATCGAAAACAAATTTGATTGAGCCATGTCCGTCCGTCCGTCCGTCCGTTAACACGATAACTTGAGTAAATTTTGAGGTATCTTGATGAAATTTGGTATGTAGGTTCCTGAGCACTCATCTCAGATCGCTATTTAAAATGAACGATATCGGACTATAACCACGCCCACTTTTTCGATATCGAAAATTTCGAAAAACCGAAAAAGTGCGATAATTCATTACCAAAGAACGATAAAGCGACGAAACTTGGTAGATGAGTTGAACTTATGACGCAAAATAGAAAATTAGTAAAATCTTTGACAATGGGCGTGGCACCGCCCACTTTTAAAAGAAGGTAATTTAAAACTTTTGCAAGCTGTAATTTGGCAGTCGTTGAAGACATCATGATGAAATTTGGCAGGAACGTTACTCTTATTACTATATGTACGCTTAATAAAAATTAACAAAATCGGAGAAGGACCACGCCCACTTTTAAAAAAAATTTTTTTTAAAGTAAAATTTTAACAAAAAATGTAATATCTTTACAGTATATAACTAAATTATGTCAAGATTCAACTCCAGTAATGATATGGTGCAACAAAATAAAAAATAAAAGAAAATTTAAAAATGGGCGTGGCTCCGCCCTTTTTCATTTAATTTGTCTAGGATACTTTTAACGCCATAAGTCGAACAAAAATTAACCAGATCTTTTGAAATTTGGTAGGGGCATAGATTTTATGGCGTTAACTGTTTTCTGTGAAAATGGGCGAAATCGGTTGATGTCATGCCCAGTTTTTATACACAGTCGTCCGTCTGTCCTTCCGCATGGCCGTTAACACGATAACTTGAGCAAAAATCGATATATCTTTACTAAACTCAGTTCACGTACTTACCTGAACTCACTTTATCTTGGCATGAAAAATGAACGAAATCCGACTATGACCACGCCCACTTTTTCGATATCGAAAATTACGAAAAATGAAAAAAATGCCATAATTCTATACCAAATACGAAAAAAGGGATGAAATATGGTAAGGTAATTGGATTGCTTTATTGACGCGAAATATAACTTTAGAAAAAACTTTATAAAATGGTTGTGACACCTACCATATTAAGTAGAAGAAAATGAAAAAGTTCTGCAGGGCGAAATATAAAACCCTTAAAATCTTGGCAGGTATTACATATATAAATAAATTAGCGGTATCCAACAGATGATGTTCTGGGTCACCCTGGTCCACATTTTGGTCGATATCTGGAAAACGCCTTCACATATACAACTACCACCACTCCCTTTTAAAACTCTCATTAATACCTTTAATTTGATACCCATATCGTGCAAACAAAGTCTAGAGTCACCCCTGGTCCACCTTTATGGCGATATCTCGAAACGGCGTCCACCTATGGAACTAAGGCTTACTCCCTTTTAAAATACTCATTAACACCTTTCATTTGATACCCGTATCGTACAAACGCATTCTAGAGTCACACCTAGTCCATCTTTATGGCGATATCTCGAAAAGGCGGACACCTATAAAACGAAGGCCCACTCCCTTTTAAAAATACTCATTAACACCTTTCATTTGATACCAATATCGTACAAATAAAGTCTAGAGTCACCCCTGGTCCAGAAAGGCCCACTCCCTCTTAAAATACTCTTTAACCCCTTTCGTTTGATACCCATATTGCACAAACGAATTCTAGAGTCACCCCTGGCCCACCTTTATGGCGATATCTCGAAACGGCGTCCACCTATGGAACTAAGGCTTACTCCCTTTTAAAATACTCATTAACACCTTTCATTTGATACCCGTATCGTACAAACGCATTCTAGAGTCACACCTAGTCCATCTTTATGGCGATATCTCGAAAAGGCGTCCACCTATAGAACTAAGGCCCACTCCCTCTTAAAATACTCATTAACTCCTTTCGTTTGATACCCATATTGCACAAACGAATTCTAGAGTCACCCCTGGTCCACCTTTATGGCGATATCTCGAAAAGGCGGACACCTATAAAACGAAGGCCCACTCCCTTTTAAAAATACTCATTAACACCTTTCATTTGATACCCATATCGTACAAACAAAGTCTAGAGTCAACCCTGGTCCACCTTTATTGCGATACCTCGAAAGTGCGTCCACCTATAGAACTAAGGCCCACTCCCTCTTAAAATACTCATTAACTCCTTTCGTTTGATACCCATATTGCACAAACGAATTCTAGAGTCACCCCTGGTCCACCTTTATGGCGATATCTCGAAAAGGGGTCCACCTATAGAACTAAGCCCCACGCCCTTTTAAAATAATCATTAACACCTTTTATTTGATACCCATATCATACAAACAAATTCTAAAGTCACCCCAGGTCCACGTTTATGGCGATATCTCGAAAAGGCGGACACCTATAAAACGAAGGCCCACTCCCTTTTAAAAATACTCATTAACACCTTTCATTTGATACCCATATCGTACAAACAAAGTCTAGAGTCAACCCTGGTCCACCTTTATTGCGATACCTCGAAAATGCGTCCACCTATAGAACTAAGGCCCACTCCCTCTTAAAATACTCATTAACTCCTTTCGTTTGATACCCATATTGCACAAACGAATTCTAGAGTCACCCTGGTCCACCTTTATGGCGATATCTCGAAAAGGGTTCCACCTATAGAACTAAGCCCCACGCCCTTTTAAAATAATCATTAACACCTTTTATTTGATACCCATATTGCACAAACGAATTCTAGAGTCACCCCTGGTCCACCTTTATGGCGATATCTCGAAAAGGCGAACACCTATAAAACGAAGGCCCACTCCCTTTTAAAATGCTCATTAACACCTTTCATTTGATACCCATATCGTACAAACAAAGTCTAGAGTCAACCCTGGTCCACCTTTATTGCGATACCTCGAAAATGCGTCCACCTATAGAACTAAGGCCCACTCCCTCTTAAAATACTAATTAACTCCTTTCGTTTGATACCCATATTGCACAAACGAATTCTAGAGTCACCCCTGGTCCACCTTTATGGCGATATCTCGAAAAGGGGTCCACCTATAGAACTAAGCCCCACGCCCTTTTAAAATAATCATTAACACCTTTTATTTGATACCCATATCATACAAACAAATTCTAAAGTCACCCCTGGTCCACCTTTATTGCGATATCTCGAAAAGGCGAACACCTATAAAACGAAGGCCCACTCCCTTTTAAAATACTCATTAACACCTTTTATTTGATACCCATATCATACAAACAAATTCTAAAGTCACCCCTGGTCCACCTTTATGGCGATATCTCGAAAAGGCGAACACCTATAAAACGAAGGCCCACTCCCTTTTAAAATGCTCATTAACACCTTTCATTTGATACCCATATCGTACAAACAAAGTCTAGAGTCAACCCTGGTCCACCTTTATTGCGATACCTCGAAAATGCGTCCACCTATAGAACTAAGGCCCACTCCCTCTTAAAATACTCATTAACTCCTTTCGGTTGATACCCATATTGCACAAACGAATTCTAGAGTCACCCCTGGTCCACCTTTATGGCGATATCTCGAAAAGGGGTCCACCTATAGAACTAAGCCCCACGCCCTTTTAAAATAATCATTAACACCTTTTATTTGATACCCATATCATACAAACAAATTCTAAAGTCACCCCTGGTCCACCTTTATTGCGATATCTCGAAAAGGCGAACACCTATAAAACGAAGGCCCACTCCCTTTTAAAATGCTCATTAACACCTTTTATTTGATACCCATATCATACAAACAAATTCTAAAGTCACCCCTGGTCCACCTTTATGGCAATATCTCGAAAAGGCGAACACCTATAAAACGAAGGCCCACTCCCTTTTAAAATGCTCATTAACACCTTTCATTTGATACCCATATCGTACAAACAAAGTCTAGAGTCAACCCTGGTCCACCTTTATTGCGATACCTCGAAAATGCGTCCACCTATAGAACTAAGGCCCACTCCCTCTTAAAATACTCATTAACTCCTTTCGTTTGATACCCATATTGCTCAAACGAATTCTAGAGTCACCCCTGGTCCACCTTTATGGCGATATCTCGAAAAGGGGTCCACCTATAGAACTAAGCCCCACGCCCTTTTAAAATAATCATTAACACCTTTTATTTGATACCCATATCATACAAACAAATTCTAAAGTCACCCCAGGTCCACGTTTATGGCGATATCTCGAAAAGGCGGACACCTATAAAACGAAGGCCCACTCCCTTTTAAAATGCTCATTAACACCTTTTATTTGATACCCATATCATACAAACAAATTCTAAAGTCACCCCTGGTCCACCTTTATGGCGATATCTCGAAAAGGCGAACACCTATAAAACGAAGGCCCACTCCCTTTTAAAATGCTCATTAACACCTTTCATTTGATACCCATATCGTACAAACAAAGTCTAGAGTCAACCCTGGTCCACCTTTATTGCGATACCTCGAAAATGCGTCCACCTATAGAACTAAGGCCCACTCCCTCTTAAAATACTCATTAACTCCTTTCGTTTGATACCCATATTGCACAAACGAATTCTAGAGTCACCCCTGGTCCACCTTTATGGCGATATCTCGAAAAGGGGTCCACCTATAGAACTAAGCCCCACGCCCTTTTAAAATAATCATTAACACCTTTTATTTGATACCCATATCATACAAACAAATTCTAAAGTCACCCCTGGTCCACCTTTATGGCGATATCTCGAAAAGGCGAACACCTATAAAACGAAGGCCCACTCCCTTTTAAAATGCTCATTAACACCTTTCATTTGATACCTATATCGTACAAACAAAGTCTAGAGTCAACCCTGGTCCACCTTTATTGCGATACCTCGAAAATGCGTCCACCTATAGAACTAAGGCCCACTCCCTCTTAAAATACTCATTAACCCCTTTCGTTTGATACCCATATTGCACAAACGAATTCTAGAGTCACCCCTGGTCCACCTTTATGGCGATATCTCGAAAAGGGGTCCACCTATAGAACTAAGCCCCACGCCCTTTTAAAATAATCATTAACACCTTTTATTTGATACCCATATCATACAAACAAATTCTAAAGTCACCCCAGGTCCACGTTTATGGCGATATCTCGAAAAGGCGGACACCTATAAAACGAAGGCCCACTCCCTTTTAAAAATACTCATTAACACCTTTCATTTGATACCCATATCGTACAAACAAAGTCTAGAGTCAACCCTGGTCCACCTTTATTGCGATACCTCGAAAATGCGTCCACCTATAGAACTAAGGCCCACTCCCTCTTAAAATACTCATTAACTCCTTTCGTTTGATACCCATATTGCACAAACGAATTCTAGAGTCACCCCTGGTCCACCTTTATGGCGATATCTCGAAAAGGGGTCCACCTATAGAACTAAGCCCACGCCCTTTTAAAAGAATCATTAACACCTTTCATTTGATACCCATATCATACAAACAAATTCTAAAGTCACCCCTGGTCCACGTTTATGGCGATATCTCGAAAAGGCGGACACCTATAAAACGAAGGCCGACTCCCTTTTAAAAATACTCATTAACACCTTTCATTTGATACCCATATCGTACAAACAAAGTCTAGAGTCAACCCTGGTCCACCTTTATTGCGATACCTCGAAAATGCGTCCACCTATAGAACTAAGGCCCACTCCCTCTTAAAATACTCATTAACTCCTTTCGTTTGATACCCATATTGCACAAACGAATTCTAGAGTCACCCCTGGTCCACCTTTATGGCGATATCTCGAAAAGGGGTCCACCTATAGAACTAAGCCCACGCCCTTTTAAAAGAATCATTAACACCTTTCATTTGATACCCATATCATACAAACAAATTCTAAAGTCACCCCTGGTCCACCTTTATGGTGATATCTCGAAAAGGCGGACACCTATAAAACGAAGGCCGACTCCCTTTTAAAAACACTCATTAACACCTTTCATTTGATACCCATATCGTACAAACAAAGTCTAGAGTCAACCCTGGTCCACCTTTATTGCGATACCTCGAAAATGCGTCCACCTATAGAACTAAGGCCCACTCCCTCTTAAAATACTCATTAACTCCTTTCGTTTGATACCCATATTGCACAAACGAATTCTAGAGTCACCCCTGGTCCACCTTTATGGCGATATCTCGAAAAGGGGTCCACCTATAGAACTAAGCCCACGCCCTTTTAAAAGAATCATTAACACCTTTCATTTGATACCCATATCATACAAACAAATTCTAAAGTCACCCCTGGTCCACGTTTATGGCGATATCTCGAAAAGGCGGACACCTATAAAACGAAGGCCCACTCCCTTTTAAAAATACTCATTAACACCTTTCATTTGATACCCATATCGTACAAACAAAGTCTAGAGTCAACCCTGGTCCACCTTTATTGCGATACCTCGAAAATGCGTCCACCTATAGAACTAAGGCCCACTCCCTCTTAAAATACTCATTAACTCCTTTCGTTTGATACCCATATTGCACAAACGAATTCTGGAGTCACCCCTGATCCACCTTTATGGCGATATCTCGAAAAGGGGTACACCTATAGAACTAAGCCCCACGCCCTTTTAAAATAATCATTAACACCTTTTATTTGATACCCATATCATACAAACAAATTCTAAAGTCACCCCTGGTCCACCTTTATGGCGATATCTCGAAAAGGCGAACACCTATAAAACGAAGGCCCACTCCCTTTTAAAATGCTCATTAACACCTTTCATTTGATACCCATATCGTACAAACGCATTCTAGAGTCACCCCTGGTCCATCTTTACGGCGATATCTCGAAAAGGCGTCCATCTATAGAACTTAGGTCCACGCCCTTTTAAAATACTCATTAATGCCTTTCATTTGATACACATGTCATACAGACACATTCCAGGGTTTCCCTCGGTTCATTTTCCTACATGGTTATTTTCCCTTATGTTGTCACCATAGCTCTCAACTGAGTATGTAATGTTCGGTTACACCCGAACTTAACCTTCCTTACTTGTTTATTATACTCAGTTGAGCAGAGCTCACAGAGTATATTAAGTTTGATTGGATAACGGTTGGTTGTACATATATAAAGGAATCGAGATAGATATAGACTTCCATATATCAAAATAATCAGGATCGAAAAAAAATTTGATTGAGCCATGTCCGTCCGTCCGTCCGTCCGTTAACACGATAACTTGAGTAAATTTTGAGGTATCTTGATGAAATTTGGTATGTAGGTTCCTGAGCACTCATCTCAGATCGCTATTTAAAATGAACGATATCGGACTATAACCACGCCCACTTTTTCGATATCGAAAATTTCGAAAAACCGAAAAAGTGCGATAATTCATTACCAAAGAACGATAAAGCGACGAAACTTGGTAGATGAGTTGAACTTATGACGCAAAATAGAAAATTAGTAAAATCTTGGACAATGGGCGTGGCCCCGCCCACTTTTAAAAGAAGGTAATTTAAAATTTTGCAAGCTGTAATTTGTCAGTCGTTGAAGACATCATGATGAAATTTGGCAGGAACGTTACTCTTATTACTATATGTACGCTTAATAAAAATTAGCAAAATCGGAGAAGGACCACGCCCACTTTTAAACAAATTTTTTTTTTAAAGTAAAATTTTAACAAAAAATTTAATATCTTTACAGTATATAACTAAATTATGTCAAGATTCAACTCCAGTAATGATATGGTGCAACAAAATACAAAAATAAAAGAAAATTTAAAAATGGGCGTGGCTCCGCCCTTTTTCATTTAATTTGTCTAGGATACTTTTAACGCCATAAGTCGAACAAAAATTAACCAGTCCTTTTGAAATTTGGTAGGGGCATAGATTTTATGGCGTTAACTGTTTTCTGTGAAAATGGGCGAAATCGGTTGATGTCACGCCCAGTTTTTATACACAGTCGTCCGTCTGTCCTTCCGCATGGCCGTTAACACGATAACTTGAGCAAAAATCGATATATCTTTACTAAACTCAGTTCACGTACTTATCTGAACTCACTTTACCTTGGCATGAAAAATGAACGAAATCCGACTATGACCACGCCCACTTTTTCGTTATCGAAAATTACGAAAAATGAAAAAAATGCCATAATTCTATACCAAATACGAAAAAAGGGATGAAATATGGTAAGGTAATTGGATTGCTTTATTGACGCGAAATATAACTTTAGAAAAAACTTTATAAAATGGTTGTGACACCTATCATATTAAGTAGAAGAAAATGAAAAAGTTCTGCAGGGCGAAATATAAAACCCTTAAAATCTTGGCAGGTATTACATATATAAATAAATTAGCGGTATCCAACAGATGATGTTCTGGGTCACCCTGGTCCACATTTTGGTCGATATCTGGAAAACGCCTTCACATATACAACTACCACCACTCCCTTTTAAAACTCTCATTAATACCTTTAATTTGATACCCATATCGTACAAACTATTTCTAGAGTCACCCCTGGTCCACCTTTATGGCGATATTTCGAAAAGGCGAACACCTAAAGAACGAAGGCCCACTCCCTTTTAAAAATACTCATTAACACCTTTCATTTGATACCCATATTGCACAAACGAATTCTAGAGTCACCCCTGGCCCACCTTTATGGCGATATCTCGAAACGGCGTCCACCTATGGAACTAAGGCTTACTCCCTTTTAAAATACTCATTAACACCTTTCATTTGATACCCGTATCGTACAAACGCATTCTAGAGTCACACCTGGTCCATCTTTATGGCGATATCTCGAAAAGGCGTCCACCTATAGAACTAAGGCCCACTCCCTCTTAAAATACTCATTAACTCCTTTCGTTTGATACCCATATTGCACAAACGAATTCTAGAGTCACCCCTGGTCCACCTTTATGGCGATATCTCGAAAAGGGGTCCACCTATAGAACTAAGCCCACGCCCTTTTAAAAGAATCATTAACACCTTTCATTTGATACCCATATCATACAAACAAATTCTAAAGTCACCCCTGGTCCACCTTTATGGCGATATCTCGAAAAGGCGGACACCTATAAACCGAAGGCCCACTCCCTTTTAAAAATGCTCATTAACACCTTTCATTTGATACCCATATCGTACAAACAAAGTCTAGAGTCAACCCTGGTCCACCTTTATTGCGATACCTCGAAAATGCGTCCACCTATAGAACTAAGGCCCACTCCCTCTTAAAATACTCATTAACTCCTTTCGTTTGATACCCATATTGCACAAACGAATTCTAGAGTCACCCCTGGTCCACCTTTATGGCGATATCTCGAAAAGGGGTCCACCTATAGAACTAAGCCCACGCCCTTTTAAAAGAATCATTAACACCTTTCATTTGATACCCATATCATACAAACAAATTCTAAAGTCACCCCTGGTCCACCTTTATGGCGATATCTCGAAAAGGCGGACACCTATAAAACGAAGGCCCACTCCCTTTTAAAAATACTCATTAACACCTTTCATTTGATACCCATATCATACAAACAAATTCTAAAGTCACCCCAGGTCCACGTTTATGGCGATATCTCGAAAAGGCGGACACCTATAAAACGGAGGCCCACTCCCTTTTAAAAATACTCATTAACACCTTTCATTTGATACCCATATCGTACAAACAAAGTCTAGAGTCAACCCTGGTCCACCTTTATTGCGATACCTCGAAAATGCGTCCACCTATAGAACTAAGGCCCACTCCCTCTTAAAATACTCATTAACTCCTTTCATTTGATACCCATATCATACAAACAAATTCTAAAGTCACCCCAGGTTCACGTTTATGGCGATATCTCGAAAAGGCGGACACCTATAAAACGAAGGCCCACTCCCTTTTAAAAATACTCATTAACACCTTTCATTTGATACCCATATCGTACAAACGCATTCTAGAGTCACCCCTGGTCCATCTTTACGGCGATATCTCGAAAAGGCGTCCATCTATAGAACTTAAGTCCACGCCCTTTTAAAATACTCATTAATGCCTTTCATTTGATACACATGTCATACAAACACATTCCAGGGTTTCCCTCGGTTCATTTTCCTACATGGTTATTTTCCCTTATGTTGTCACCATAGCTCTCAACTGAGTATGTAATGTTCGGTTATACCCGAACTTAACCTTCCTTACTTGTTTATTTTATATTTATCTTAAAAATCGTTTAGATATGTTCAAATTTCACCAAATGCTTACGTGTATAGCATATATTGTTGTCTGAGAAAATCATTGAGATAGGTGGTATATATAGTATATATCTCATACAACCAATTGTTCAGATAAGAAACAGTGCGCAAATTCTGCCCCTTTTTAACAGCTAGACGCTTCAAATTTCACCAAATGCTTACGTATAGAGCATATATTGTTGGCTGAAAAAATCATAAAGATCGGTGGTATATATATTATATACCCCATATAAACTCTAATTTTGCCCCCTTTTTCGGCTAGAAGCTTCAAAATTCATCAAATTTCATCAAATAGTTACGTTTACGTCATATATTGTTGAAATACGTGATTCGTAGTCATAGTTTTTACACGCAGACCACAAAAAACCTGAAACTTTGCATCCTCACACAAAGTACCTACCTGTTTTTTATTTTATATTTATCTTAAAAATCGTTAAGGTATGTAGATCTGTTCACTATATATTTCTTATCTTATACATCCAATTATTCGGAGATTACGAGCGGGATAAGTTTATTGTTCAGCCCCATTCATGAAAGGTATGAAGTCTTCGGCACAGCCGAAGACAGTCCCGTTTTTACTTGTTGTTATTGTTGTAGCAGTCCAATCCAATAGGTGCGACCAATCACAAATTGTCATCACTGTCCTCTAACGGGAGTCCAAAGAAGCTTGCTGTTTAAACAGGGGTGGACCATAATGAGAGGGGTGTTAGAAGCATTGGTTCCACATTACAATTGAAGAGATGGTTGTTGTCATGTGGAGACACATTGCAAGCAGGACATATATTTTGTATGTCGGGGTTGATTCTGGATAGGTAAGATCTTAAGATTTTAACCTGTTACAGTACCCAGATCTAGGGAGAGTGCGTTTCTCCTCTGCTAGCTCTGGGTATTTTTCTTTAAGTACCGGATTCGCGGAGCAATTCCTGGCATAGAGGTCCGACGCTTGCTTGTGAATATCACTGAAGACCTGCTGTGCTTTTTTGCTTCATACGGCTGTATTCTCAGGTGCCGTATTGCCTCATAATACTTACGGAGATGACCCCTTTAAGCCCCTGGGCGGTATAGCCTCATCAATCAGATGTCTGTTGGGATGCCCAGGTTTCTGGGTATTCGACGGAAACTCTTCTTCACTGTGTAGTTAGTGCTCTAGTGACATAAAAAGACAACGCGTAGCGTTTCTGAGAGCAGTGTTTTTACAGGCCTGTATTTGCTTCCAGTCAGCAACTTTTAGGCTGAGCGACCATATCGGGGACGCGTAGCATGCAGGCCGGCCGCTTGTTAGTACTAATATTTGTCTCTTTATCTTTACCACAAAGTTGCCGGCAAGAGATTTGAGGGTTTTGTTACGACTCTGTATTTAAGGTACAATTTTGGATGCGTACCAACCAAAATGCAGATTCTGATCGAATGTCACACCCACTATTTTTGGATGTAAGACAGTCGGTAGCGTAATATCATCGACGTGGATGTCTAATATGGTCGACATTTGCTTTGTGTATGTTGATAATAAGATCACCGATGATTTGGTCAGGTTTCGCCAGGTGAAAAAACATACATAGCCCCTCGATGGGTGGGCCAGGACCTATAGCCACTATCGTGCAGTCATCGGCGTAGGATACAATAGTAACACCTTCTGGTGGCTAAAGCAGTTTCGATATGTAGACGTTTAACAAATTCGGGAATAGCATACCGCCCTGTGAATCCCCTTGTTTCATTCATCTGGGGTTAGATGTTACGTTCCTAATTTGCACCGATGTCTGTCGACCAGACAGATAATTTGCTGTCCACCTTTTGAGACTTGGAGGAAGAGCGGACCCTTCCAAGTTTTGCAGTAGCATACAGTAGTTGACTGTGTCAAAAGCTTTTGATAGGTCTAGCGCTACGAGTACTGTTCTGTGGTATGGTTTTTTATTGAATCCGCAATTAATCTGTGTGTGTTGCTGGCGCTAAGCGAGGCTTCAAAAGTTTTGGCTACTGGTGATAGGAGAGATATCGAGCGGAAATATTCTCCTACATTAGCTGATTTCTCAGGCTTTATTAGCAGTACCACCCTCGCCATTTTTCATCGCTAATACAACAAACATTTTAGTTACGAACCATGCAGGAGAAGAACAATCGGCCCAAACTATCACTTTCCTATGTACAGTAGTCGCTCTTAAATTAGAACCTTCAGTAACCAGAATGTCCAGAAATTAGAATCAACTTTTTCAATACATTACGCGATCTGAAATTATCATCGAAAATTATAATTTCAGGGCGTATTTTATTTTTTTGTTGAAAAATATATATAACAAGTAAGGAAGGCTAAGTTCGGGTGTAACCGAACATTACATACTCAGCTGAGAGCTTTGGAGACAAAATAAGGGAAAATCAACATGTAGGAAAATGAACCTAGGGTAAACCTGGAATGTGTTTGTATGACATGTGTATCAAATGGAAGGTATTAAAGAGTGTTTTATGAGGGAGTGGACCATAGTTCTATAGGTGGACGCCATTTCGAGATATCGCCATAAAGGTGGACCAGGGGTGACTCTAGAATGTGTTTGTACGATATGGGTATCAAACGAAAGGTGTTAATGGGTATTTTAAAAGGGAGTGGGCCTTAGTTCTATAGGTGGACGCCTTTTCGAGATATCGACATAAAGGTGGACCAGGGATGACTCAAGAATGTGTTTGTACGATATGGGTATCAAACGAAAGGTGTTAATGAGTATTTTAAATGGGAGTGGGCCTTAGTTCTATAGGTGGACGCCTTTTCGAGATATCGACATAAAGGTCGACCAAGGGTGACTCTAGAATTTGTTTGTACGATATGGGTATCAAATTAAAGGTATTAACGAGGGGGTTAAAAGGGAGTGGCCCTTATTTGTATATGTCAAGGCGTTTTCGAGGTATCGACCAAAATGTTGACCAGCGTCACCCAAAACATTATCTTTCGGGTACCGCTAATTTATCTAATATATATAATTCTTCTGTCACGGTTTTAGAGGCTGAACTCCTCCGAAACGGCTGAACCGATTCTCTTGAAATTTTGTGAGCATATTGGGTAGGTCTGAGAATCGGCCAACGTCTACCTTTTTTTCGCTACGTGTCTAGGGTATTGAGATCAAAACGTGGACCCGGGTACCCCTAGAATGTGTTTATACAATATGGATGCCAAATGAAAGCTGTTGATGAGTGCTATAGTACAGGATAATTTGCATACCCCCTGGGTGAGTAGGGTCTCGAGATATAGGCCAAAACATGGACCCGGATACCCCTAGAATGTGTTTATACAATATGGATGTCAAATGAAAGCTGTTGATGAGTGCTATAGTACAGGATAATTTTCAGACATCTAGGAGGCTAGGGTCTCGAGATATAGCCCAAAACGTGGACCGGGTACCCCTAGAATGTGTTATACAATATGGATATCAAATGAAACCTGTTGATGAGTGCTATAGTACAGGATAGTTTTCATACCTCTGGGAGGCTAGGGTCTCGAGATATAGCCCAAAACGTGGACCTGGGTACCCCTAGAATGTGTTTATACAATATGGATATCAAAATGAAAACTGTTGATGAGTGCTATAGTACAGGATAGTTTTCATACCTCTGGGAGGCTAGGGTCTCGAGATATAGCACAAAACGTGGACCCGGGTATCCCTAGAATATGTTTATACAATATGGATATTAAATGAAAGCTGTTGATAAGTGCTATAGTACAGGATCATTTTCATACAACTGGGAGGCTAAGGTCTCGAGATATAACCCAAAACGTGGGCTTAGAATGTGTTTTTACATTATGGGTATCAAATTGAAGCTGTTGATGTATGCTTTAGTACAGAGTAAGTTTTACGCTGGGTGACTACGGTCTCGAGATATAGGCCAAAACATGGACCCGGATACCCCTAAAATGTGTATGTATTATGGATATCAAATGAAAGCTGTTGCTGAGAGCTCTAAAGTTCATTGTGATATTCGATTTAGTCGCATCAACCTGGCAAAACTGATAAATATGCATGCGAAGCCGAAATAAAAACAAGAATTAATAATACCCACATACCTATTTACATACGTCCTATTCGATTTGCCTGAAATTTCGTATATAAATTTGCCTATATTATTTACGATGCTTTTTTCCGGGAAGTATACCAGAGACGGACTGGGACTGGAATTAGGACTAGGACTGGGACTGAGACTGAGACTCGGAGTGGGACTGGGACTGAGACTCGGAATGGGACTGGAACAAAATACATACCACCTGTGGGACTGGCAATAAGAGATGAAGAAGAAGGAGAAAAACTTGAGAGAAGAGAAAATAGAGAAGGAGACTGAGAAAGAGATAGAATGAGACGAAGATGGAGATGAAGCGAAAAAGACGGAGGGAGGAGTGATTAAAAAGATTAGGAAAAAGTGTAGAGGGGTAGGACAGAGTTAGACGGAAAAAGCTTATTTAAATGTATGCAGATAGGCCAAATTTAGGGTAGAACAACAACGTCTGCCGGGTCTGCTAGTTTATATATATAATACCACGAACAATATTCCTGCCAAGATTCCAAGGGCTTTTGATTTCGCCCTGCAGAACTTTTTCATTTTATTTTACTTAATATGGAAGGTGTCACATCTATTCTACAAAGTTTTTTCTAAATTTAAGCTCAAAGAGTATATTAACGTTGTTCGCATAACGGCAATCCGTAACGGCATAAACTAATCGAGATAGATATAGACTTCTATATATCAAAATGATCTGGACGAAAAAAGAAATTCATTTAGCCATGTCCGTCCATCCGTCCGTCCGTCCGCCCGTCCGTAAACACGATAACTTGAGTAAATTTTGAGGTATCTTTATGAAATTTGGTACGTGGGTTCCTGGGCGCTCATCTCAGTTCACTATTTACAATGAACGAAATCGGACAGCAACACGCCCACTTTTTCGATATCGAAAATTTCGAAAAACAGAAAAAGTGCGATAATTCATTACCAAAGACGGATAAAGCGATGAAACTTGTTAGATGGGTTGACCGTATGACTCAGAATAGAATACTAGTAAAATTTTGGACAATGGGCGTTGCACCGCCCACTTTTGAAAGAAGGTAATTTGAAAGTTTTGTTGCCGTAATTTGGCAGTCGTTGAAGATATCATGATGAAATTTGGCAAGAGCGTTACTCCTATTCCTATAAGTGTGCTAGATAAAAATTTGCAAAATCGGATGACGAACACGCCCACTTTTTAAAAAAACATTTTTTTAAGTCAAATTATAACAAAAAATTTAATATATTTACAGTATATAAGTAAATAATGGTAACATTTAACTCCAGTAATGATATGGTGCAATAAAATACAAAAATAAAAGAAAATCGAAAAAGTGGGCGTGGTTATGGTCCGATTTCGTTCATTTTAAATAGCAATCTGGGATGAGTGCCCAAAGATACCTCAAAATTTACTCAAGTTATCGTGTTTACGGACGGACGAACGGACGGACATGGCTAAATATATTTCGTTTTTCGCCCAGATCAATTTGATATATAGAAGTCTATATCTATCTCGATTAGTTTATACCGTTACGGATTACCGTTATGCGAACAAAGTTAATATACTCTGTGAGCTCTGCTCAGCTCAGTATAAAAAGGGGAATCCCCAATTTATTCATGTTACGCTCGGTAGTCGTTGGATTTTCGTCACGGTTCTGTACAGTTTTTGCATGAAATTCGATACGCGTGCACGTTTTTTGGCATTGTTTGTTTAAAAGTAATTCGCTGAAATGCCCAATAACCTGAAGAAAAATACCTTGTGCTTGAAAACCAAAGTTCATATCTTGTAAAAGCTTGACAAAGGTGTTCAAGGGAAGCGGTTAGCCATCTACAATCAGCTATATCAAATCGAATAAATCATCAATTTTAAACGCTGTTTCTAATACTTATCAAGAGACTAACAAAAAATCATTGCACATCGCTGAGTATAAGTTATGAAGTTTTGATTCATTTTTGGCTTTTTTAATGCATTTCTATTGATCTTGTATGTATTTTTAATGAAAAAATATATTTATTATAATTGGAGTTTTTGTTTTTTGGATCTTTTTTTGATTTAGCGTATATATACATACATATATGTATATTTCAGACCTGTAAAAAAAAGTACCAGTACAAGTACAAGTATCAGTACCTCAGTACTTCGAAAAATGAGTATAAGTATAAGTATCGAGGTACTTGTACTTGAATTGTTGAAGTACAAGTACTTGTAAGTACTTTCGAAGTACTTTGACAAGTATTGAACGGTTTTGAAGCGGATCAACTAATATTTTTTAACAATCAGCTCAATTGCTGATCGAAACAATATTTTCCAAAAATATGAGATCTTTTATGATACTAAAAATTTCTTTAAATTGTTCGCTAATTTAGTGAACATTTGTTGGAATGATTCCCTTTCCACTGCTCAGAGTGAAAGATATCCAGCAAAAAAATTGAAACTTGACCCGTCGTCACCCGGAGAAGCATGCGGGGATTAAGCACTCAAGCCGTACAGCAACTTCATTGGGTTGGAAAAGCTTTGACGAAAAAGTGATGAGCTACATATAGCATTGATACGGCATCACCACCTCAACCGTGGAGAGGGAATCCTTCCGACAAATGTTTGAAGGAACGTCGCTAAAGGTGATGAGTCGTCCAAAATTAATGACTACTAGACGAACGATTTACAAAAATGTTTGGTATAATAAAAGACCTCATATCGACAAATAAGTAATTTTGTACGACGGCCGATATATGGTCTTCAAATCATAAAAGTTTCTTCGGATACACTTGCCATTTCACAGTGGTCGGTCTTATATGGAGTTGGTGGCCAAAAATAATTTCACTAGAGATATCAACGTGAAACTTTGGTCACGGCTTTACAAATATTTCAGAATTATTTTTTCATAAAATTGGTGCGGGTGATACCTTCATTGGGTTGGGTCGATTTGTATGCATGAAAGTTAACCTGTATCGCCGCGCCATCGATTTTTCGATAGGATTTGGGCTTAGGAAGAAAATTCCACTACGCGTACCCAAAAAATTATTTTCGAGAAAATTCTCTTAAATCTCCATAAACGATTTTTGTTTTTTTCAAAAAACTGCATTTACCAATTTTGCATTTGCCAATTGACACGAAAAAAATACATAAAAAATGATTTGGAGCCTTGAAAATGCAAAAAATTCATAAAAAATCGATGAAATTTCGTAGGCTCGAAAATTGTTTGTTTTGTGAATGCGTGGTGGAACTTTTTTCCTGAGCCCAAATTCTACCGAAAAATCGATGGCGCGATATCGGTTAATAAATCGACCTAGTCTCACCATCATACCGACCCGCAACCACTCATTTTCACCGCATGCATACAAAAAGTAAGTAGATGTGGGTGGAAAAGTGGTAAGATGTGTCTATTGCATATACAATGTTTAATAGGATTAAATAAAGAAATTAAAGCTATTAAAAGAGCTTGGATACATAACAATAACAATAACAAAACAACAAACAAACACAAAATTTTAGATTTGCAATTCGTCGACTGGATAAAATAATGTCGTATGTTACATGTGCGCACATATAACATACGATAATAATTTATCAGGGTGACGCTATCAGAAAACTGTCGCAAAACATAGTTAGGGGCAGAAAGTGGCAGCTGATATTAACAATTTAGAATCTAAAAACTTTTACTAATAATATGATATGAGTCCCATCGTGAGGATCCGTGAGGAACCACACTAAAACTTTAGCTGAAATTGAAATATTCGTGCAAATAAACAGTAATAAAGGCACTAGTGAAATTTTAAATAACAAACAAGAACACAATAAGCTAAAGACACTAGAATTATTTCAAAATAAAGTAAATATCTTTGAATTCAATATTCATTTTTATTATTTGTTTCAATACAATGATATTTTATGTATTTTTAAATAGCTTAAATTTGCACTTTATTTTTAGCTTGCTCGCACTGCAAAAACCAACTAATACCATAACCTCACTTTTGAAGCTATTCTTAAAGATACAGTTCGGATACCACAAAAACAAATATACCTTTTAAAAGGCTATTATAATAAGAGACACTATTGATACATTTGGTGACAAATTTTACATTTTTATTTTTTTATTTTTGGCCTATGGAACCGACCACTGTGCATTTGTTGGGTGACAAATTTAACAGGAATTCGGTAGCACTAGCGTGTAAAAGGTTTTCTGGGGTGCATAACCACATACGCATACATGAAATGAGAGCGGATATAAATAATAATTTCGGTCGGGTATCATCAAAAATTGTGGAGACCGTCACAGACAATGGGTCGAACGTTGTAAAAGCTTTCAAAGAGTTCGGCATGTATAACTTGAACGATTTTGATGTATCTGATGATGACACGGACGGTAGTACTAATAATTCGTCAATAGAAAATATTGTAGCCTTACCGAAACATACATATAAGGTGTGCGACTGAACTTAATTACCACTACTGATTTGATTGAAACTTTATCAGAGAAGCGTGCAATATTAAGCAGGCATAAGCAGGTACAAATGATTCAAAGATATAGTTTTAAATCTTTTTAATACTCAGTTGAGCACAGCTCACAGAGTATATTAACTTTGATTGGATAACGGTTGGTTGTACAGGTATAAAGGAATCGAGATAGATATAAACTTCCATATATCAAAATCATCAGTATCTAAAAAAAAATTGATTGAGCCATGTCCGTCCGTCTGTCCGTTAACACGGTAACTTGAGTAAATTTTATGATATCTTGATGAAATTTGGTACGTAGGTTTCTCGACACTCATCTCAGATCGCTATTTAAAATGAACGACATCGGACTATAACCACGCCCACTTTTTCGATATCGAAAATTTCGAAAAACTGAAAAAATGCGATAATTCATTGCCAAAGACGGATAAAGCGATGAAACTTGGTAGATGGGTTAACCTTATGACGCAGAATAGAAAATTAGTAAGAGTTTGGACAATGAGCGTGGCACCGCCCAATTTTAAAAGAAGGTAATTTAAAAGTTTTGCAAGCTGTAATTTGGCAGGAACGTTACCATTATTACTATGTATGTGCTAAATAAAAATTAGCAAAATCGGATGAAGAACACGCTCACTTTTTAAAAAAAAATTTTTTAAAAGTCAAATTTTAACAAAACATTTTATAACTTTACTGTATATAAGTAAATTAAGTCAACATTCAACTCCAGTAATGATATGATGCAACAAAATACAAAAATAAAAGAAAATTTCAAAATGGACGTGGCTCCGCCCAGTCCCCCTTGGTCCACCTTTATGGAGATATCTCGAAAAGGCGTCCACCTATACACCGAAGGCCCACTCCCTTTTAAAATGCTCAGTAACACCTTTCATTTGATTCCCATATCGTACAAACACTTTCTAGAGTCACACCTGGTCCACCTTTATGGCGATATCTCGAAACGGCGTCCAACTATGGAACTAAGGATCAATCCCTTTTAAAGTACTCAGTAACACCTTTCATTTGATACCCATATGGTACAAACATATTCTAGAGTCACCCCTGGTCCACCTTTATGACGATATCTCGAAAAGGCGTTCACCTGTAGAACTAAGGCCCATTCCCTTTTAAAATACTCATTAACACCTTTCATTTGGTACCGATATCGTACAAGCACATTCTAGAGTCACCCCTGGCCCATCTTTATGGCGATATCTCGAAAAGAAGTCTCCTTCTTCTGGAAGGGGGGACATATCTCTGGTGGTAGGACTTATAATCGGCCACATAGCAATCGGGAAGCATGCACAACGGCTGGGTGCTCCTTATAATGATTACTGCAGAAACTGCAAAGACGAAGAGGAGATAGAAACAGTCAAGCATTTTCTGTGAGAGGAAGAAATCTCTGGAATCTCCCTTCTTTGACGATCTTTGGGATCTGGCTAAGTTGGAACCTAAGAAATTCCTGACATTTACTGAATCGACCTGTTGGTTTGAGTAGGGGAGAGATCCACGTGGTATCACATTGGGACCTTTTGGGCCTAAGTGCACTGGTACTCGCACGGGTGGCGACTCTAACCTAACTTAACCTTCTATGGAATGGAGTATCAGACCATTGAGTTTGCAGCAACTTTACTTCACAGAGAAAATGAAAACTGATTTCAAAATTTTAAATAAGGTTTTGTCAAAAATGATAAATTGAATTTTTGTGGATTCATTACAATCTTTAGGCAGAAATTATATTAATTTCAGTATTTTTTTATTGCAAAAAAAAATTTGAAACATTTTTTACGTATTAACTTTTAACATTGAAGTTTGGATCTATCTTTTTCTACAACAAACTAAATATACAATTTCGTCAACAAACACTATACTTTTTTACAAAAACACATAATGTGAAAAAGCTTAGGTATGTACATTTACTACACATTTTTTTCTATTAGCCTATTGTTAAGTTTTAAATACATATACTTTTGTTAATATAACAACTTTCTACACTTAATAGTACATTCTAAATCAACCAAGCCCTTTCAAGTCCCGCAAATTGCAGATATATGTATGTATATGTAGGAAAGACTGAAAAGCTCGACACTATTTACCCTGTTTTGGTGCTGAAAATCCAAATTTCAGCAAAATTTGTACGCAATTTTATAGACGTCGCAGCCGTCATTGTGTTCGCATTCAAAGTTTCATGTTTCAAATGAAAGCTTTGTTCTTCAATTGCGAGTGGCACTAATTCATAATCACCATCCCATAGTTGATATCGTGTATCTGAATAGGCAAAGAAAAAGTTGTGTAAAGGTTTGAGGGATAGTTATATGAAGTTCTAAGGTCTACTTGTATCCAATTATACTTCTTTGCAAGGCATAAAACAGGGAGCAATTTACAATAAGAGAGCTGCGGAAGATTAAATATATCGGGATTTTACCTTTTTCAGAAAAGCGTGCCTCAGAAAGAGAATTAGGAATTTTTTTCTCGATGATACCTTCACAAAACCTTGCCTCGTGTTAATTTAAATTCAATCAAAATTGTAACGTCCAGTCAAAAGTATAAAGCCTTTTGACATACTAGATTATAACAGAACACTCGCAAAGTGTATTTGCAGCCTTTAAGGCAGCAATTACAGCTTACCTTACTGAGTGTGATCGCCCTTTTTCATGCGAAGAATACCGATTCCATAAGACAGTCAACGCATACTTACTATGCATTTCCCTTTTAGTTGCGTCGAGTGGCTGACTGCCTAGTGCTATGCACCATGTCCCTGCCTTTTTAGCTTTAAGGGCCATTCGTATGGTTAGCACTCGCCCTCTAATTGAGCTTTCTAGCCACTGTCGCTGAAAAAGATAATATCTGAGTATGGTAGACGGATGGGCAGTGCGACACCGCAGTCTATTTTGAATCCATATTTTTCTAGTATGATTACCTTTTCTTTACAAACTCTGCCAGTAAGCCTGCGTATTAGTGCATTTGTGCTGTTCATACCAATGCCAAGGCTGGTGAGTTTGCACAATGATACCAAGCGAATCTTTGATTCTGCTCAGTAGTGAGATACTTGCGCTGAGTCGACTGATGATTGCTTTCTAGCAATTTTAGCAGTAGCAAGTGAAGTGAGCTGAATCATTTTGAAATATCGGCGAGCATAGAGTCCATACTGCTTCTCACTACAGCACTCGGTTCGCTCGTTCGTTAGACGTTACCTAGGTGCTTTAGTCACTCCTATACAGACTGCCCGTTGTATCTTGTTCAACCTTTGGTTATTGTACTACTCATTAATACTGATAGAGGCCTAGATCTACTTAAACAATTTTTAGCATTAGTTGTTTGAGTTGAAGAGTTCTTGAGTGCTACTAGTCCCAAAGATTAGCAGTTAGTAAAAATACCCACGTAATACAGCGATTCCATATTTACCTACTAATGTAAGTATAGAGTCTAAAGCCAGCAAAGGGGTCTAGATTTTGTATGAATTAAGCCCTTATGTTTTTTTTAAATGTATGAGAACATTTATTTGAAGCAATTTTTAATTTATTAATAATTTGGGAAAAATTGAAACAACGTGACATCAGAACGGTAGGTATGCCTGTCGTAAGAGGCGACTAAAATACCAGATTCAAGAGCTGTGCCAGCGCAATATATAGCTTCTCCAAACCCAATTGTCAACCTCACCTATCCGCGGCGAATCCTGTTTCACTAACAGACGAGGCTCTGGCGATCCCAAGATCGTCATGGAACTTGTGGGTGGGGAGGGAGTGATGGCCTGAAGGATTAATGTGGCCATATAAATCATTCCCGAGATGGTCTTAATGGTGCTGTGTTACCGGAGCGTACCGGATTCGGTCCGGCAAAGGACCATCACATCGATAACACTCCCCAAAGCTTTCGGAGAGTAACCTTATCGCTACAACAACAACAACAACAACAGCAGGACGGACAAGGCGACAGCTGTTTCGATTATACATTGTACATCTCTTCAAAGCCTTTTCTCCCGGGAGTGGGATTTGAACCCGCACTGCTATGCATTTGAAAGCATTTGTAACACTGCAACCATCGTAGGAGTGCGGATTCAAATCCCACCCCCGGGAGAAAAGGGTCTAGATTTTTTTCAGGCTGTAAAGTGGAAAAGATCAGTAAGGTTGATCTCAACTCGACTTCGAACTTCTTGATCTTGTCCATTGAAACAGTCGGTTTGAATTCGTACTAATGTCCAAAAAATTAGAAGATATAATCGTAAATTTTAAATAAGTGTTTTGATGTCACTATAATCGGTCGAATTGATCTTTCGTATAAACATAGGTCGAGAATATAAAACATATCGACTGCTGAGTTCAATATCACCCCATCTGTGCTGCCGTTTCGAAAACGCCCTCTCGCAGCAAATTTTTGAAAAACGTTCTATATCAAAGTTTGTTTGGAAAATGACTTAGAGCAAATATGTTTTTCTTTTCAAAAACACCCCATCCTTAGAGTTTGGTTGAAGATTGACGTTTCTTAGAATTTTTTTCATAAATGTTCTGTATAAGCATTTATACATTTAAGTATAAATTCCAAACTGTTTTAACTAAGATCACACATTGAAGGGACTCAAGGAGTTGATAAGCGCAATTCAAAGCTTTCGCAACCTAATTGTCAATCTCAGCAACGCGAGGAGAATATTGTTACATATATGAATTTATCATACACATTTTTAGCAGACGAGGCTCTGGCGACCCCTAGTTCCTCATAGTAATAGGGGTGGGGGATTGGAGGGAGGGCGTGATGACCTAGAATCATATTGTATCGTTCCTGAGATGGTCGGGCTAGTACCTTAATAGTGCTTGTTACCGGTACCGGGTCTATATCTGGAAAAGGACTATCAACATCTATAACAATCCCAAAAACCTTCAGAGAGTGTCTCTATCGCTGCAATAACAACAACAACAACATCAAACATTGAAGAACACAATCAAGTTCTGAAGTAGTGAGTTTTCAAATTGGCAGCCAACATAGGGTGATATTTCACTCAAAAGTACTAACTTTTTGTTACATTACATACATAACATTTATTGTTATTTAATGCTTGGCATTGTTAAATTCAGTTAGTTTCTATCGAATTTACCGAAGTAGTTACAGATATGTAAATATAATTAAACTACCTTATTACACGGGAGGGGCTGTTGTTCGTGATATTAGTTACGGTAATTGTTACTGAAAAATATTTTACTATAGTATATATGTATGTATGTTTATATGTTTATGCTTAAAAATCATACGTATAAATAAGTATGTTTGTATAAGAAAATTTACTAATATAGTTTTTTCATTGCAAAACTAACGTTTTTCCTTCACCAATTTGCAAATTATCAAATATCCAAGACTCTGCAAAATCTTTACGTATTTTTGTAACAACTTCCATGCTTGGTGCTGGAAGACGTGATTGAAAACTGCCACCATCTACACCCATTGAGCTAGCCAAAACTCTTGGTTGAGCTTCCAAGTAAAATGGTTGAGCACCAGAGCGTGCTCGTAAGAAATAGAAACGTGGTACTTCTATAAATATGTAAGTAAATTAATAATATTTTATAAACATATACATTATATAAGAACCATATTTACAACGAAGAATATATTTTCTTGATCTTTACATACACCAGTGCATGTTTCTCTTGGCTAAAAAGTCTTCATGCAGAATCGCATTTTATTTCATTCACATGCACTTACATAATTGGAAAAAGAATTTAGAATTGTGATATGAGAGTAAAGTAAGCAGACTGCTAGTAGCTTTTACACAGAAACAAACCTGTATATATTTACAAGGTGTTATAAAACAGTTATTTTGGTTCAGATCTTTCGGATTTCGGAATCAGTTGAAGGTAACCCATGAAACAACTAAGAAATAATAGCAAAAATCTGCAAGAAAAAATTTGCAAATTTTTCCGCAGCATACCTTAAGGCGTTCGAAAAAATCAGTAATCATATTGAAATAATTCTTTAAAGGTCTAGAAAACCATTCAGTAGTGATTTCGAAAAGATCCCAAAAGGGTTCGTATATAGTGTCGTTGAAAACGTTAGCTAGCCTAAGCTAAGTAACTTAAAAATAACACAAAAAAGGTCCTGACAATGCCCAAAATAAATAACTTGTTAGGATGGTTAATATGCAGCTATTACAGAAAAATAATAATGGGCATATATATTAGGCCGGATCGATTTATGGGGAGGCAAAAAAATCGCCCATTGCTCAAAATAAGAAACTTTGCCGAAGGAACCATACCTCTAAAATGAATTCTGATGTCCCCCAATTTGGGTCGAACTTTTGGGTAGGGGCAAATTTTGAAAACTCCCACTTTGACCCATTTAGAGTGCTCCAATCGAGTCAAAATGTATGACCGACCCCCACTAACTTTGGAGGCCCGACCCACCGATGCCAGTGGCACACCCCCTGGGGGTTCACCATACAAAAATTTCAAAAAATCGCCGGTTTTGCACTTTACATGAAAAAATCACCGAAATGCCTATGTTTTTTCTTTTTGAAATTGGCTTTATTTAAATTCATATAAACTAATTTCATAAAACAGTATTCTTCTTCATTTGAACTTATACAACCGTAGCCTTCTGCGCCTGTCTTTCCCTGTTCATGTGCCTCTATGATCCCTGCAAATCTTTCTTGTCCTTTCCTCCCTCCCTCATTCATACGATTGAATAAAGAATACATTTCAACCTCAGAAAAAAACTAGGCCGGAACGTACCGCATCTCTACCCAAATGGCAAAGGACCATCCACATCGATAACTCTCCCTAAAACCTTCGGGAAATGTCTCGCTGAACCAACACAAAAAACAAACGTTATGAAAAATAGTTCAGAAAAACTAAATTGAATGATTTGATATTGGATTTTAGAGGCTGGCGTTTCCTACCAAAGAGACCCACGAACGTTATTGAAAATTGTTCAAGAAAACTAAATTGAATAGTTTGATATTAGATTATTAAAGGCTGCTGTTCCCAAAAAATGAAATATAAGGCGCGATAACCTCAAAAGAGATTTAAGGCCGCACTTTTCGTTCAATTTGTGTCGTGCAAGACACATGAGTTTTCCCTGAGAGTTCTTCATGGCCAAAATACACTCAGAGTGCTTGCCAAATAATTTTCTTCTAATTGAAAAATTTTGTTTCTAAAATTTTGATGTTGCTTTGCCCGGGGCGTGAACTCAGGATCTTCGGTGTGGTAGGCGGAGCACGCTACAATCACACCACGATGTTGGAAATGGTACTAAGAAAAATGAATTGAATGGCTTGGTATTATATTATAAGAGGCTGGTGTTTCCTTACTAACACAAAAGAGACCCACGAAATTTATGGAAAATGGTCCTTAGAAAACTGAATTAGTGATTTGGATATATATTTGAAGACGTTGGTATTTCTGTCACAAAGAAAAATTGTACAAGACAACTGAAAATTATAAGATGCTGGTGTTTCCGAGCTAATGCTTTTGCATTTACAGAAAATATCCTAAGAAAACTAAATGATTTGATTTTATTAAAAACAAAATAAATTGTTTACTTATATAACAAATCTGGCCACAGGGTTGCGTGATTCTAAATCCTTTTTGATTTCAAATTCAACTTCAAATCAAAGATACTTTTTATTTTTTATTTGATTTCGGCATCCAAATAAAAAATATTTTATTTTTCATATATTTTTGGTAAGCTTTTTCGATCTATTCGGGAATAGTGCAAATAAAACAATTTATTTCACCTTACAGTTCGACGTTTCGCCAAATTTCCTTGGCTTCTTCTGGAGCAATTCTGTACTTGTCAACAACAAAAACACAAAAACAACAACAGCATTAATTTGAAATTATCACAATTACACATATTAACATTTAACATTGATTTATAAATTTTTAAATTTTCACTTACATTTGGATTACGGCATTCAATTAAAGAAATAAAACATAATTTACAAGAATAAGAGATAAAAACTATAGAAGATTAAAAAATATAAAATAAACGATACCATTTACTGTGGTACACTTGTCATACTAAAAGTAAAATGTTATAAACATAATATGTAAGTGGCAGCGATACCATCTGTGTCCTCTTTCTTATTCATAGTCGTTTCCCTATTTTGTAAAATTCGTGGGCTTTCCAAGGTGTATCGTGTTTTCTCTCTAGCTTCTTTTTCTATTATTTTCGACGTGGTTTTGTGTTATTGCGTGTTGTGGGAGAGATGTATTTTGTTTTCGTTTCCTAATATCAGCTTCATGTTCGGCTAATCGTGTACCCATAGCGCGCTTTTTTTGTTTTATTTGCACTACTCCCGAATAGATCGGAAAAGCTTACCAAAAATATATGAAAAACAATCAAACCGATCGGAAACCAATATAAAAAAAATATTTTATATTTGTTATATGATTCTTCAGCCAAATCAAATATACTTTTTACACCTTTCATGCAAATGGAGAAGTACATTAAGTTTGGTCCGAATCTGAAAACTGTAAGTCCCTAAAGGGAAGAGATGTATTCACCGATAAAGATACGGAAATGATCATGATGATGATCTGAATTGATTTAGCCACGCGCGTATATTTTTTTCTGATTAAAACTGTGTTGGAACCGACCGGATAGGACCACCATTGCGTGTATTCCTTGGCGAGTTCTCTGGGCTCTGATCCCCCTATCCAAAGGAAGCTTAAGACGCTTATGAGCCGATTATGCTCCAGAGCTTGGCTAGGCTGATCAGGCCTAGGTAAAAATTTTGTTGGGCCTGAGATTTTGCGAGCTTATCTACTTTCAAAATACAAGAACACGCCATTTTCGTACTAAACAAATATTTCTTGTTTTTATATGGAACTGCGAAAACGGATTTCACCCCATTAAATATCTCCTGTCGCCCTAACTCAACCCCCCCCCCCCCCTTTATGGAGTTTTTCTGAAGTTGCTCACTTTCCAAATATTTACAGGCTGGATATCTGCTATAGCTTGAGGTTGAGTTTTAAACTCTTATTTCTATACCACAATCTAACTCCAACAGGTCACGTAGAACTCTTTTTAATGGAAAAACAAAATAAACCGAAGACTTCCCATTTTACACATACTCTATTGAACAAAATAATTAATTTATATAAGAGGTGCCATAACCCATCATATGTAGGAGACTGTCGAAAGGAACAAAATTCTGTTCGTATACCCAGTTGAAGTGTCCTCATTTCTACTAAGAGGATACCGAAAAAATCTTTCGAAAATAACTAGAGACTAGTGTCGTACATTATTCGTAGAATGAAGAATACATTCATAATACTAAAGAATTCCAGTATAGTCTGGCGGATGACGCTGGACGAAAAATCATGTCCTCAAGTCGCTTGCCAACATTACCTAGGGAAAGGATAAATAAATGTGCTAAAAACTTACAAAGCAATTCGCTGGCCGCTCACTTGCTACGTGTCGCCTGTTTGGTGCCCTAAAAAACACGCACATTGGAAATGGCTTCAGGTGTTCCAAATACATAACACATAATACCGCATAACAGATCGGGAATGAAAGAGATAAAAAGTGTATAGTAGGGAAATTTTGTAACGAATTTACTGCAATTCTCCTTATTTGCAATCTTCTGCTAACGTTCGTATCGCTAAACTCTTGAATAAATAACTCCAATATTGAATAATGGAAAAATGGCCTTATTAAAGTACTTCACAATAACACTTATACTTTGCAACTAGCTTGCTTAATAACCAAACTGACTGATAGCTTAAATGAAACTGATCTATTGCCCGTCAGATAGCGTGCTTAACTGAAACTGCTCCTAGCGCCTCTACCGCTGGTGCTTTTATTCTAGGCGCTTCCAGAATTTACTTAGTTACCGACATATAATTATAACTACAGATGCACGTATATAGCTTCTCATATGCGTGTATTTATGAGCGACACTTCCACAATTACAATTGCATACTTTTGGGAGCATCTCAGATAAGATATCTGCATGTGTTTGTGCATCTCTTCTCTGCTGCGTGTACGGACATATGTGTAGACATAATGATTTATTCGTTTACGTACATACAAGTGTAGCAGCTTGCTTCATTGTTGTTGTGGCTTTATTTACTTAGTATCAGATTAGTGACGGGAGTACCACTTAGTGTCAGTAATATTCGTCACAATATGTTTTATTAACATTTATTAATAATTATAACATAACATAGTATTCAAAAATATTTCAATATCTGGTACTAATTACTGGGTGAAGTTGTACAAATTAACGATTTTTTAAACAATTCTGAATTTGCTTTATATAACACCCTTTTCTCAAATGGTGCATATGCCATCCAGACAAAAAAAAAAAAAAAAAAAAGTATTATTGATTCGGCTAAAGAATCAAATAACAAAAAAGAAGTATTTTTTATTTCGATGCCGAATTAAAATTTCAAATGAAAATTACATTTTATTTGTAGATTCGTGATTCATTCAAATAAAAATCACGCAACCCTGTCTGACCTACTCTTATTTATTTCGTTCGCTGCCGAGGTCCTTTAGACTCACATTTATAATTTGTTGCTTGACCCGGATTACCATCGAACTGTTTTAATCCCTATTCTCATTGACGCTGTTTACACACGAAAACTCAATGACAGGGCGACTAGGCCAGGCATTGGGTACTGATTTGTTGGTACCCGTTTCTCTGCCCCGTTGGTATCTAGCCAATCAATCGGTAGAAGAGATATTTGTTGCCGACTATTTATATCCGTGAGTTAGGCAGAGAAATTGAATTTAAACTACCAGAAAGACTTGAGTAAAACTTGCGTATGTGTTTAATCTTAGGGAACATGCTTTAGTCAAAGTTTTTTTTTAGGTTTTAGTGAACACAATCATCTAGTTAAGCTGTTATTTCAAACATATAGATATCTATAACTTTTCATTTTAGGCTTTAATTCAACTAACCTATTAGCAAAGAGCTCACTTTGATTCCAAATCCATATTTCACTGAAGTCTTTGCGCAGTTTCGGTGTATGTTGGGATATATGTGTTGGAAAGCTTTCGTCGTCAGACCGATCTATAGAATCTAATTCGTCTTTTGAAAAAGTGTCTTCCGCTAACTCATCCAACACAAAATCAAATATAATATCTGAAATATTATTTAGATTATTTGTACAAAAATTGGCAAAAATGAGAAGGCAATGTTTTAGAAAAGTAAATCTTTTTTTCTCAATTGGAATGCAGTGAAAACTTTATAAAAATTATTAAATTAGCGAACTGAAGTTCCAAAATGTCACAAAAAACACGCAAGAGACAAGAACGCCGGGCTTTTTATATTCAAAATTACACGTAAGTTCGCTTGCAAGACCTGTGGAAACATCGCTTATAAGATGAAGAAACTGGGTTTCGAGGTGAATATAATCAATGATCCAATTTGTGTGATTTACTGAATCTCAAAATCACTGTTAACTAAATGAACTTGCGATGAAATAACTGGGATAATTGCGAAGTCCTTGTGGTTATTCTTGAATGGTAAAAGAACATGTTCCCTTAACAAACTATAGAAATCTTTAATAGGAATATTGCTTACTATCAACACTGGATAATGTGCTATCTCACCCATGTGTCGGGATCAATAGAAATAGAAATCATATCAGCGTGTCTTTAATTAACACTCAGGACTTTAGAACAAATGCAGTGACCGTAATTCTAAGCGAGTTAGAAATTGACCACGACCAATTTTTAGTCGAGCTCGAATACTTTCGTAAATATATCCATAAAATAGAACTCGCAAACTGCCTATAATTTTCATGCCACTAAAAATGCTTTCAACCTCCGCGTTACTGAGTGGTAATACTAAAAAACTAAATATGAATCCGACAAGTTCTAAAAAAGGAGGTTCGTTTAATGCATTTTTATGTTCCCGGACTTCCGACCAAAATTTCATGGTGGAGTGTACATTTTTCCATTGTATAGTTATAAGTTTTCGCCACTGCAGCTCTATTAATGCTATTTGACTTGAAGAATAACTATACTTCTCTTTTTCAAAGTAAGAAAATACATCTGGCTTTGAAACTTTCACCGAATTTTCAGCAGAAAAAGAATTAAACCCTTGTAGAGAACTCATATTATTAGGTATTAGGTGTTCACAGGAACTATTGAAATTACTTTATTTTAGAAATTATTAAAAACACATTCGGAGTAAAAAAGGCTAGAAAAAAGTCACGAAGCTAAACCCAAAATTTCGAGGCTAAAGGCAAAAAAAAGGCTAAATCTAGCCTCGAAAAGGCTAACCTGGCAACACTGCGAGCTATCTTTCAGAAGAAATAAAATTTAATACGCTTGGCAGATAAGTGAGACACACGCTTCTCTCCATACAAGCAGACGGTTCTCTAAGAGTACAAATAGGGCTTACACAGGACGCTTTTCATTGTTAACGCAGTCGCACCAACGGAAAATTTGTGCAGATCCTTTGAGTTAACATTTAGTATGTTGCCCTTGGAGAGCCTGTATGACAAGAGGTTTGCAAATCCCGTTCAGTGCTAGTAGCTAGATAAAAAGGGCACATCCCTTGAAGCTTGCTCCGTAGACGTCCCAATTAGACTGGGCGAGATTAAGTGAAGGCGAGAGCTGCACATGATTGACTAAGCGGGAAAGGCGTGTGTTCAAGCGCGGGGCTGTAAAGTGTCAAAGATTATGTGTAGGTCTTACAACATTAGACTAAAAAAGTTGCTTCTATCATTAAAAAGAGAGGATTGTACACTCATGATGGGTATTCTGACTGGACACTGCCTTCTGGCGTCACATGCCTTTAAATTAGGATTGGTCAGTGATAGCAGATGTAGGAAGTGCGGGTTGGAGGAGGAAACGAGCAGGCATGTTCTGTGCTCGTGCCCTGCGCTTTCCAGGCTAAGACTCCAGCTGCTAGGAGTGATACAGCTGTCAGATCTAGAAGCAGCAAGTAGCTTAAGTCCTAGGAAGCTTCTAGTATTTGCCAAGAGGAAGGAGTTATTTTATAACATAGGGTGTGGTATTTGATAGGGTTTTTCAGTTTGGTCGTTAAAACAAACTTCTGTAACACTACAGACTCATTCAGTCTATGTGTGGTCCTCATGGACCGGCGTTTCACTAACTAAATCTTGCGCGTTTTACTAACGAAATCATGCCGATCGATTGTCTTGCTTGTGTGACAAAAATTTTAAATTCCTTTGAATTTCAAGGCATGCACAATTTTCCGTGTAATTTTACCGAAATCGATTTGGTTGTTGTTGGGAGCCACCCGGAGCCAAAATGATGTTGTTGGGTGCCAAAAGAGCCATTGGACGAGCATCGTTGCTCTAGGAAAAGTTGTCAAGTACTAACACTTCCACTTGATAGTGGATCCTGAAGAAATTGCGCAAAAATAAAGAAGGCTCAAAGAGTTGTAACTTTTTGTCACGAATGACACGTTAATACAACTCTTTGTCACGATCTTCATCTACAGAATTCTGTAATCGCAAAATTGGGAATTTTTACCATACGTATAGCTGAGTTAATATATTCAAGTTATACCAACACAAAATATGATAAACTTATCCAGTAAAAAATCAAGATGGTACATTTTCCATGAAAATTGCATAGCATTTGCCACTTTTTAGTAAAACTTTTTATTTTGGTAAATATCGAAAACCCTAATATTGGTGGTTGGAGTTAAAATTTTGCTTCAAAATAATCTACATACTTACAAGCGCCCATCACCGTACTTCCTAAACGATATTCGAAACAAATCGAACAGCTGAGTGGAATACTTACTTTATTTCGGCTGCCGTTTATAAAACGCGCCATCTGAACAAACTTTCGAAAACGCTGTACATCGGAATTTGTTCAGGAATTACTCTCAGAATTTGAATAGAGAACATCCTATTTTAGAAATTGCTTTAAAAACTCTGCAGAAATTGTATAAATTTTGAGCTGAGATTTAGCGTTTTTCCGGCGAATTCCGAGATAGCGCGTTTTTTTTGAGTTGGCAGGCGTCGAAATAAAGCCACTAAGCTTTATTGTTCAGATAATATTTACAGTAGCTATATCACAGAAGCCAAGCACCTGCAAAAATATATATACATATATTTTTTTTTTCGGCACCAAACTTTTCTACAGTAAAAGCGCGCTATTTAATTTTAAAGCTTCATATTTTAACTATAAACTCCTGTGGTGCACAAACCTATCATGTAATGTCCAAATCCAAGTTTCTATAAAATGTTTACGCACCGGCACTAAACCATATGCCGCTAGATCGTAAGTTTTATCATTTATATCTCTGTGTATGGGTTCATCATTTTGTGCAACTTCGAAAAACTCATCGCTTACCGCAGCGTCTGCGAGTAGTAACGATATTGGATATGAATCTATAGATTCAGTTAGGTGGAAGTGTAAGGTTATTTGTTTTTTTTTTTTTTTGTTGTGGTGTAGTTTAAACAAATTAGCAATATTTTAAAATAATTTAAAAAAGTGCTTTGGATTTCAAAACATTTCCATCATTTTTACTTACCATCATTATATGGATAATGTGCATTTGTCAATGTGACCAAACCAGCATCTTGACCGGGATAGATTCCATAGCCGCGCTGCCATGGCGTACTTGTATCATAGTTAGACAAACTGTTGAAAACTTGATCTCTATTTATATCATTGCCCGACTTGAGTAGCAGAACACTTTGGTCAACACCTAGCAGACCTACAAATGAGTCTGGATCTGTTGCAATTTCTAGTTCAACCTCTTGGCCGGGTTTAGCTTGACGAGGAGCAGTGATGTCAATCTAAAAAAGTGGTGATTAAAAGAAACTATCATTACTTTGGTACATAATGACTGAATTCGCGACTATCTACATATATATATCCAACGAGCCGGACCCGTGCGCATCTTGCGCAACCAATATACAAGTTTCTTATCAAATATCAGCTGTTCTACTAACTTACAGCTTGCGCTGCCAGCTAGCGTATAAAAGCAATTGCCACCAATAAATTAAAAGTTACAGCTTGCGCTGCCATCTAGCGTACAATACAGCTTGCGCTGCTGTCTAGCGTACAATTGCAACTGCCCGTAATGCAGTGCAAATATTCACAATAGTGCCATAGTACATATAGATTTCTTTGTGTGCTCAAAATCGTTTATTTTTAACAAATGATTTTAATAAAATATAGCTAGACAAAGGCACTACGACCAAAATTGTCCAAAGCTCGCTAATAGCCCCAATCTCCATATTGACAAACTAAACTTTATTTATAGATTTGGATTCCAAATAAGAGCGAAAAAGGGATCCGTCCATAAAAACAGCAATTAGAAATAATATATATGATGTTTGAACGTAGTTCATGGCAGCTGTGATTAGAACAGCATAATAATGATACAAACGTAGAGTCTACAGAGCAATGTGTAGACAAGAGAACGGGGATATCATTACTGTCAAAAGCTTATGGAATGTGTTATACGAATAATACAGAGATCTCTGAAGTTTGTTGTTGTTCTTGCTAAACTGCTTCGGTCAGCTAAGTTAGAATACCCTGTGAAAGGTTAAAACAGGATTATAATGCACATCTTAATATATATTGTAACGAATTTCGGAGAGTTCCTGATAATTAGCACCTTCTGCTAACGTTCGAATCGCTGAACTGTCGAATAAATAAGTACAATATTCGGTATTGCAAAATGGTCTTTATAACTTTGGGAGTAGTACTTCACAATTATACTTCAGTAATAGCGTGTTTAAATCAAACTGATTAATTATTCCTCAGTTTGCGCTGTTTTTAAACTCTGTGTTGCCTCGTTCGCATATTTCTCCCAAGGTCTAGACTCTTCATGAACATACAATCTGGAACAGTTGTATGTCATACTTGGTTATTTAGCTATATGCGTGTGTAAATTTGAGTAAAAACTTCTGCTCTTAGCTGATAACTACATATGTGTATGTGTGATAATCTCCTTACTTCAAGCTGCTGGTTATTGTGTGGAATATTCTTCGTTCTTGTTTTGTTCGTGTGATTATTTACTAACATCATAGTGATGCTAACATTCGCCACAATATAAATTTCGTGTTACCTTGTTTTCCCGCAAAGGGGCTCCTAAGCTATTTAACAGATTCCAATCAGATTTGCACACCGTGTGCAGGTTGACTCAACTTGAAAGATAGGATAGCGCTCCTGTGAAGTTTCTTGCCAGGAAGTGGACCAGAGATCGATCTATTCGAACAAATTCTATTCAAAGGTCGCTTTGCCTGAAATTTTGTATTGTGGCGAATATGAGCAAAACTAAGGGATACTATCATCTCTAAGCCGATACTAAGCAGTCACTGGTATATACATAAACAAATCAATCATTATGTCTACACATATGCACATACAAGCAGCGGAGAGATACGCACAACCACATGCATATATCTGAGATACTCACAAAATTATGCAATAATTTGTACAAGTATTACTCACATAAACAAGCGCATATTGCTATGCGCGAAGCTATAAACGTGCATCCGTAGTTAATAGCTGGTAACTAAGTAGTAAATTCTAGAAGAAGAAACGCCTAGAAGTATGCGAACGAGGAAACCGGAGAGTATAAAAGCAGCATAAGCTGAGGCATGAGAATTGAGTTTGTTTTAAGCACGCTATCGGTTGCGAAGTGAAGTTTAATTGTGAAGTACTTTCAAAGCAGCCTAACAAAGACCATTTTGTAATACAGAATATTGGAGTGTTTTATTCAACAGTTTAGCGATACGAACGTAAGAAGAAGGTTGCAAATAAGCTGAGTTTCACTAAATTCGTTACAGTATATAGGTCGCCCTTTGCCTAGATTAGTAGTAGCCCTTTGCTTGATTAGTATTTATGACACTTTTTTCGCGAAATGGACCGAACTGGAACTGGGACTAGGTTTGGGATTGGGACTGTGGCTAGGACTGGGACTGGGATTTTGGGTGGGACTTGAACTGGGATAAAGGGATGGAGAAGAACAAAAAGAACTACAGAGGAAAGGACAAAGAGATAGAGTTAGGCGAAGATAGAGAGATATGGATAGATGGAGCGGAAAAGACGGAGAGGGAGAAAGAGACGAAGAAAAAGAGAAAACCAGAGAGAAGAGAGAATAAAAAGGTGTCCTCAGGGAAGGCAGACTAAGAGGTAAAAACTGCTTAAAAGCTATGCAGATAGACCAAAGCTAGGGTAGAGCAACGTCTGCTGGATCTGCTAGCATATGTATGTTGCAAGCAAGGATGCTTAACAAACGAAACGAAACCACTTCGTTAGCTTAATAATCGTTATGAAAGACTCGCCCTTAACGTTAATTTCACTCACACACTACCGAACGCGAAAAGTTTAACATTATTAACGTTTCAACATAAACGACGATTTTTACCGAAAGGAAATGAAGTATATGTTGATAACTGCTTTAACAATAACATTCAACGGCAACGATTGAAATTTCTTGATTAACGTGAAACTTACGGTACTATGCATCGTTGGTTCCAAACAATTTATTTCACTTACCTTGTTTTCGAACTCCTTTTCGAAATTGATAGTTTCTTCGTCGAATCGTAGCTTCTTTTCAAAGACATAATGAATGTATATGGTTGCTCTTGGTATCATTTCAAATGTTGGCATAAATTTTATAATCTGAGACTTGCTTTCTTCGGGTATCTTTACGTACTCGGATATCAAGATGTTGCCACGCGCAACAACGGCATACACGAAATATGGTATATTATCGCTGGATTTTACTTCAACCGAAACAGGTTTGCCTAGGCGAGGTCTACGGAAAGTTAAATATTTCAAAAAGTTTCAATATATATAAAATAATAGTTAAGCTTGTAGAACTAGTAACTTAATAGCAGTAATCTTTTGTAATCCCTGTTCGAAAAAGGAGAAAGAAAATTTGCTCTAAAGAAAAACTTGTGCCGACCAACTGATCCTCCTATCGATGAGACTTTAAAAAAATAAATACTTGGCGGGATTTACCTCCATGGAGATTAAGGTCGAGCTTCTCTTACAATTAGCGACCAGCTCTTTTCAATTTGCCCTCCCTACAAATAGGCGGGACGGGACCTTTATGTTTTATGCCGACTCCGAACGGCATAAGCAAGGCTGTTGAATTTGCGCTCAGAAATACATTTGGAATGCTTGGCATACCACTGCAGAGGGGCGGGCCCGTTTAGAAAAACCATTTTTAATGTGATTTTTTTTTTTTGTAAATTTTTGATATCGCTCTACTCGGAATTTGAAACCCGGACCTTTGGCGTGATAGGCGGAGCACGCTACCACCACCCCAGAGTGGCCACTTTGGGCTTCGGAAAGAGGAACTAAACCCCTAGTGCAGATAGACGATTTCCTGAGAGTTTGTTAAGTTCATAGAAAGATCAAAGGTAACAGCATATATTGGTAAGCACTTCTTCGGGTTTTCTAGTCAAAGAAGATAACATCGGCCCTTGTTAAACGGTCAAAAGAGTCGGCTATAGGTTTTGTGAGTTTATATGCCGAGTAAGGTCTCATGCTAAAAGGGCCATTGCATTAACGCAAGTTTTGCTATTTTGAACTGGCCGGAAAACCTCAGTCCGTTCCTCTATATCACCGATATCTCCAAGCAAACCGTGAACTTTTCTGAATTGATTAAGTATTATTGTGCTATATATGAGACAACAACTCTTTCGAACACAGGACAGATATACCCGCAGCTTCATGCCTTATGTCTGATCCAAAGATAAAAGATGCAGAACGGTGTAAGAGCTTTAATCAGAAACCTTTCTCTCACATGACAGCCATTATTCCTGTATCTGCGAACAACCGCTCCTCAAGAGTCTACGTTGGCCTTTGGTATTGAGAGCAGCATACCACCTCAAACCGTCCGCTTGTGTCTTGTCATTGAAAGTTTGGACCACATTCAGATTATGGCATTAATTAGCTGGTTTTCTTTAGATGTATACTTTTCGATAGACGACTGTCCAAAGGGATTGCTGCGATCTGCTAGTGTCGCAGTCAAAGAGTGCTTCATTGAAAACTGAAGTCTCAGCGTTAGCTCCCTTTAGAATCTGCGAGTAAGAATCAGTTTCATTGTTACTTAGTTCATTCTTTGTATAATATCACTATTTCCTTCCTTTTTTGCTTTGCAGCTTTGAGGTGCATAATTCTTAGCTGTTTCGAATCGCTTTTTGCCTCTGACTTGCAGATTCGGGGTGTACATCTTTTCTTGTATCTTGCTGGTTAAAGGACTTAGATTATACTCGAGTTGGGTTTGTCTGTCATAAGTAGCGACAAAACTCCGAAGCCGTGTTCTGCGCTGGGCTGGGTACCCGCCCTGTAAAAACACTTATCAATGAAAAATATAACACCAAGAAAAATCACACTCTCTCATAAAGACGGTGTCAGGAAACTCTGGGCTGGCCCTTTGACGGTTAGAGAGAAAACTTCTTCCAAAGATTTATGGTCCTGTCCATGGTGTCAATTTCGAATGAGCAACAAATAAAATCACAAAGGTTTGGTAATGGAAGACGGCTCTGCGGTACAGAAAATATATTATTATTAGGAAGCAGATAAAGGGGTAACCTCTTCCAAACAACGAGAAACAGTTAGGGCTTTATCTCACTAAGTGCTCCGAATAAGCGTCAATTACTGCGAAACGGGAATAGCTGGAGTAATTTGTTACACAACGACCAAAATCGTATAGCCGGTCAAGCGCCAGTTATTGATGATCAAAGCCTGTGATAGCGGATAGCTTGGCTCACGCTCCTGGGGCTGGCACGTTTTCCCCTTCCTTTACGCATATTAAATGCAGTCTTCACGCCTTCCACCGGCCGGCATATCACGGAGGGAAATTAGAAAGCCGATAAGTTAGCTCAGCGTTGCTACGCTTTTGATGTCGTAGGAGCAGAGTAGCAGCTTCTTTCGAATTTGGGTCCAGAACTGGCAAACAATGAAAAACGGGGAGTTAGATATTGAGCTTAAAAGATGACTGCTAAATTTGTTTTTTGACTTCGATTTTTAATTAAACGTTTAAAAGTTTGAGCCTAGATCTCAAACTTTTTTTTACTATATATATGACCAAACTGTGTTTTAATTTTAAACCGGACGAGTCTACACTTGCTTGATAAAAAAAAGAAAATTCTAGTAGACGGTGCCCCGATTTCTAACTGACGAACAATCTTGCATCACTTTTTATTTTTAAATTTTCAGCAACAAGTTTAAACTTTTGGGTTTTGTTTTAAAACCAGAAGTGTCTACAAGTTTCTATTTTTTGAACTTTTTTGGTTTTGTTCAAATAAATTTAAAATGTCAACCGAATCAACTTAAAAAAGAAGAGTAAATTGAAGGATTTCAATTTAGTACAAACAAGTTTTAAAATTGCTTAAAACTATGGAGGGTTTAAAATTTAGGCTCAAATATTTAAGCGTGTAAGTACAGTGAAACCCCTATACATACTTCTCACTTATCACTTTCAACTTCAATGCTTCTAGTGGCTCAGTAGTGGGTGTGAACTTGGTGATGGAATTCAAAAAAGTTGTCGTATCCATGTATGAACATTTGACGGAGTAATAACGATTCGATTCGGGTAACATGAATTCAAATGTAGCCATACCATTCTCATCAATATTCGAGTCTAGTTCCAAAGTTTTTTCATTCGGTTTTTCAGTAGTCGTTTCACCCAATGACGCCGACACAGAACGCCATATATAATTACGTGGTGGTTCTACAATTAATTTCGCTTTACCTTTTGCATCACGTACTGGTGATCCATCAATATTTTTCACAACAACTGTAACTCTAATCGGTTTATCCGGTTGATATTGATATGGTATATTGACGCCTTCGATGCGATAACGGTCGGCATGTAAATTTACTGTAGCTGTAGCATTTTGTTTATTACCCGTTAGTTCTTCTTCCATTATAGCAAACACCTTTAAAGGTGGTACATATGAACGTTCTGCACCTATACCCAAATCTTTAGTCAAATCAAATTCTACATGACCTTTGCCATCAACATCGATTGTTTTGTTAGCTTCCATTTCACTGCCACTGCCATAATAATGATAGACGGGTTTGATTGAAATCGATGCTTTTCCTTTAACCGATTTACCATAAGTATATTTTGAGCGTACGGTCACCTTAATCACGCCATCAGGTATGGCTACATCTTTGGCAGTCTCAATAGATACTTCAAATTTGGGCAATACATATTTTGCTACCTCAAATGTTTTCGTTTCCGCTGATTGTCCATCGATGGTCACTTCGATATTCCAATTACCAAGCACAGGTTGTTCTGAGAGCTGAAATTCGTCGGTGAAGACGCCTTTGGTCAATTTAACATCTTTGAATTGTTTAATGCGATTCTGTGCACCATCCTGAAAGAAAAACAAATTTTTGCAATTTTTACAGTCACTTACGTTACAAAACTTACATTAATCCCAATCGCAATCGGTTTCTCAATCGTTGCTGGACGCGTATTTTCATCTAAGAAGAGCACGCGAAACTGTACCAAATCACCGGGTTTATAAGTTGCCTTATCCGTTTGTATATAAGTCGCCGGTTTGTAGTCTGCATAATTGAGTTTCGTTGTATTTTTGAATGTCAATCCTGAAACTCCTTTTGCCGTTAAATTATAATCACCCTCTTTCAACGTAGGCACATTAAATTCGAGATTTTCTGTAGACATTGGTTGCAATTCAACACTTTTAGTTTCATTGTAAGAAGGACCTGTGATACCGACATCAATTTTACAAGGTCCTTCGGCTTTGTGCAGTGTCACAGCAACATTGTATTTGAAGTTGGAGCGTATAGTGCCAGGCCCGATAACTGAATAATGACTGTAAGTAATATAAATTAAGACAAAATGAAGTTAGTAAACGTTATCTATTGGCATATTTGAAGATATACATATTTATGTATAGTAGCGGCTCCGGCAGTTGCTATCATGTCCCATAATTTTCTTTTAAGCAAGTAAATTCCAATAACTTTCCAAAAAAAAATAGTTATCGGCCATATCGGAACTTAGCCCCTTCGTGCTCCCTGTTAAGAAACTTACATTCTTCCTGTCTTTGTACCTCTTTTCTTCACTTATTCACACCGGGATTTCAAGCGGCACATAGGGATATATTGTCAAAAGATTCTCTTAGATTTCTTAACATCGACTCCGAAGTGGAGTCTCTCGGCTGCCAGCTCGGAAACGGCCTCTCTCAACATTTGTGTCAAAACTAGCGTATGTCAGAATTCAATTGAATAACGGCCTAACTTAGAATTTCTTTATAAGAGCTACGATACATAGGTTTCCCCAAGTTTACTTAGATAGGACCGATTTAACTTATTTCCTGCGATGGGACGTTCTTCAAACAAATTCTGATTTCATTTTTTTTTCAAAGACTCCAACCAATCATATGTCGTTGCTTGACAATTTCGTTTTTTATCCACTCTTTTCTAAAATTTGAAATGCTTTATTTATTTTAGAAAAATTTGAAAAGGATTATCTTATTTAATTTATATTTTTTTATTTCCGATTATTTAAAAAAAGAAGAAACATTTTGTATGTTCGAAAACTCGAACATTTTTTCGAATTTTTAATTTACTGACATTTTTCGAGAATCCATTTTTATAGCACAATCAATTTTATTTTTTTGAGTATACAGTTTTGTTACCCGATCAATTTTAGTGAAGCATAGTGCAAGTTATATGTCTTTCAAAACTCGCAATGATGGCTGACAATTTTTGTACGAAAGGTTTTTTATATTTTCTTCCTTACGAAGATGCTTTATTTTTATATGAAAAAAAACTCGAAAATTTTTTTTTTCAAAAATCAAATAAAAATTTCTAAATTTTCGTACATTACATCAAATCAATACGAATTTTAAGAATTTAAAACCAGCGGCTATTTCAGAACTATAACTTGCATTATGCTACACTAAAATTGGTCGGGTAACAAAACTGTATACTCAAAAAAATTTTTAAAATACTCTAAATAAAAAGTTTGGAACTTTTGTTCAAGCCACAAATGCAATTTAAAAGTGGTGCGACATTTTGACTCGACTTTCACTCAAATTTTAAGTATTTGCTTTTTAACTACCTACAGCGCAACGCACTTGTGCCGAACTAATGCAGAACTAGCTCACTAAGTGACGCTACTAGTTTTATTACTCGGGTCCACGTTTCGGCCTATATCTCGAGACTCTGTACGTCGATCGCAACCAAACCTATGTAGTAACTACCGCGTGGGGTTTACGCAACTTGTGCGAAAGTTTGAACAACATCGACCGACGCATCTCTTCAAACACCGGCGACCAACTAACACACATTTTAGCCTTTCTTTTTATAGAGTAAATTGTTTGGCGACCTTTCATATTTAATATATATTTTTGCCGGCTCGAGGTCTTTTTATATATATAGATTTTTATTTTTCACACTTCACTATAATATTAAAACGAAATGCAGATTTTCGTTGCTTTTGAAATTCGGCTTAAAAATTGCACATGGAACAACTAAAGACTCTCCTGAATTAAAAAAAATGTCATAGTACCTCTAAATCGCGGGCCCCCGCAGAACCCCCCACCCTCTCGGCGGGCCTGGTGATGTGCTATACTTGATATCATCCGCTATAATAATTATTATTGATAAGCATGTTGTTAATTAAACACCAACAAATTACACGGAAGTATATCTGCACCCCTGAAAATGTGAGTGCCGGTGCGTATACGTAACATTTTATTATTACGTATAAACAAATAAAAAAAATTGCAATAAAATAATATTGCGACTGCGATAAACTGAGATATAACCTATCCTATTCTTCAAGTTGGATCAAACTACACACGGGGTGCAAAACAAATTCAAAATCGGTTCAGTAGTTTAGGAGTTCATTGGCCCCAAACATAGTGACACGTGATTTTTATATATTAAGATTTGATAGTTCGTTTACGCACTAGATAAATTTATACGTTTACACACTTTATAAGGCATTTATAAGGTTAAATGAGTCTCCCTGTTGTAAACCTTATCAAGTAAATACACTTAAGGTTAATACACACACATAAACATTACTAACGTCCATATTACGAAAATATTTAAGAAAATTCAAGTAAAATTTAAAACATACATAAATTGTGACTGGAAATATATACCATTGAGGACACCTTATTTACAGTAATTAAGAGAAAATGTTTGCTTATATTCACGTATTTAGATATTTTTCCTACATTTTTCTTTTTTTTCTTTTTTGGTCGAAAAATTTACCCTTTCACCATTTTGTTCTTTCGCAGGCTTGAAAATTATTTGTTTGGGTAAGCGTGGTAGAACTTTTTTTATCTGAGCCCAAATCCTATCGAAAAATCGATGGCGCGATATCGGTTAATAAATCGACCCTGTCTAGTGTAAAATTTATATATTACTGCTTTATTCTCTGAAATTTAGCTAAAGGAAAAAGTCAAATGGCATGATAATAAGGGCGCCTGTGTTACCGCGTTAAGTGCACTTACTTTTCCACAGAAATTCTATACATTCACGATATGCAATTACATAATTAGTTAGTGGCAACTCCTCTTAAAAATATTACTTTTGAAAGATAATGTGAAATATTTTAATTTCATACATATACTATTTGCATATTTCATTTAACAGGCCGTTTTAATTTCAGATAGGTGGCAACACTGAAAATATATCTACACACTTACAGGTAAGTAATATATTTGTTGAGAAATGGTACTTTTATATTCCATTGATATGGCAACGCACTAAGCTAAGAAGAACCTAAAACGATTAGTTTCGATTGTTTTCTATGATTACTTGTTTTTCTTATTTCTCGAATATACATATGTGTTATTTCACTCCTAAATTAAATTAAATAAAATTACACTTTGTTATACTGAAGCAACCGTCGTTTGTTCTATTGGATTATCTAACAATATTTTCGAATGTGGCGCGTCCTTTTTACAAAATATCGTTCAAAAGGACCAATCTGTTTTGGAAATAAAAGTTAAAAGTAGCGTTCCATTGAGCCATCGAACTCTGGATCACGATCAAATAACAATTGCGATATATTTTCATATAAAATTATATGGGATTTTGCGCTTAAAAGAAGTTAGAGTACGAGTGCTTAACAAAAGGGTCGACAGTTAAAACACGTCCAAAAATGTCGGGGGGAGGTACCAAAAGTAGCGTTTTGAACTACATAATTAACTATCGTCTCAAGGCTGATATTAAAAATTTTACTTCTGACATTAGCTTTGTGCTCACATTATTTTGTGGTTTTTGTATTTTTCACATAAAGAATTTATAGTTTTTCTATCATGATTTAAAATGAATATAATGTAATTATTTTATGACCTTAATATTTTGTATTTAGGGCATATGTCTGTAAATGCTGCTGAGCAAAAATTTTCCACAAAAAAAAAAATCAAATCAACAAAACCACCCTGTTTATTCGAAATTTATCCAGGTAGATATCAGGATCACATCGTTGTTGTTGCATTTGCATGTTGAATTTCTATCCGTATCTGGATCACGCTTCATTGGAACGCAACTAAGGTTGACTAGAGTCTAACCATGCCACTTTGTTCGATAACATAACATTTTGGTGCTCATCTTATTATAAAGGATCGAAATGGCAGGGCTACACCATAGTCAACTTTTTCTCGAGTTTAAATTTAAAAAAAAAATTTTTTTGTATGAGTATCAACCATTTATTTAGTTATCTTTAAAATTCCTAATGTTCTCTGAAAATATTATAAACAGAGCTTGACTGAAAGATCTTTGTATAAAGCGTTTTACCTTTATACAAATTCTCATCCAAATATGTTATGACAATGTAAATAGCAGTGACAGCCTCATAAAATCATCCAACATGGCAACACCTACGCAGAAAGTCATGTAATACGAATGTATATATTACATCTATATTGGATAAGCCATTTCGGGATAAAAGCAGAGACTGCAAACTCTTCTTAGGAAATTTTTTGTTCAAATACGCAGTAAAATACATTTCATTTAACACCTATGTATGTTGGCATTTAATTTTAATACATTTTTGGCTAATATTTGGAACGCATAATAGGTACATACAGGAATAAAAAGCGACCTATGAAAAAGAAAATCGCCGCTAGGTGGCGCAAGAATCGAGATATTAAAAAAAAATCGCATTTGTGGTACGATTTGACTCATATTTGGAACAAATATTAATTACAGTGGTAGAAGTGACATCAAAATACTTTGGAGTTCGAGGACTTAGATTGTAACAAATTGTCAGGAAAGAGTCCTTGTAATAATCAGTCACTAAATGAACTAAATAGAATGAGAAATAGTAGGCACTTAAGACTAAAACTTGAAAATAAAATAATAAAAAAAAACGTTTTAAGTTAAATGGTTTTATTGAAAACAATACTTACCTAAGGTAATAATAATATTAAAGCTAAAAAATAATTAGGTAGGTCTTAGGTACTAGTCATCACACTCCTCATCAATCTAGGACGTTGATCAGACAATTAAATAAAAGCGTTGGGCGCGTGAAATTTCTAAAAATGCGAGGCGTAGCATAACCTGATTAAGTTTCAGTTGTTCTTATTTATGACTATCAATAGAAATTTTACACGTCCAACACTTTTATTTAATTGTCTGTTCAACGCCCTATATCAGCGATGGGCAAAATGGCTCGTATGAGCCTTTTGCTTATACGGGCACGCTTTGCACATTTAAGTGCTGGGTGAGGGACGATCAAGCGCAGGTATGTGGGGCGAAGAACACAGGAAGAGAATAATATACACACATAATATTGATAAAGAGAGAGCTTATACATATGTGGAAAATAGAGCTGCCACCGCTCTTATTATGTTCAAATTATTAAGCGTTTTAGGATAAACTAGCCTTTACCGGCGGCTTCGTTCGCACTAAAGGCCACAAATATGTGATGTCGTTTTGTTATTCACAACTCGAACTGAATTTTCAGTTGTAATTTTAAAAGTTCCTTTATGATTCAAATCATAAACAAAGCAAGTTTTAAAATTAGAAAAATGGTCGGTGTAAATTAAACACACATGGAAGACATGCTCCAACAATTTTTGCAGTGTGGATTTAACTATATATGTATGTGAGCTGAAGAAATTTGAAAATTCCTCCATAATTTGAAATTTATAAATGAAAGCAGTTATGTTTATAATAAAACTGTTAACATTAGTCGTTGTTTATGCGATTGGTACCGTTTTTTATTTGTAAACTGATACATTTCTTTCTAGGCTCACGGCAACACTGCCAACAAGTCTGAAAAGGGTTTCGTTTTCCTACGATTGTATACGAAACGTGCATTAGTACGTTTTTCTACTACTACTTCCTCTAATGCTACTACTTTAAAAATACTGTTTTAAATACTTTTATGCATATATTGCAATATCAATCGGCTTGCATATAATTAAATGTATGTGAAGGCAAAATGAATGTCAATAATGCGCTACATAACATAAAGTCGACTTCCGTTTTTCGTATTTCTTGCCAAAAAATATATGTTTTTGATTTCGTACTATTGCAACACAGTTTGGGAATTGGTTTTCGAGGTTGAGAGAGAATATTTTCATTTCAGTTTTTTAGTGTTTCCGTAACCTTCTTGCGATGAATATCATTTGAGACGAAGTGTACGATATTTCCAAAGTATTTTTTACTCCCCTAGCACTCGCTGGCACTGAAACTGAATTAGGAGGCGAAAATAGGCCCAACCCTGTCCTAGATTGATGAGGAGTGTGATGACTGGTACCTAGGACCACCTACTTATTTTCTAGCTTTTAGTATTATTATTACTTAATGTAAGTATTGTTTTCAATAAAACCGTTTAACTTAACTTTTTTTTTTTAATTATTTTTTTACAATATCTACGATGTAACTTGTATTCGGTTGAAATAAAATACCTGATTTTATTATAAAAAAAAATCAAATGGCAACCTCATACAACCATTCTCAGTGACAATACCTATACAGAAAGTCCTAGAATATGGTACACAACTTTATACCGAATTTGATGCAAATCATACATCGTGATGGGCCCTAATGTACATATGCTCGTACATAGTGCTTAAAATGTTTTGCCCATTCGATTTTAATACTGTTTGTACTGTTTAACATGCCAACCTAATAAAACTGCACTGCGTTTTTTTAGCGCACGCAAACAACCGACGTTTTTTGCCCTAACCCAAATAAGCATGCGTTGCGACAATGTAAAGCATGTGTGCAAACGTCAAATCTAAATGTCACGCAGAACAAAAATTTGAAATCGAGTTAGGTTTTCAAGCAGCAAATTCAATTTGGGTTGCTGTCATACAAGTTGTTTGTGCATGAGACATTTTTGACAGAAAATGACTTGCGTGCGTTTATATTAGGTTGGCATGTAATATTTTTACACCTTTAGCTTGTTTATGACTTGAGCACAAGCTTCATCAAACAAATAAACAACTCAGCTCTTTCGGTTTCAATTGCTACAGAGCTAACCGCCAATAATACAAAAGCAGAAGTTTAAAGTCTTTTCGACAGTAAAATCAAAATTGTTATAAGTATTACCAGACGCCAGCATGTAAATACACAGCAGAAAATAGTTTACAGAAAGTTTAGGAATAAAGTTTTTAAAATTATTGCCATACATTAAGTTTAGCTAGTGATTTCATCTTTTGGCTGGCTATTTCTTTATATATTTCAAGAATGACTAAAATCATTTGAGCTCGAGATCCGTATTCTAGAAATATTCTCTTACATATGAATATGAGGAAACGAATCTATTTCACTAGATGTTATTAATTGTCCCCAGTAATCGAAGAAAAAAATGCCGTGTGTACGAAGTACTTGTGAAATTCGAAGTTTAAATATACAGACGTACATATGTACGTCTAAATCACAACAGAGGTAACTTTACCAGAAAAAAGTAACTTCGAGCTATTAGAGAAGAGCTTCGTCGACCAGTTATTGTTTTTGTGGAGCGAGTCGTCGAGAACCAATTGGTAGCCCGCCGATAATAAATCGATAACTTTCCGATAGCTTTTTGATAACTTCGATTAATTTTCGATTAATTATCGATAACCTTTGAATAGTAAATTGAAAATCTTTTGATAGTAAGTTGATAATTTTTCTATAACAAATGAACAATTTTTCGATACAAAGCGATAACTTTTTGATATAATGTCAATTACTTTTCGATGAATAATCGATATATTTTCATATTCAATAGGTAACCCTTCGATAGCTTGCCGACGAAAAATCAATAGCTCATCGATAACCATTTTTATCGATAGCAAATTTATAACACTTCTATCCTTTCCTTTCCTTACCGTACCTTTCTTTCCTTTTCTTTTCTTTTCTTTCCTTTCCTTTTCTTTCCTTTCCTTTCCTTTTCTTTCCTCATGGAACTAGTTAAAAAGGAAAGAAAATAAAGAAAAGAAAGGTACGGTAAAAAAAGGAAAGGGAAGGGTAGAAGTGTTAGAAATTTGTTATCGATAAATAAGGCTATCTATGAGCTGTTGATTTTTCATCGACCAGTTATGGAAAGGTTACCTATTGAATATGAAAATATATCGATTATTTATCGAAAAGTAATTGACATTTTATCAAAAAGTTATCGCTTTGTTATGGAAAAATTGCACATTTGTTATAGAAAAATTATCAATTTACTATGAAATCGATAATTTATCGATATGTTATCAAAAAGCTATAGGAAAGTTATCGGCTGGCTACCAATTTCTAATCGGGGTGTTACCAATTGCTTTTCCAAGACTTCAAAACCTTCGAGAAGTGTCTTTATCGTGAATAAATGAACAACAGCAACGCTTACATTAACCTTACGCTTACATTCTGGATTTCCCTTAATGTGAACAAAGATTTTTATTTTTTGAAATTGTGGTATAAATCTTCTTGTAAATTCGATTGTTTTATTACATTGTTTGAAACCTATGTACTTTGCTCGATGTTTCCCTACAGGGTATGTTTAAATATGTTTGTCTGTAAATTAGTCAATAGTTGTGCGGTACGTGCCTGAATCGCATTAGGAGCCAGGGATTCCCCGGCGTACAAAGCGTATTAATGATGTTGGATATAATTTAATTTCTTGTTACACGTTCTCATTGAGTGACGTCACTAAAATGCAAATTGTGGTAGAAATAAACTAATGAGCTCAAATTCTGGGAATCATTACCTATATAATTTTATTGTTGTTTTGTTTAATGAAGTCACATTTGAATTAGCAGCAGTTGGAGGAAATTAAATTCTACATTTAGATTGAATAATATGAGTTTCAGTTGTTTACTTTTTTTTATTATATTAGGTACTGGAATATGAATTCAATTAGTTGTACCTACGTGTGGGATTGTTAATTTTGTTTCGAAATCTTATATCATCTTCAATGTTTCGGAGCCCGCAAGCTTTTCGTGAAATATTTGAACTAACTCTTCTCTCTAGAATATTAAAATTGTGTTTTTTTTATCAGGTTTGCAAATTCAAAACTGCTATTAAAATATTGAAGGACGCATGGCTAGCGTTTTTATCTTGGTTTAAAAAATATCAAATCTAATTGCATGCATTTTACAATAAAAGTTTTCTTATCAAATTTAATTTGTTTTTCGTATGCTAATTGCTGTATTTTAGTTATTATATTTTTCTGTATTTAGTTTTTATAATAAAATTTGCTAAGTTTTCAACTGAATTATTGCAAATAACTTTCATTATTGCCATTAAACTGATTATTTCTGAAAACATTGTACTGATAAAAGAAAAAACACGTACTCTGCACATGAAAGGTCACGAATAAACGAAATTCATGAGTAGAAATAATTCTCTTCCAATACGCATTAGTCATTTCTCTAGTCTTTGGTTCAAATATATAATATTACTATGTTTGTTTTAACCTTCTGCCTTTGCTGGAACTATAATCACCTTTATGTAGATCTATTTGAATAAACTAAGATTAAATTAAGAAGAGGCCAGCTCTGTGGCAGGAGAAAAGCCTTGAAAGCCATTTTTAAATAAAAGTGGGCGAAAGCATGAAACGCTTTGAAGTTCGGCTAGTCCTTTAGAGGTTCTAAGTACAATATTGAAGCAGGATTTCTTTCGGCATCCCGTTATCGAACCATGCCATTGAACACTTTTAGTGCTTCTTATGCTCTTAAGAGCATGCTTGGAATGTATGGGCCTGAGTCAGTCATATATTTGTCTAGGAGTAGAGCTATGTTCACACATAAACAATAGGTCTTACTAGTTTTTAAATAAGGAAGCAAATTGGTTAGGTGCATGCGCCGGCGTATGCCGTTGCGCCGCCGACGGGATACGGGATTTTTTTGCTCCACTAACGGCAGGCATTTCATCCACGGAGCAATCCTTGCATAGAAAAAAGTTTCTATTTCTATTGCAGAGAGGCGTCAAACCTTACCGTCTGCCTAAAGAACCGTATAGCTGATTTCGCCGAAAAGAAATTATATTTAAAGTGTTCACACTATGCACTAATGCGCAGTGCTAGTCGTCTCTGCGATTTCTTCAAAACATTCGATGTTCTTTGCTGTTCAGTGAATGGTGTTCACGCCCATTCGATGCTTATAAACTCATCAAGGCTGGGCAGCTAGCTACACAAAGTTTTTGCTGTTGATCGCGCCCAACGGCGGTTTTATCTCATACGTCTGTTTACGTCTGTTTACCAGAGCTAATTCCGAGCACCACTTCCTGCCCGCGTCTCTCCTCTCCCTTTCCAACAAAAGCATTCACAAGAGACATTTATTTACTTTATGCAAGCTCAATGCATTTCATACCTTGGTTTGAGTGTAGCAAGAAAACTTTTGGCCTTTTCAACTTCAAAATATTCACAAAATTGTCGCAACTTGTTGACCCCGAAAGCATAATAAGAACTATAGTATTGTTATTATTTTTATGTATTCAAATTAATTAAGTATTTTCTCTTTAGATATTTTGTTTAAATAATTTGGAGTAATCGATGAAGCTAAATCTATGAGTTGACATAGAAAGTAACATGCATTTATTTGTAAAGTACTTAGTACCGCTGGGTTTTTAAAATAATTTGAAAAGTAACAAGTAAGAAAGTCTAAGTTCGGGTGAAACCGAACATAAGATACCCAGCTGTGAACTTGAAACGATGTTGTTGTTTGCTTTGTGTGGTTAGTATTGTTATAAGGCTGCGCAATAATACATTTATGGTTTTCTTCTGAACTCATTTTCGTTCAAAAGAAGCAAAAATGATACAGAGGCTACCACTAATGAATTTGAGCGGGCAAAAACGCTGTTTTCCCTCAGATATGGGAATTTCCCTACAAACACTGTTTGTTTTAAAATAATGATATAACAGATCAATAAATATAAAAACACAAGTTCTATTGTAAACAAAGTAGGAATGGCTATCAGGCAATTTCGCACATATTCAGAGTTATGAAAAAATGTTTGTGTCAAATTTCATTCGGATTGGAGGATTTTTGATTGACTTATGACATTAAAATTATTTTGGAAAGACTAACAAAACAAGTAAGGAAGGGGAATGTAGGAAAATGAACCTAGGGTAACCCTGGAATGTGTTTTTATGACATGGGTATCAAATGGAAGGTATTAAAGAGTGTTTTAAAAGGCGGTGGGCCAAAGTTCTATAGGTGGGCGCCATTTCGGGATATCGCCGTAAAGGTGGACCAGGGGTGACTCTAGAATGTGTTTGTACGATATGGGTATCAAATTAAAGGTATTAATGAGGGAATGGCTCTTAGTTGTACGTGTAAAAGCGTTTTCGAGATATCGACCAAAATGTGGACCATGGTGACCCAGAACATCATCTGTCGGCTACCGCTGATTTATTTATATATGTAATACCACGAACAGTATTCCTGCCATGATTCCAAGGGCTTTTGATCTCGCCCTGCAGAACTTTTTCCTTTTCTTCTACTTATTACGGTAGGTGTCACACCCATTTTACAAAGAGTTTTTTCTAAAGTTATATTTTGCGTCAATAACCCAATCCAATTACCATGTCTCATCCCTTTTTTCGTATTTGGTATAGAATTATGGCATTTTTTTAATTTTTCGTAATTTTCGATATCGAAAAAATGGGCATGGTCATAGTCCGATTTCGGCCATTTTTTATACCAAGATAAAGTGAGTCTAGATAAGTGCGTGAACTAAGTTTAGTGAAGATATATCGATTTTTGCTCAAGTTATCGTATTAACGACCGAGCGGAAGGACATACTGTCGACTGTGTATAAAACTGGGCGTGGCTTCAACCGATTTCGCCCATTTAAACAGAAATAGTTACCGTCATATAACCTATGACCCTACGAAATTTCAAAAAGATTGGTTAATTTTTGTTCGACTTATGGCATTAAATGTATTCTAGACAAATTAAATGAAAAAGGGCGGAGCCACGCCCATTTTAAAAATTTCTTTTATTTTTGTATTTTGTTGCACCATATCATTACTGGAGTTGAATGTTGACATAATTTACTTATATACTGTAAAGATTTTCAAATTTTTGTTAAAATTTGACTTTTAAATTTTGTTTAAAGTGGGCGTGTTCTTCATGCGATTTTGCTAATTTTTATTCCGAGTATATACATTAATAGTAGTAATGTTGCTGCCAAATTTCATCATGATATCTTCAACAACTGCCAAATTACAGCTTGCAAAACTTTTTAAATTACATTCTTTTAAAAGTGAGCGGTGCCACGTCCATTGTCCAAAATTTTACTAATTTTCTATTCTGCGCCTTAAAGTCAACACACCTACCAAGTTTCATCGCTTTATCTGTCTTTTGTAATGAATTATCGCATTTTTTCGGTTTTTCGAAATTTTCAATATCGAAAAAGTGGGCGTGGTTATAGTCCGATATCGTTCATTTTAAATAGCGATCTGAGATGGGTGCCGAGGAACCTACATACCAAATTTCATGAAGATACCTCAGAACTTACTCAAGTTATCGTATTAACGGTCGGACGGATGGACGGACATGGCGCAATCAAATTTTTTTTCGATACTGATGATTTTGTTATATGGCAGTCTATATCTATCTCGTTTCCTTTATACCTGTGCAACCAACCCTTATCCAATCAAATTTAATATACTCTGTGTGCAAAGCACGCTGAGAATAAAAAGGAGCGGGTCACGCCCATTTTAAAAATTCGTTTTTGTTCTTAACTCAACCTTACCACTACTAAAGTAGAAAATCAGTCAAATATAGTTAAATACCGCAGAGTTACTGCAAGCTTTGTTAAGGTTAGACCTTTAGGAAAAGTGGTCGTGGTCTTCACCCGATTTTGATTATCTTCACTCAGTCTATATAACTTGCCAAGGATAGTGTCTCTGCCAAATTGCAATGTAATATCTTTAACGGCTTGTAATTTACGGCTTGTTAAACTTCCAAACTTTCCTCTTCTAAAATGCCAATATTCCAAAATTTTTTGGAATTAATGTTTCGAGGTTTAGCGGTATTCGTTTTTGAATTATATCATTTTTCCATTTTTCTATATTGTCGATATAGAAACAGTGGGCGTGGTTATCGTCCGATTTCGCTCGTTTTCAATACCAATCTATTTTGGGTCCAGGTAAGCCCGTTTACCGAATTCGGTGATGATATCTCAATATATGCTCAAATTATTGTGTTAACGGACGGACAGACAGATCAATAATTTTTTTCGATACTGCTGATTTTGATATATGGATGTTTATATCTATCCCGATTCCTTTATACCTGTACAACCAACCGTTATCCAATCAAAATTATAACACCCTGTGTACAAAGACAGCTGGGTATAAAAAGTTAGGGTCCGTTTTTCCGGTTCCCTCTAGGGCATATTACTCTGCTTTTGCCCAACAAAAAAGTATCTGCCCAAAAATTAAGCTCACCTTAATGTAAATATGTAAAGATATTCGGTTCCTCATATGGTGCTAATTTGTTGTTTTCCTTTTAACCTTTTCTCAATGGATCTTCATTTGAGCTTTAATTAGCGCTGATATTTATTTATCAGCGGTGTTTATTTCCACACAATTGGTTGAAGATACAAACACTTACATATACATATGTATGTATGTATACATTTATTTGCATACAATGTGAAATTTGAAGTACTTGCATATACCTATCCGTAAACTCGATAAGCTTTTTCACAAAACACTTCAAATCTTTTTGAAAAAAAAAAAAAGAAAAGTTATAATATAATAGGAATGATGCGGAACTGCAGCTATGATCCCGAATTTGTTTCGATGCTATCCCGAAATGATACCTGATATAATACCAACAATTTCTGCAAAGGTTTGAAGTTTATATTTTTATGATCCGGAATTGGTTTCAACGTGGTCTCAATAGAATATACGGCCTTTAATTCTATCCCAGCTTGAGTTACGCCACTTCCAAGCTCCTGTGGCTTCTAAAGAGCTGATATCCAAGCACATCTTAACAACTTCTGATGCAAACTTGAGCCGAAAATTTAAAAAATAGCTGTTAAATCCTCTTCTAAATACATATTTAAAATAAATATTTAAAAGAATTTTTACTTCTAGATAGATAATTGGGTAATTCATAAGTGTGTCCTTTTCATGTAAAATTAAAAAATTGGGTTTTTCCATGGCTTTCAATATAACATTTTATTAGGACATCGCACCTACGGCGAATAGGAGACTTCGTAAATTGCCTAAATATTTTTGTAAATATCTGTATATATAAATCGGGTCTTGAGCTATATACCAAAACGTGGACCTAGGTAACCCTAGGATACGTTTATAAAATATGGGAATCAGTTAAAAGCTGCTTATGAGTACTTTAATACGGGGTATTTTTCGTACCCCTGGGTGATTAGGGTTTCGAGATATAGGCCGAAATTTGGATACCCCTAGTATCCCATAGAATGTGTTTATACAATATGGATATCAAATGAAAGCTCTTGATGAGAGTTTTAAAGACAGATTTCGAAATTTTTTTTTTTTAAATATTCCTTGAAGGACGAGGCCGGTTCTTACGGCGAAATTTTAAATCTTTACTGAAAAAGTCTAAAAACAAAACTTTTCTATACTCCCATATAAAAGATTCGTTACAATACTTAAAAGTCAATTTGAGATTTAATTTGCAGTTTCTTTCCGGGAAGTGGCCTCGGGCCGATCTATTCGAACAAATTCTATTCATGATATTATTTTGCATTTAGGTAGCCTTTTGCCTAGATTAGTATTTACGATACTTTTTTTATGGAGAATAAGACGGACTAGAGAGAAGAGAAAAGAAGGAAGTAGAAAGAGATAAGGTTATACGAAAATAGAAAGATATTGATAGATGGAGCGCAAACAAAGTGAGGGAAAAGATGGGGGGGGGGGGGGGGCAGTAAGAGGTTAAAGCTTCTTAACAGTTGTGCATGTAGACCAAAGTTAGAGCAGAATAACGTGTGCTAATAAGTTATAATTTCCATGTTAGATTGTATCATTGTGGACAAAATAGGTATGAGATATCTCATCTGTCAACTGACTGACAACCTACATTGGCTACTTTTTCGCGTTTTGGCAGCATTTCCACAGGATGTTCAATATGGCGGCGCATACGGCCGGCTATCTTCAGCGGCTAATAGAAAGAGATACGGTCACTTTAAAAATCAAATGATCGGTTTTATTTGTAAATATGACGTTTATGCCGAAGATATCACACTTAACTTATCCCCAATGGATTTTATCACAACACAGCCCAGAAACAGTTTCTAACGCTAAAGAAATATTGCGATTTTACATTAGAATTCTAATGTAGTTCTTCAGTGCATCTTTAATCGAAAACTAAGTTAGAGAACTAGGTTAGAATTAGATAACAGAACGATTTGAGAAACACTAGAAATGCAATGGTGTCACAGTTATCGATTATTTCAATTGAAAATTCACATTAGAAATTGACGTTAGAGTTCGATTAGAAGATTTGCCAATGGCTCTAAAGCATGGTTTTGAACGCATCAACAGCTTCACCTTCAGTAGAAAAACTGTCACCATTTTCTTTTTAAATGTTGCAATAAAAAGAGCAGCTTAACGGCAATTTACTCAATAATTCCATATTTTCTAACGTAATATATTCTCTCTAGGTGGCGAGTTATTCACTTTCTCGTCTTCATTTCGCGAGCTTCCCCGGAAACTTCTTACGCGAAAAAGATCCAAACGGCTTAAAACGTGAATTTCAAACCTTATTTTAGTATTGCCAGAATTTAGCTATCCATTAGTTTTGATAGCCCCTGAAATATAAGGGAACGTACCCAAACTACGTGACCCATTTTCTACAACTTTTTATCCCCCCCCCCCTCGGTCACCGTCGGTAGTATATTTTAAGACCTCCCCCCTCCCCCTTTAGTTTTCACGTAGTAGTTTATCAGTATGATTTTCAATTATTTTTTGCTAACTTAAAAATTTCATTTGATTTATATTTGTTTTTATTAATTCGGCACCCGAAGCGTTACGCGAAGCGTACGTGCATACATATAATTTAAAAAGAAAAAATGATATTAAGAAGAAAAAATGTATTTAAAAACATATTCGGACAACCACTTAATTTATAGTCTTTTTCTTTTTTATTTTTTTCATCTAATTCAACTTTAACGAATACGCTTCCTTGATGCTGGGATACATCGTAGGTTATGGGAGCAGTAGGATTTTTTCCTCGTCGACAGCCTCTATGTCTATCCACTCCGCGCTTTGCTCCACGATACATAAGCTCTCTTTTGGTCTCCTGGCGAGGACCTGCAGAGGTCGCTCGCGAGACACTTCGTCCACTACATTGCCATGCACGTTTTCTGATGATTTTCTGAAATTTTTGACGCGAAATAAACCCCACAAAAAATGGAAGATTTTCTAGAGATTATTGACTACGTGACAAAGTCTCAATCCTTCCCCTCCCCGCGGTGACCAGATGTAATACCTAAAGAAACCCTCACCCCTCCCCCCTAAAGGGGTCACGTAATTTGAGTATGTTCCCTAAGTAGTACTCTTCATATACATATAATTTGCGTATACGTAAATACTCGTATGTGTGTATAGTCTAACTAGTCTATAAATAATACTAACCCAGTTGCATACACCAAAGCCACGATCTGTATAAGTTCAAGCGCTGTTACATATAAACGCCGCGACATCTTGTTATCTTTTGATTTATACTTTTCTTTCACTATTTTTTTAGTTTTTAGTTTTCTTTGCTTATTTTGTTTGATTTTGTTATTTTCTTACTTCAATCAAAGCCAGTTCGAATGAATAACCGCAAAAATAGTCGGTTAAAATATAGATTTTACATATACAAACATACATACATGGAAACATACATATAAACTTATACAGAGATTTGAAGATATTAGGGATGTTCTTCTTTCCATTAATATATATTTTTTAAGTGAAAAAATAGTGCGGCTACCCCTAAAGAGGACGGTCACCGATTTATCTCTTTTGTCTATATTGGGGCATAATTGATCCCCTCTAGTCCCTTTTGGGTACAGTTGGGATGAGTCAGGTTGAAATCTATGTAGCTCATTTAAAGAAACATAAAAAAGCGCAAGGAATTCAGTTAAAAAAAAGATTATACGCGATTGATTCGAACTATTTAAAAAAAATGCGGAGCCCGAACCTAAATGACTTGATCCATATGTTTCATTATTGTCGACCCATATCTTTTGTAATGAGTTGGCTACTACATAATTTTTTTACATAGATGTAGGTATCTAACAATTTTTTGCAAATTTTAGTATTGCGTTTAAAATGTAAATAACCTCGTACCATACGAAAACTAACATTTTTTGATGATAACAGAGAGTAGTCTTCATTCGTTTCCATATGGGTACAAAGGGGATTGGTCCTATCGTTCCCGTGCGGATATAAATGGGTACAATTAGTCTCTTCATAGGACATGCCTAAACAAAAGAGAACAGTTCAGGGCATAAAAAGAGATTTAAACTGGCATTAGTCGCATACTCCTTTGCGACTCAACCCGGTTTCAGCCTAGCCTAATCGCATTTTTTCAGGGCAGTACCGCGATGTTGATTCTTCTCAGCTCTCTCGTGAGTTTGTGTGTTCTTTTCACAAAATATTTTAATAATTTAATAAGAAAAAGGGTTTCATTACCTACAAATAGAGCCAGTGTGTATAGCGCTCACGACTTAGTTCAAATGTTAAAATTTAAGAGTGAAACACAAGAGGAACATTTTTTACAAAAAAAAAAAACATTAGAGATAGTACAGATAGTACTGCGAATAATTTTGATTCAGGCAATTTCAATTGTTGGCGTGATATACAGATCCTTTCAATAATTAAATAAAAAAAAAATAAATTAAAAACAAGTAAGGAAGTTAAGTTCGGGTGAAATCGAACATTACATACCCAGCTGTACACTTGAAATGCTATTGTTGTTTGTTTTGTGTGCTTAATGGTGTTACAAGGCTGCGGAATAATACATATGTGACCCGGTCTATGAAAAGGTGGCTTATGACTCAAAAAAGAAATTGCGAGAAACAGCTGTTAAAGATAAACAATGCATTTCTTCAGTTTCTTAGTAGTGGTATTTTTTTTTTTTTTTTTTGAGACATAAGCCACCTTTTCATAGACCGGGTCAGATATACATATGTTTCTATTCTGAACTAATTTTAGCAAAAAGGAAACAACCCTTTTTAAAGCCATTTAAAGCATACCCAAAAAAATAATTTTCGAGCCTGCGAAATTTCTTTTTAAACGGTTTTTTAGCTTGACTTGACAGGCTGGTTGGTTGGATCGCTGGCTGGCACGAATTTTGTAATTGAAATTTAAGTAACTTCCCGATAAGCTACAAGTTTGAAACTTGGAATATAGTTCAGAACCCGATAACAACGCAATAATAAGAAAAAAATCGCCGCTGGTGGCGCAAGGATCGAGATATTCACAAAAATCGCATTTGTGGTCCGATTTGGCTCATATTTGGAACACATAATACATACAAGAATAGAAAGCGACCTATGAAAAAAATCGCCGCTAGGTGGCGCAAGGATCGAGATATTCACAAAAATTTTATTTCTTGCCCGATTTGGCTCATATTTGGAACACATAATAAATACTTGAACAGAAAGCGACCTGTAAGGTCCGATTTGGCTCATATTTGGAACAAATATTACATACAGTCCGGTAGAAGTGACATCAAAATATTTTGGAGTTCGAGGAGGGACAAGCATACGTGGCGCAGAGTCGAGTAAAGTCTTTGGAAGGATTATGTATTGAGAACTTATACTGTAACAAATTGTTAGGAAAGAGTCCTTGTAATAATGAGTCACTAAATGAACTAAATAGAATAAGAAATAATAGGCAATTAAATACGCACTAAAAACTTGAAAATAAAATAATTAAAAAAAAATTTTTAGTTAAACGGTTTTATTGAAAACAATACTTACATGAAGTAATAATAATACTGAAAGTTAGAAAATAATTAGGTAGGTTCTAGGTACTAGTCATCACACTCCTCATCAATCTAGGGCGTTGATCAGACAATTAAATAAAAGCGTTGGACGCGTCAAATTTCTATTGATAGTCATATATAAGACAAACTGAACCTTAATCAGGTTATGCTACTCCTCACCTTATGCAACTTGTTACCATAGGTTTAACGATTTTTGATTTATGATTAATAATATTTGTAAAATTGATTTTATCACAAGTGGGCGGTGCCACGCCCATATTAAAAATTTTTCCAAATTTTTATCAAGAGTCTCAATATCAGTCTACACGTCAAATTTTAACACTCTAGGTGTATTATTTACTAAATAATCAGGTTTTTGTGTTTTCCAAAATGTTATATATATAAAAAGTGGGCGTGGATATCATCCGATTTCAATACCAATTTCAGTACCAAATTTGGTGAAGATATCTCAATATTTACTAAAGTTATCGTGTTAACGGACTGACCGACGGACGGACGGACGGACATGGCTAAATAAATTTTTTTTTCCGAAACTGATGATTTTGATATATGGAAGTCTATATCTATTTCGATTCCTTTATACCTGTACAACCAACCGTTATCCAGTCAAAGTTATAATACCCTGTGTACAAGTACGCGGGTATAATAAGATAACTAGCAAATTATAAAACTTAAGAGATATTGAGAACGATAAATTGTGCTAGCTTACAAAGTCTGGGTAATTTGCAATGGATCACTGGCTCTGCCAATCCAGGCCTACAGAAATTCACGATTAGTCAATTACTTTCAGGCCCACAAGTTTATTTTGCTTTTCTAATAATGGTTTGAATTTAATCTTTGTTCATCTATTACATTCATAAAATTTAATGAGTTTAAAATGCATTGCACAGTAATTTGTGTATTAAATTATTAGGGCGCTATAAGTTGTCTAAGAGAAAAATTTGAAATTAAAAGAAACTATATGAATGGTTGAAGCATATGTATTTACGGAGGGTTTTTTATTTATCTCAATTGGTATATTGCTTTGTTTAATTAAATTATTTGCTGCAAAAACAACGCAAAGGGAACCATATATATAATATTTTCGGACAAATAAGCCTTTTTTCTATAGCATATTTTTATACTGTGACGAATATTAGCACCACTAAGGGATACTATCATCTTTAAGCCGATACTAAGCAGTCACTTGTATCTACATAAACAAATTAATCATTATGTCTACACAAATGTACATACAGCAGCGAACACGCACACATGCTTATTTCAGAAATACTCACAAAAGTATGCAATCTTCAGCGAAATAGTAAATTCTAGAAATAGAATCGCCTAGAAATATGCCAACGAGGAAACCGAAGAGTATAAAAGCAGCACCCATGAGGCACGACCAATCAGTTTGATTTAAGCACGCTATTAGTTGTGAAGTATTGTGAAGTACTCTAATAAATATCATTTTGCATTATTGAATATTGGAATTATTTATTCAACAGTTTAGCGATACGAACGTTAGTAGAAAGTTGCAAATAAGCGGAATTGCATTAAATTCGTTACAATACATTTTTATATGTTTCATTAGTATGACATGGTATATGTATTCAGTTTGGTCCGAATCTCGATAATTATAAATCCTTAAAGGAAGAGAAATAAACCCACCATAAGATTACTGAGAAGTAAATGAGGGATAGGGATGGCGAGCTATGAGATATTTTTATGAGATATCTTGTTGAAATTCGGTAAGCAAGTATATTTGGGTGTCCGAGTAATCATTTGTCGGAATCGACTGGATCGGACGACTATAGCATATTTCTCCCATACAACCGATTTTTCGTATGAGGACTCAAATGAAATTGAAATTTCAAAGGATGCTTAAACGTCGATAGTTTAAGCCACAAAGACCCTAACCAACAAATTTAAAATTTTAAAGAAGCAAAAAAACATATTCTTTCACATTCACTACCTACAGAAATTGCTATTCAAAAGTGGCGTAACTCCCACTGATTCTACACTTTAAAATTTTTACTGACGGTATATTTTGATACATCATACCAAAGTTTGACTAGGACTTTCGTGACTTTAGCTAACGATATGACGCGTAGATTGTTGTCTGAAAAAATAGTCAAGATCGGTAATATATGTAATATATATCCCGTAAAGCTGATTGTTCACATAAGAGGTTTTACGTTATTTGTACCTCATTTTAACAGTCAGATTCTTAAAATTTTTTGACATGCTTACATATGGGTGTTTCCACGTTGCGGGCGTTTCATCCTGGCCAACTTTTCTGGATGTAAAAAATTTAGTTGCAATTGCGTCAGAATATCCTCTTGTGTTACAAATGACATTCACAGACACTTATTGAAAACTAATTACAAATATTTTGAAAACATTTCAAGCTTTAACCCATACATTTTAATGCGGGCTCTTTTATTATTTTGACGGAACATGTTATGGGCTAAATAAATGTACAGATAAACTTAAAACTTCACTAACTATATTTCAATATAATGGACATAACTTGTCGAAAAAAAATAAATTCAAGGAACTTAGTATGTTGGATTTAACTTTATTATCTTCTATATAATAACCCAAATAATTGGAAGAATATATTGTGTAGTAGAGAGCAGCATTTGCGGATTTCGATTGACATCTATAAAAATCATCATAGGCAAAAGTTTTTTTTTTGCTCTTGGTCGACACTTCTGCGGAAACACCCATATGTACATATATGTATAAAATACTGCCTGAAAAAATCTTGAAGATTGGTCATAAATATATTGTATACTCGATACAACTGATTGTTCAGATAAGAGGTTTTTCGTTATTGCTTTCTAATTTTAAAAGCTGGAAGCTTGAAATTTCACATTTTCTGAAAACATCGTCAAGATAAGACATATGTATAATATCCCATACTGATTATTCACATTTTATGAATTATTAAAATGTCATCAGATTATTGTGCAGCTTCGATCATGAAAGACATGAGATCCTTTCTTGATATTTTTACTTAATTAATTTTTATTTAAATTCTTATTTCTCTGTACGCTGAGGATAAATTTATTTAGAATATATTGACATTTCAAATTAATAAGGATAACAGTTACAAAATCGGCCAAAATTTCCGATTTTCACATGGAATATTCGCAATCACTTTCGTATGTCCTCTATAACTTTTGAGGCTGAATTGTAAAAACCATGAAAAAATGCTATTAGCCTAGCAAAGGAGTATGCGACTAATGCCAGTTTCGATCTCCTTGTATGCGTTTGACTGTTCCCTTTTGTTTGAGCATGTCCTATGAAGAGACTAATTGTACCCATTTATACCTGAACAGGAACCATAGGACCAATCCTCTTTGTACCCATATGGAAACGAATGAAGACGAATCTCTTTTCTTATCAAAAAGTGTTAGCTTTCTAATGGTACGAGGTTATTTACATTTTTAATGCAATATTAAAACTTGCAAAAAAAATTCTTAGATAAATCTATGAAAAACAAGATAGCTAAGTTCGGGTGTAACCGAACATTACATACTCAGTTGAGAGGTATGGAGACTAAGTAAGGGAAAATCACCATGTAGGAAAATGAACATAGGGTAACCCTGGAATGTGTTTGTATGACATGTGTATCAAATGGAAGGTATTAAAGGGTATTTTAAGAGGGCCATAGTTCTATATGTTGACGCCATTTAGGGATATCGCCATAAAGGTGGACCATGGGTGACTATAGAATTTGTTTGTACGATATGGGTAACAAATGAAAGGTGTTAATGAGTATTTTAAAAGGGAGTGGGCCTTAGTTCTATAGATGGACGCCTTTTCGAGATATCGCCACAAAGGTGGACCAGGGGTGACTCTAGAATTTGTTTGTACGATATGGGTATCAAATGAAAGGTGTTAATGAGTATTTTAAGAGGGCGTGGGCCTTAGTTCTATATGTGGACGCCTTTTCGAGATATCGCCATAAAGGTGGACCAGGGGTGACTCTAGAATTTTTTTGTACGATATGGGTATAAAATAAAAGGTGTTAATGAGTTTTTTAAAGGGAGTGGGCCTTAGTTCTATAGATCGACGCCTTTTCGAGATATCGCCATAAAGGTGGACCAGGGGTGACTCTAGAATGCGTTTCTACAATATCGGTATCAAACGAAAGGTGTTAATGAGTATTTTAAAAGGGAACGGGCCTTAGTTCTATGGGTGGACGCCTTTTGATATCGCCATAAAGGTGGACCAGGGGTGACTCTAGATTTGTTTGTACGATAGGGGTATCAAATGAAAGGTGTTAATGAGTATTTTAAAAGGGAGTGGGCCTTAGTTTTATAGGTGGACGCCTTTTCGAGATATCGCCATAAAAGTGGACCAGGAGTGACTCTAGAATTTGTTTGTACGATATGGGTATCAAACGAAAGGTGATAATGAGTATTTTAAAAGGGAGTGGGCCCTATTTCTATAGATGGACGCCTTTTCGAGATATCGCCATAAAGGTGGACCGGGGGTGACTCTAGAATGCGTTTGTACAATATGGGTATAAAATTAAAGGTGATAATGAGTATTTTAAAAGGGAGTGGCCCTTAGTTGTATTTTTGCAGAACTTTTTCATTTTCTTCTACTTAATATGGTAGGTGTCACGCCCATTTTACATGGTTTTTTTCTAAAGTTATATTTTGCGTCAATAAACCAATCCAATTACCATGTTTCATCCCTTTTTTCGTATGTGGTATAGAATTATGGCATTTTTTTTAATTTTTCGTAATTTTCGATATCGAAAAAGTGGGCGTGGTCATAGTCGGATTTCGGCAATTTTTCATACTAATACTAAGTGAATTCAGATAATTGCGTGAACTGAGTTTAGTAAAGATATATCGATTTTTGCTCAAGTTATCGTGTTAACGGCCGAGCGGAAGGACAGACGGTCGACTGTGTACAAAAACTGGGCGCGGCTTCAACCGATTTCACCCTTTTTCACAGAAAACAGTTACCGTCCTAGAAGCTAAGCCCCTACCAAATTTCACAAGGATTGTTAGATTTTTGTTCGATTTATGGCATTAAAAGTATCCTGAACAAATTAAATGAAAAAGGGCGGAGCCTCGCCCATATTGAAATTTTCTTTTTTTTTTTGTAGTTTGTTGCACCATATCATTACTGGAGTTGAATGTTGACATAATTTACTTATATACTGTAAAGATATTGAATTTTTTTTAAATTTGACTTAAAAAAAATTTTTTTTTTAAAGTGGGAGTGATCGTTCTCCGATTTTGCTAATTTTTATTAAGCATACATATAGTAATAGAAGTAACGATCCTGCCAAATTTCATCATGATATCTTCAACGACTGCCAAATTACAGCTTGCAAAACTTCTAAATTGCCTTCTTTTAAAAGTGGGCGGTGCCGCGCCCATTGTCCAAAATTGTACCAATTTTCTATTTTGCGTCAGAAGTTCAACTCACCCACCAAGTTTCATCATTTTATCCGTCTTTGGTAATGAATTATCGCACTATTTCAATTTTTCGAAATTTTCGATATCGAAAAAGTGGGCGTGGTTATAGGCCGATATCGTTCATTTTAAATAGCGATCTGAGATGAGTGCCCAGGAATCTACATACCCAATTTCATCAAGATACCTCAAAATTTACTCAATTTATCGTGTTAACGGACGGACGGACGGACATAGCTCAATCAAATTTTTTTCGATACTAATGATTTTGATATATGGAAGTCTATATCTATCTCGATTCCTTTATACCTGTACAACCAATCGTTATCCAATCAAAGTTAATATACTCTGTGAGTTTTGCTCAACTGAGTATAAAAATTATTAAGTGGCCAACTCATTACAAGAGATATGGGTCGACGATAATGGAACATGTGGTTTAAGTAATTTAGGTTCGGTATAAGGCTCCACATTTTTCTTAAATAATTCGAATCAAACGTCACGGTGGGTTTTAAAAAATTTTAATTTTTCTGCCGACCACCCGGGAAATTTTTCTGTGGGCTTATTCTAGGAGATGCCTAATGTCAACAAGAGCCAACAGCGAAATCGCATATTCGGCGATTTTCATGATAATCATGTTTCTTTGAAAAAAATAATGTAAACATTTATTTTATGTAACGTTACATACAATGCAAACAGTTATTTTAAGCAAAATTTACAAAATAATGCATATTTTTGTTTGAAACCACAAAAGTTCGTTAATCAGCTTCTTCAATTTATTTGAATCACAAATGGCAACTATTGTATTCGCAAACTGCTCTCAATAATCGACTAGAGTATTATGGATGAGATATTTTAACACTATACTTAACCCAATTAATTATTCCAATTTGTAGAAAAAGAAAGATATGTTGCTAATACGTATTACAAAGTAGACATTGACGGTGGTGGAAATTTTTTAAAAAATATGCATTTCTTTGATGGACGATAAGGAGTTGGAGGAGGCAAGTGAAAAAAAGATCCCGACAGTCTTATTGAAATGGTGTAGATGCGCATTTTTTAAGTTCTAGTGTCATTATCTATCATTGGTACAGTTGAATCGACTCAAGAAAATTATGAAAATGTTACATTATTATGGACGTTATTAAAGCTTGATAAATTTAAGTGTAAAATCGCAACAGACTTGAAATTAGCGAATATTTTGATAGGCATTATGAGTCAAGCCAGTGAATATCCTTGCACTTTGTGTACAGTATCTTTTGACGATTTAAATTGGAGCGGTACGCTTAGAACACTTGGCGATTGCTTAAAAAACTTTGGAGCTTGGGAAGAAAACGGAGGTAAAAAAGAAGACGCTCAGTTTTTTAAAAATTGTGTAAACAAACCCCTCTTTGATTTTGATGAAGACATTAAAATAATATAGTTGATTCCACCTCCGGAACTTCATCTCTTACTTGGCTTGGTTATAAATAAACTTAATGAAAACATGTTGAATGAATTTGAAATAGAAAACAATGAATTGGTTAAAGAATGTCATGTAGGTCGTGAAGTTTACCTGCAAAAAATTTCTTAAAATATAGATATTTTGAGAAGAATTTCAGATAAACATGGCGTTAAATGTATGGAATATGTTCAGTGTTTTCAAGATTTTGGTCTGGTAGTTAACTCTTGCTTTTCGCATAATCTAGACCCGCAATTCAAAGTGCATATTAATAAATTTAAAACAAGTTATGAGGACTTGGAAATTAGTGTTACACCTAAAGTGTAATTAAACACGTGCCTTACTTTTGTTCGAAACACGGAAAAGGACTCGCTTTTTGTAGCGAGCAAGCTTTTGAATCTGTGCATGCAGATTTTAAAACGACGTGGGTTAAGTACAGTGTTAAAATATCTCATCCAGAATACTCTAGTCGTTTATTAAGAGCAGTTTGCGAATACAAAAGTAGCCATTTGTAATTCAAATAATTTGGAGAAGCTGATTAACGAACTTGTGGGGTGTCAAACAAAAATATGCATTTATTTAATAATTCGGAAAAATTTAAACAACGTGACATCAGGACGGACAAGGCGACAGCTTTTTCGATTATACCTTTTTTAAATCTCTTCAAAGCCTTTTCTACCGGGAGTGGGATTCGAACCCGCACTCCTACGATCGTTGAAGTGTTATAAACGCTGCTGGTATAATCGAAACAGCTGTCGCCTTGTCCTTCCTGATGTCACGTTGCTTAAAATTTTCCCAAATTAATAAATAAATTATAAATAAAAAAATTGCTTCAAATAAATGTTTTCATACATTTAAAGCAATAAGGGTAATCCCCGCTTAAAGAAAAAAACTCAAAAGTATGCATTATTTTGTAAATTTTGTTTAAAGTAACTGTATGTAACGTTCCATAAAATAAATTTTTGCTTTATTTTTTGCAAAAGAAACATGATTATTATTACGTTAAAATATATTTCCCTATCAACGACGCGTATGACAGCTTTAATTGCATAATTTAAAAAATTAAAAAGTTCAATGGACGAAAAAATTAAATAATTAAAAAAATTTTTTTAAGTTAAACGATTTTATTGAAAACAATACTTACATGAAGTAATAATAATACTAAAAGCTAGAAAATAATTAGGTAGATCCTAGGTATTAGTCATCACACTCCTCATCAATCTATTAAGGTTCAGTTGGTCGAATATATAACTATCAATAGAAATTTTACGCGTCCAACGCTTTTATTTAATTTTCTGATCAACTCCCTAGATTGATGAGTGTGATGACTGGTACCTAAGACCTACCTAATTATTTTCTAGCTTTCAATATTATTACTACTTCATGTAAGTATTGTTTTCAATAAAACCGTTTAACTTAAAAAAATTTTTTTAATTATTTTATTTTCAAGTTTTTAGTGCGTATTTAATTGCCTATTATTTCTCATTCTATTTAGTTCATTTAGTGACTCATTATTACAAGGACTCTTTCCTGACAATTTGTTACAATCTAAGTCCTCAATACATAATCCCTCCAAAGACTTTACTTGACTCTGCGCCACGTATGCTTGTCCCTCCTCGAAATCCAGAATATTTGATGTCACTTTTACCGGACTGTATGTAATATTTGTTCCAAATATAAGCCAAATCGGACATCATAGGTCGCTTTCTGTTCATGTATTTATTATGTGTTCCAAATATGAGCCAAATCGGACCACAAATACGATTTTTGTGAATATCTCGATCCTTGCGCAACCTAATGGCGATTTTTTTAAATAGGTCGCTTTCTATTCTTGTATGTAATATGTGTTCCAAATATGAGCCAAATCGGACCACAAATACGATTTTTGTGAATATCTCGATCCTTGCGCCACCCAGCGGCACCTCCTAGAATACGCCCACAGAAAAATTTCACGGGTGGTAGGCAGAAAAATTAAAATTTTTTAAAACCCACCGTGACCTATAATCTATTTTATTAATTTCACTTCGTTGCAGCTTTTTTTATGTATTTTAAATTGGGCTCTGTAGATTTCAACCTAACTAACTCCAACGGGTCCCAAAAGCGACTAGAGGGGATCAAGTACGCCCAAATGTAGACAAGAGAGATTAATCGGAGACCACTCCCTTTAGGGATTAGTCGTACTATGTTTTTGGAGGGATTTTAGGACTACCCCAATGTTGACTTCTAAGGCTGTGTATAAGTATGTGTTTAAATGCATATCCGCCTTAAATGCTCGACTTATTGAGTTACTAATCAATTAAGAAAAACAGAATCAAATGCACAAATGTCACTTTCAAAATAAATACACAAAAACAATGTACTCATAAGTAGTAAATATATATGCATGTATGTTTGTATGTACATACATACGGTCCAGCGCTATCACTATCCGGCTTCCTGCATATATATACACCAAAAATAAAATCAAATAAATTTTTATAAAATAATTTTTAAGAATTGCACACAAACTGATGTTGCCGGTACACGTACATAAGTGCTAATTTACTAAATAAATAATAATTTCACATATTCAACTATAAATATATGTATTTACTTCAAACTACCACTTTTTAGTTTGATTGTAAAATCACAACACGTTTTAAATTCAAGATCGAATGATCGAATAGTATAAATTAAAAAAACTTCAAACCGTTCGCGACAACAGTTCGATGTCGAATGGTCAGCGCGAAAGCATAAATATATATTTTTGTTCACTGCATTTAAGATCTGTTTTGCTTTGTTTACGTTTCTTCTTATTTATGTTTTATACATGTTTTTAATTAGTTTGTTTTTTGCGGTCTACAAGCGCTTTTTTGAATTGTTTATACTCAGTTGAGCAGAGCTCACAGAGTATATTAAGTTTGATTGGATAACGGTTGGTTGTACATATATAAAGGAATCGAGATAGATATAGACTTCCATATATCAAAATAATCAGGATCGAAAAAAAATTTGATTGAGCCATGTCCGTCCGTCCGTCCGTCCGTCCGTCCGTTAACACGATAACTTGAGTAAATTTTGAGGTATCTTGATGAAATTTGGTATGTAGGTTCCTGAGCACTCATCTCAGATCGCTATTTAAAATGAACGATATCGGACTATAACCACGCCCACTTTTTCGATATCGAAAATTTCGAAAAACCGAAAAAATGCGATAATTCATTGCCAAAGGCGGTTAAAGCGATGAAACTTGGTAGATGGGTTGAAGTTATGACGCAGAATAGAAAACTAGTAAGATTTTGGACAATGGGCGTGGCGCCGCCCACTTTTACAAGAAGGTAATTTAAAAGTTTTGCAAGCTGTAATTTGGCAGTCGTTGAAGATATCATGATGAAATTTGGCAGGAACGTTACTACTATTACTATATATGTGCTAAATAAAAATTAGCAAAAGTGGATGAAGAACACGCCCACTTTTTAAAAAAAATTTTTTTTTAATTCAAATTTTAACAAAAAAGTTAATATCTTTACTGTATATAAGTAAATTAAGTCAAAATTCAACTCCAGTAATGATATGATGCAACAAAATCCAAAAATAAAAGAAAATTTCAAAATGGGCGTGGCTCCGCCCATTTTCATTTAGTTTGTCTAGAATACTTTTAATGCCATAAGTCGAACAAAAATTTACCAATCCTTCTCAAATTTGGTAGGAGCATAGATTCTGTGACGGTAACTGTTCTCTGTGAAAATGGGCGAAATCGGTGGAAGCCACGCCCAGTTTTTATACACAGTCCACCGTCTGTCCTTCCGCTCGGCCGTTAACACAATAACTTGAGCAAAAACCGATATATCTTTACTAAACTTAGCCCACGTACTTATCTGAACTCACTTTATCTTGGTATAAAAAATGGCCGAAATCCGACCATAACCACGCCCACTTTATCGATATCGAAAATTACGAAAAATGAAAAAAATGCCATAATTCTATACCAACTACGAAAAAAGGGATGAAACATGGTAACTGGATTGGTTTATTGACGCAAAATATAACTTTGGAAAAAACTTTGTAAAATGGGTGTGACACCTACCATATTAAGTAGAAGAAAATGAAAAAGTTCTACAAAGCGAAATCAACAGCCCTTGGAATCTTGGCAGGAATACTGTTAGTGGTATTGCATATATAAATAAATTAGCAGTACCCGACAGATGATTTTCTGGATCACCTGGTCCACATTTTGGTCGATATCGCGAGAACGCCTTCACATATACATCTAAGGGCCACTCGCTTTTAAAACCCTCATTAATACTTTTAATTTGATATCCATATCGTACAAACACATTCTAGAATCACCCTGGCCCACCCTAATGGCGATATCTCGAAAAGGCGTCCACCTATAGACCTAATGCCCACTCCCTCTTAAAATGCTCAGTCACACCTTTCGTTTGATACCCATATCGTACAAACATTCTAGAGTCACCCCTGGCCCACCCTAATGGCGATATCTCGAAAAGGCGACCACCTATATACCTAATGTCCACTCCCTCTTAAAATGCTCAGTAACACCTTTCGTTTGATACCCATATCGTACAAACATTCTAGAGTCACCCCTGGCCCACCCTAATGGCGATATCTCGAAAAGGCGTCCACCTATAGACCTAATGCCCACTCCCTCTTAAAATGCTCAGTAACACCTTTCGTTTGATACCCATATCGTACAAACATTCTAGAGTCACCCCTGGCCCACCCTAATGGCGATATCTCGAAAAGGCGTCCACATATAGACCTAATGCCCACTCCCTCTTAAAATGCTCAGTAACAACTTTCGTTTGATACCCATATCGTACAAACATTGTAGAGTCACCCTTGGTCCACCTTTATGGCGATATCTCGAAAAGGCGTCCACCTATAGAACTAAGGATTACTCCCTTTTAAAATACTCATTACCACCTTTCATTTGATACCAATATCGTACAAACACATTCTAGAGTCATCCTGGCCCACCCTAATGGCGATATCTCGAAAAGGCGTCCACCTATAGACCTAATGCCCACTCCCTCTTAAAATGCTCAGTAACACCTTTCGTTTGATACCCATATCGTACAAACATTCTAGAGTCACCCCTGGCCCACCCTAATGGCGATATCTCGAAAAGGCGTCCACCTATAGACCTAATGCCCACTCCCTCTTAAAATGCTCAGTAACACCTTTCGTTTGATATCCATATCGTACAAACATTCTAGAGTCACCCTTGGTCCACGTTTATGGCGATATCTCGAAAAGGCGTCCACCTATAGAACTAAGGATTACTCCCTTTTAAAATACTCATTACCACCTTTCATTTGATACCCATATCGTACAAAAACATTCTAGAGTCACCCCTTTCCCACCCTAATGGCGATATCTCGAAAAGGCGTCCACCTATAGACCTAATGCCCACTCCCTCTTAAAATGCTCAGTAACAACTTTCGTTTTATACCCGTATCGTACAAACATTCTAGAGTCACCCCTGGCTCACCCTAATGGCGATATCTCGAAAAGGCGTCCACCTATAGACCTAATGCCCACTCCATCTTAAAATGATCAGTAACACCTTTCGTTTGATACCCATATCGTACAAACACATTCTAGAGTCACCCCTGGCCCACCCTAATGACGATACCTCGAAAAGGCGTCCACCTATAGACCTCATGCCCACTTCCTCTTAAAATGCTCAGTAGCACCTTTCGTTTGATACCCATATCGTACAAACATTCTAGAGTCACCATTGGTCCACCTTTATGGCGATATCTCGATAAGGCGTCCACCTATAGAACTAAGGATTACTCCCTTTTAAAATACTCATTACCATCTTTCATTTGATACCCATATCATACAAACACATTCTAGAGTCACCCCTGGCCCACCCTAATGGCGACATTTCGAAAAGGCGTGCACCTATAGACCTAATGCCCACTCCCTCTTAAAATGCTCAGTAACACCTTTCATTTGATTCCCATATCGTACAACTAGAGACACCCCTGGTCCACCTTTATGGCGATATCTCGAAACGGCGTCCACCTATGGAACTAAGGATCACTGCTTTTCAAAATATTCATTAACAGCTTTCATATGATACCCATATCGTACAAACATATTCTAGAGTCACCCCTGGTCCCCCTTTATGGCGATTTCTCGAAAAGGCGTTCACCTATAGAACTAAAGCCCATTCCCTTTTAAAGTACTCATTATCACCTTTCATTTGATACCCATATCGTACAAACACATTCTAGAGTCAGCCCTGGTCCACCTTTATGGCGATATCCCTAAATGGCGTCCATCCATAGAACTATGGCCTACTCTCTCTTAAAATACTCTTTAATACCTTCCATTTGATACACATGTCATACAACCACATTCCAGGGTTACCCTAGGTTCATTTTCCTACATGGTGATTTTCCTTATCTTGTCTCCATAGCTCTCAACTGAGTATGTAATGTTCGGTTACACCCGAACTTAGCCTTCCTTACTTGTTTTTTTTTTTGTTTTTGTTATTTTTCCCCATGGCGGAACGATACAAGGTGGCAGCATGGTGACATACCTACAAACATAAATAAAAATTCCATGTACTTTGTGTTTGTAAATTCGATGGACAAATGTCAAAATCGCACTGTGTCGGAAGTTGATGTAACAAATCAAATAAAAAAAGCGTATAATCAGCTATCCCATGGTGCTACCTTGTATCGTTCCGCCATGTTTTTCCCTATGTTTTAACCAGTGTTGCAAGTTTATTTTTCTTCTGCTGGATTTAGCCATAACAAAAACACATTATACTGTTTTCACACAGAAACTTAATGATCTAATTTCACCTGCTAATGAAATCGTAAATTGTTTGCTTTCACACAGAAGTAACTGCTCGATTAGTATGAAGGATGAGACAGACAATCATGGCGGAACGATACAAGGTGTGAGCATGGTGACATTCCTACAAACGAAAAAAATTCCATGTACTTGTAAATTCGATGGACAAATGTCAAAATCGTACTGCGCCGGTAGTTGATGTATCAAATCAAATAAAAAAGGTTATAATCAGATGTTCGATGCGGCCACCTTGTATCGTTCCGCCATGCAGACAATGACATTCGCTTTGACAAATGACATTTTTAAGCACTGAACACACCAAAAACTAAGAAGCGGAAACGGAAGCGGAACGCTGACAACAGAGTTGCATTGTGCTTTTGACTTCATTAGGCATTCGATTAGCTACTAATGAAATAATAATAGATTCAAATTTTGTAGGGAAGATTGAGCTCAATAAGCGTCTTAATGTAGCAAATTGCCTTTATTATTCAATAAGCCGTCTGTGTGAAAATAGTATTATTACACCGCTTTTGAACGAATTAGCCCCTTAGTATTGTTTCTTAGCTGTGAATAGTAGCGTTTCATTGAGTCATCGAGCTCTGAATTACGATCAAATCTCATTCAAACGATCCGGATCAGTACTATGAGTGTTGGCAGCACTCAAATAATGTGATCACATAATGGGGTGCCTGTTATTTTCAACCTTTTTCCCCGAATCGCTTCATAAAACTTTACTTAAAAAGTTATAACAAATTATCAAACTAATAACTAGTATCATTAGTTCTTTAAACCATGCCACAAATGCGATATATTTTCCATATAAAATTGTATGGAATTTTACACTTAAAAAAAAAGCTGGAGCAGTAATGCTTAACAAGAGGGAGAGGTACCAAATGAAGTGTTTTGTAAAAACTGACTATCGCCACAAGGCTAATATTTAGCATTTTACTTCTGTCAGGAGCTTTGTATTGTTGTTGTATTTTTCAAATGAAAAACTTATAGTTTTTGTATTATGATTTTAGATGAATATAAGGCTGTAAGTGCTCCCAAGTGCAGAGGGTATGCTGTTTCCACAAAAAATTAAATAAAAGAGCCATCCTATGTTGAAATTGATCCTGATAGATGACAGAATCACAGCGTTGTTGTTGCATTTGCATTTTAAATTTTTATCAGTATCTGGATCACGTTTCATTGGAACGCAGCTAATGTATGTATGTACTTAAATAAAATATATGCCTTCATGATTATCAATTTCTAGGAATAGCTTCACATAAAACCAGGGACCGTAACGGTTATTACAAATTTGTTGGTTTTAATTTTGTTGAGCGAAAAATCAAAATTGAAGTATTAAAAGAAAGTCTTCAGCTTGTGAAATAAATACTCCAGCTCATGCGCAGAACGTTTAATGTAAGAAGTATACTTTTCTCTAATTTTTTGATTACCTAATGCAATAAAATATTATTTTTATGGCATAGGTATCGAATAATTATTTTTTATGTGTTAACAAAATGTGTACGTACAAACGTCTTGGATTGTTGCTCATTTATTAACGAATAAACCACCATCACTGCGATGATTTTACGCTTACCAACATATCCACAGTTTCAAATTTGGTCACCACTGGATTAATATAACAACGAGATATATGTTAGCTTAAATACAGACTAAATGTCTAAATTATGATTTTCAATTTTAACAACAGCTGGAAACAGAACTATGAAGATAGATGTTCCACATTAACTAAATATTTTCTGTAGGGACTCGATATTCGGGGGAGTTGTAGATTGAGAGCTGGGTGAAGATAAGGGAGCAAGCGTGATAATGGGACTGTATAGAGAGGGAGAAGGAGAGCGAGATTAAGATATGATAGCGGAAATGAGGAAACTTAAATCAAAGAGCAATCCGTTAGCCAAATTACATCTCTATTCGTTAATAACTTGATCAATTTTTTTTTTTAAGTTTTTAATATCTTCAGAACGGTATAGATATCTAAATTTTTGAACAAGTTATCGTGTCAAGCGACGGACATACGGACGCACATTTTCTAATCCAAGTTTTTTTTTAACAAAAATCACCAAATTAAATCAGTGTAGCCGTGTTTTTTGAGCGGTTAAAAAATTTCTGGCAACATTATTCTCCACTTTTTTCTAGCCAGTTGATTTTTATCCTTCTTGGTTATTTCTGTTTTATTTTAATGTGCTTTTGCTCTTTTTATTATACTCAGCGTGCTTTGCACACAGAGTATATTAACTTTGATTGGATAACGGTTGGTTTTACAGGTATCGAGATAGATATAGACTTCCATATATCAAAATCATCAGTATCGAAAAAAAATTTGATTGAGCCATGTCCGTCCGTCCGTCTGCCCGTTAACACGATAACTTGAGTAAATTTTGAGGTATATTGATGAAATTTGGTATGTAGGTTCCTGAGCACTAATCTCAGATCGCTATTTAAAATGAATGAAATCGGACTATAACCACGCCCACTTTTTCGATATCGAAAATTTCGAAAAACCGAAAAAGTGCGATAATTCATTACCAAAGACGGCTAAAGCGATGAAACTTGGTAGGTGCGTTGACCTTATGACGCAGAATAGAAAATTAGGAAAATTTTGGACAATGGGCGTGGTACCACCCACTTTTAAAAGAAGGTAGTTTCAAATTTTGCAAACTTCAATTTGGCAGTCGTTGAAGATATTCTGATGAAATTTGGTAGGAACCTTACTCCTATTACTATATGTGTGCTAAATAAAAATGAGCAAAATCGGGATGAAGAACACGCCCACTTAAAAAAAAAATTTTAAATAACAACAAAAATTGTTAAAAAAAAATTTATTTCAAAATGGGCGTAGCTTCGCCCTTTTTGATTTAATTTGTCTAGAATACTTTTAATGCCATAAGTAGAACAAAAAGTTACAAATCCTTCTGATATTTCGTAGGGGTATAGATTCTATGACGATAACTGTTTTCTGTGAAAATGGGCGAAATCGGTTGAAGCCGTCTGTCCTTCCGCTCGGCCGTTAACATGACAACTTGAGCAAAAATCGATATATCTTTACTAAACTTAGTTCACGTACTTATCTGAACTCACTTTATCTTGGTATAAAAAATGGCCGAAATCCGACTATAACCACGCCCACTTTTTTGATATCGAAAATGTTGAAAAATGAAAAAATTGCCATAATCCTATACTAAATACGAAAAAGCGATGAAACACGGTAAATGGATTAGTTTATTGACGCAAAATATAACTTTAGAAAAACTTTGTAAAATGGGTGTGACACCTACCATATAAAGTATAAGTAAATGAAAGAGTTCTGCAGGGCGAACTCAAAAGCCCTTGAAATTTTGGCAGGAATACTGTTCGCGGTATTACACATAAAATATATTAGCGGTACCCGACAGATGATGTTCTGGGTCACGCTGGTCCACATTTTGGTCGATATCTCGAAAACGCCTTCACATATACAACTAAGGACCACTCCCTTTTAAAACCCTCATTAGTACCTTTAATTTTGATACCCATATCGTACAAACACATTATAGAGTCGTCCCTGGTCCACCTTTATGGCGATATCTCGAAAAGGCGTCCACCTTTAGAACTAAGGCCCACTCCCTTTTAAAATACTCATTAACACCTTTCGTTTTATACCCATATTGTACAAACACATTCTAGAGTCACCCACTCCCTTTTAAAATACTCATTAACGCCTTTCATTTGATACCCATATCGTAGAAACACATTATAGAGTCACCCAAGGTCCACCTTTATGGCGATATCTCTAAAAGGCGTCCACCTATAGAACTAAGGCCCACTCCCTTTTAAATAATCGTTAACTCCTTTAATTTGATACCCATATCGTACAAACACATTCTAGAGTCACTCCTCGTCCACCTTTATGGCGATATCTCGAAATATCCCTTTTAAAATACTCTTTAATACCTTCCATATGATACCCATGTCATACACACACATTCTAGGGTTACCCTAGGTTCATTTCCCTACATTGTGATTTTGCCTTATTTTGTCTCCAAAGCACTCAGCTGATGTTCGGTTGTGAATGTGAATGTTCGGTTACACCCGAACTTAGCCTTCCTTACTTGTTTTTATTATTATTGCTCTAATTTATTCCACCTACAATAGCTGTGCTTGCGTGGCGTAGGTTAGCTAAAATAAAAATAAACGGTAGGCCCTACAGATTTCGTATTTAATTACGGTTCTGGCCAATTCCATTAGTATTTAATGCATTTTTCATCAAAAACATCAAAAATAAAATATCATTCTAAACTTAAGCAGAAACGCCGGCTTATTTCGCCCTATAAAGTTATTTCGGAGACGAATTGGTAATACTGTATTTGAAAAACGATTCAATCCTCCATAAAAAGACACTGGCGCTGATTGGTACTATTCGCTTGACTCAACTGATATACCATGGGAACACAGCTAATGTATTATACTTACATATACATGTGTGTTAAGTTGTATGCAACTACTGATTTTAGATTTAGTATTTATTTACATTGGTTTTTTTGTTTGCTTGGTTCTGTTACAAAAATACTTGGATACAAGTGTGGGTCGATTAGACATTTGTCGGAACCGGCCGGATCGGACCACTATAGCATATATCCCTCATACAACCGATTTTTCATAAAAAGAGGATTTTTGTCATATCTTCCTCAATTTAACAGATTGAAGCTTAAAACTTCACCATATACTTTCGTATATTGCACATATTGTTGTCTGAAAGAATTGATGAGATCGGTCGTATATATAGTATATATGGTGGTATATATAGTATATATATATAGTATATATATATATTTTGGCAATTTCAGCCCCATTTGAACAGCTAAAGCTTCAAATTTCACCGATTGCTTACGTATATAGTATATATTGTTGTGTAAAAAAATCATAGAGATCGGTGGTACATATATTATATACTTCATATAAACTGTCATTTTTGCCCCTTTTTTACGGCTAGAAGCTTCAAAATTCATCAAATTTCGTCAAATAGTTACGTTTACGTCATATATTTTTGAAATTTGTGATTCGTAGTCATAGATTTACATGTAGAGCACAAAAAACGTGAAGCTTTGCATCCTCACACAAAGTACCTACCTGTTATTTATTTTATATTTATCTTTAAAATCGTTTAGATATGTAGATCTGTTCACTATATATTTCTTATCTCATATATCCGATTATTCGGAGATTACGAACGGGATAAGATTATTGTTCAGCCCCATTCATGAAAGGTATGAAGTCTTCGGCACAGCCGAAAACAGTCCCGTTCTTACTTGTTTATTTTATATTTATCTTAAAAATCGTTTAGGTATGTAGATCTGTTCACTATATATTTCTTATCTCATATATCCGATTATTCGGAGATTACGAACGGGATAAGATTATTGTTCAGCCCCCTTCATGAAAGGTATAAAGTCTTCGGCACAGCCATGACGGTCTCGTCCTTACTTGTTTTTATTTACCGTTTGGAAGTAATTTGTGTACAAAAAGCCATAACTTATAGCATTACTCTTTTTGTACTCAGCTGAGCAGAGCTCACAGAGTGTATTAAATTTGTTCGCATAACAGTACGCCGTAACGGCATAAACTAATCGAGATACATATTCAATATATCAAAATGATCTGAAAGAAAATTCATTTAGCCATGTCCGTCCGTCCGTCTGTTCGTAAACACGTAAGTAAATTTTGAGGTATCTTAATGAAATTTGGTATGTAAGTTCCTGGGCACTCATCTCAGGTCGCTATTTAAAATGAACGAAATCGGACTATAACCACGCCCACTTTTTCGATATCGAAAATTTCGAAAAACGAAAAAAAGTGCGATAATTCATTACCCAAGATGGCTAAAGCGATGAAACTTGGTAGGTGGGTTGACCTTATGACGCAGAATAGAAAACTAGTAAAATTTTGTACAATGCGCGTGGCACCGCCCACTTTTAAATGAAGGTAATTTAAAAGTTTTGCAAGCTGTAATTTGGCAGTCGTTGAAGATATCATGATGAAATTCGGCAGTAATGTTACTCCTATTACCGTATGTGTTCTGAATAAAAATTAGCAAAATCGAATGACGAACACGCCCAATTAAAAAAATAAAAATTTTAAAAGTCAAATTTTAACAAAAAATTTAATATCTTTACAGTATATAAGGAAATTATATCAGCAATCAAGTCCAGTAATGATATGGTGCAACAAAATACATAAGTCCATAAGTCGAACAAAGATTCACCGAACCATGTGAAAGTTGGTAAGGGCATAGCTTCTATGACGGTAACTGTTTTCTGAGAAAATTGGCAAAATCGGTTGAAGCCACGCCCAGTTTTTATACACAGTCGACCGTCTGTCCTTCCGCTCGGCCGTTAACATGATAACTTGAGCAAAAATGGATATATCTTTACTAAACTTAGTTCACTTACTTATCTGAACTCACTTTATCTTGGTATTAAAAATGAGCGAAATCCGACTATGACCACGCCGACTTTTTCGATATCGAAAATATTGAAAAGTGAAAAAAAAAACATAATTCTGTACCAAATATGAAAAAAAGGGAGGAAACATGGTAACTGGATTGGTTTATTGACGCAAAATATATCTTTAGAAAAAACCTTGTAAAATGGGTGTAACTCCTACCATATTATATAGAGAAAATGAAAAAGTTCTGCAGGGCGAAATCAAAAGCCCTTGGAATGATGGCAGGAATACTGTTCGTGGTATTGCATATGTAAATAAATTTGCGGTACCCGACAGATGATGTTCTGGGTCACGCTGGTCCACATTTTGGTCGATATCTCGAAAAGGCGTCCACCAATAGAACTAAGGCCCACTACTTTTAAAACACTCATTAACACCTTTCATGTGATACCCATATCGTACAAACATATTCTAGAGTCACCCCTGATCCACCTTTATGGCGATTTCTCGAAAATAAGTCCACCTATAGAACTATGGCCCACTCCCTTTTAAAATACTCTTTAATACCTTGCATTTGATACTCATGTCATACAAACACATTCCCGGGTTACCCTAAGTTCATTTTCTTACATGGTGATTTTCCCTTACTTTGTCTCCAAAGCTCTCAGCTTAGTATGTAATGTTCGGTTACATCCGAACTTAGTTTCCTTGCTTGTTTAATGTAACATTTATTCATTTACTTATTTTTCGGGCCACCCTCGTACGTAAAAAAGAAACGCAAAAAAAGCAATTAAAACTACAATCCCTTACAACATTTTTATTAGTTTTCTTTACGTTCACCTTCTTTATTTTCCGGCAGTAATTAAATTATTTTATTTGTTTCCAGTTTTATACTATCGTTTACCCAACAAACATCCGATGGTTTGTAGGGTATCCAATGTTTTAATGTAAAAAATACCCAACCCATTTCATCAACTCAAGACTCGAATCATGATTAAAAAAAAAAAAACAGAGCAAACTCTTTTAAACACTTGATAAGTACCTTAGATTATAGGACAGGAACTGAAATATGTAGTTCTGATTCCCTTTCGTTATATGATTCATTTGAGCCAGCGATGCTTACAGATATACATATATTAATACAATGAAGGGATCACCTTTTTAGTCTCCAAGTAAGTGGGGGGCTTGCACGGCTTATTATGTCTTGTTCTTTCGACGTCAAGATACGTTCCGGCGGATTTTGTTAAGTCGACAGTGCCACCCTTGCTATATGGTATAACCAGTACAATCGCTGAACGGTGGGTACGTCGGTTGGAGTTTAAACGGTCGGTGAAGTCAGATGATATCTTACATGGTGCTGGCTGAAGGGTGGTTGAAGGTCGGCCTGTACTTTGTGAAACGGATGATGCCAAACTAACCGCCGCATTGTTAACAGTAAAATCTAAACGTGTACGGTGCACTGACCTTGTACCCGTGTACGATGCCAGTGGACACACGAAGCATCGTAGAGACCACGAAGTTGCAACCGCAAGGTTAAGGCTAAAAAGTAGCCATCTTGAACATCCTGTCAGGCATTTTACGGATAAGATATCTCACTTGTTTTGTACACAATGATGGATGCTCTCACTCCCGTGACATACGAAAACAGTTGATAGCCGAAGTCATATCGAGGGTGAACCTAACCATTTATGAAGAGCTAGTCGATACACATATATAAAAGTCATGATAAAATGTGTGAGAAGTTTACGTACGCGAGCTAAAGCACCAAATACACGACACGAACATTTCCGCGAACATTCGCAATCTTGTTCGCAGCTTTGGCCATACACGATACGAACTTTTGGCCGAACATTAGTTCTGGTTTAAAAACGAGCAGTTCTTGGACAAAGTGAGCTTATTAAAGAACTGGAATTCACGTCACAAAATGATTTTAAAAATTACGTTCGTATGAGCAAGGCAACATTTGACCAACTTTTACAAAAAATTTTGCCACTCATAACGAAACGGAATACAATAGTTTTTTATAACTGTATCCTTTGTGGCATCAGGTTCTACTTCTTTTAATTTTTCGATTAAAGTCGCATAATCATTATTCTTTTTAATTCTATTACAATAATCTTTGCTTTTTACTTGCCACAATGATGGAAAAGATTTATACATTTCAATAAATTCACTCAGAAATTTTTTATTGTCCATTTTACTTTTCCGCTCAGAAATTACTACGATTATGAGCTATTTCGCCATACACGCACGAACAGTTCGCGCAAATGTTCGCCAAAAATTAAAATATTTTGATTTTTGGCGAACATTTGCGCGAACTGGCAAACACCACCATACACGACAGAAGAGGTCGCAGAAACATGACATAACGGGAATATTGGCGGAAATGTTCGTGTCGCGTATTTGGCGCTTAAGCGATTGTCTGCTGAATCTGAATGCACGTTTACACGACTTGTGCCTGTATCTTGTGTGTGTTTTCTTTCTGATCGCTTATTACTCCACTATAATCTTTCGTGTAGTGGTAACGAAAAGAGGTGTGAATACTGGTGATGATCGCTTTTTCAAGCTATAAAATGCAATCAGAAAGCAAGACATACCCCTATAGAATACCCCTCAGTAAGCACCCTTAGGATCTATCTCTCACAGATACTTAGATCGAAATGAAAATATCGACTAAATTTATTGCGAAGTATAATTACATAAAACATTTTATTTTTTAATATCGTAGTAATATTTATCCGTTGATTCTTTGTTATAGTAATCATACATGATAATCGATCCAGCTTTTTGATCAGTTACGTTATGCACTGTCACTGTTGGTACATAAAAACATTCGCTATCACTTTTGGTAAATCCATCAAAATAAATGTCCACTTTATTGGATTGTGCACGTTTTATGCTCTGAAAAAAGGGGAAAAAAGATTATAGACGTGCCAAAATATTTTTATGTTTATGTTTATGTCTTTGTTTATGTTTATGTTTATGTTTATTTTTATGCTAATGTTTATTTTTATGTTTATGTTTATGCTTATGTTTATGTTTATGGTTATGTTTATATTTATGTATATATTTATGCTTATGTTTATGTTTATGTTTATATTTATGTTTATGTTTATGTTTATGCTTATTTTTATGTTTATGTTTATGGTTATGTTTATGTTTATGTCTACGTTTATGTTTATATTTATGCTTATGTTTATGTTTATTTTTATGTTTATATTTATGCTTATGTTTACGGTTATGTTTATGTTTATATTTATGCTTATGTTTATGGTTATGTTTGTGTCAGCATAGCAGTACTCTCATACCTGTGCAAATTTGGCATTTGTTAAATTACAGCAATCGGGGCCAATTTCGTCACCCGATGGTAAAGCAAACTCCATTACAGCCATATTGGTCTGAACATATTGAGTTGATTGTATGCAAATTTGTATAACCTTCATGCTGCTACTTGTAGGTTCTGATTCAGAGATTGAGGAATTAACAATGAAAGTTTCGCTTTCAGGCTTAACAGTATTGTATCTGCAAGCAACTTGAAAGGTTGCTTTGCCGTTGCCGACTGAAGTCAAATACAGTTCTCTGACGTCATTGGGTACCTGAAAAAGTAATATTTTTGCTAATGTGGGTAGGTAGGATATGATAAATTATAAGAGTGTTTATCTAAATATATCGAGTTCAGGTATATATTAACGGTAATGCCATGATAGCACTAACTTCAGAATTACAAATATATAGAAATGATGCTAATGTCTTTATGTGTCAAAGAACTTTTATTAACTGCTCATTATACAAAAATGTGTAACATACATAAATCTTAAACGGAATTAGAAAATACAATTATTGAGAAAGAGAAAGTAAAGGAAGTAATGTAGGTATGAATGTATGTTCTGTGTTACATAGTATGTATGTACGTGTTGATGTTAAATGTGAGTACGTATGTAAATAGTGGGTGTAATGAAAGAGAGTAGTTTCAAATATAAGTAAGCTTAATAAGTAAAATAAATATGAGAGTAGGACTAAGCTTAAATTAAGAGTAAGATTAAAGTTAGTAAGTATGTATAAGTAAATATAAGTAAGTATAAGCGTACGTAAGATTATAATGTAACTCCTCCACCCTTAAGTTATTTGTGCCCTCGCAAATATTTAATTTACTGATTATTTATTGTATTACAAAAATTGAAAAAATTTCATGGTAAAAACAAAAGAAAATGTTTTAACTACTATTTACATTATTTATTGTTCAAATTGTAGTTTCGCTTGAATTGACTTTTGTAACATTTTATATTTCTATTGTTAGAAGAATCTATAACATAATTACCTTGGCGATCATATTTTACAAGTTTCTTATATTTAGGCTTACTTTTCGCAATTTGTCTATTAACTACAATGTTTTCTAATTGTTTAGGTTCAGCATTTCTATTTTTATTTAATTTATTTATTCTTTGAATTTTTTGTTGTTCATACTCTTTACATAATTTATTTATGTCTTCTTTATCATAGTTTTTTATTATAAGATCAATTGGTCATATTTTTGTGGTAGAATGAATAGTTCTATTGTAGGCATTAAATATATTAAAAAGTTTGTCATCTAAGTCTATTGTTTTATTATTGTTGTCAGCTTCTAATATGCGTAGATGTTCATTAAGTGTGCCGTGGAGGCGTTCAATGTCTGAATTACCTGTCTTAAGGTATGGCGTGGTTACGTGTGACTCAATGCCTTGTTCTTTTAAAAATAACTTTACAGCACTATGTAAAATGCAACGATCGTTATCGAATATGAGTTTATTCATCTTTCCTAAAAATAAAATACGTTCTTTTAAATCGGCTAGAATCGCAATCCAGTTTCTATCATTTAATTTATGAAATGTAGCATACTTCGAGAATTTGTCTATGGTTGTCAAATACATTTTATTTCGGCAGGGGTACCAAATATCTATATGGACTATATCATTAAAATGTGTAGGGGTTTCTGTTATTTGGAACGGTATTTTTAAAGGGTTTCTGTCATGCTTAGCTATAGCACAAATGGAACAATTATTTATGTAATACGTTATAGTTTTATAAAGTTTCGGGTAAAAATATTTATTTTTTAACTCCAAAAATACTTCTTGAATGCCTCGGTGGTTATTGCGAAGATGTTCATTTTCAATGATAGTCAACATATCATTTTTGTCAGTGATTTCAATTAGCTTAATATTTGATCGATACAGTGTCAAAGATTTATTATCAAAATTACTAAGGTAAATATTTTGAAACTTCATAAAAAGGTCATCATTTTCACAATATATACACATTATACCTTTATCTATTAATATATCTTGCATAATTTTATTGAGATCTGATTCAAAGGTTATTTCTATGTGCTTCTGGAACTTTTTGTTCACAATTTTTAACATACACTTTTCTTTTTCTCCATAACGTAGGTATATTTGATTCTTGTAGTAATTTATTGCTTTTTCAGTTATAAATATATAGTTCAAATTATCTTCAAGTGCGCTGTGCACTGTCGCATCTGTTGATTTAATATCTATTTGATCATCACTTTCTCCATTGAATTGATTTTCTACACTTACTTGGCTATTAAAAATATTTTCTTTTACTGAATTTTTGACTTCGTCATTTAGAAAATATCTACTAAGAACGTCAGCAACTGTGTTGTCTTTACCTTTTATATGCGAAATTTCAAAATCATACTCATTTAGTAGAATTTTCCACCTTTGTAGTTTCATGTTTGGCTCCTTAATGTTGTGTAGCCATACTAATGGTTTGTGGTCAGTTTGAATTTGAAACTTGCGACCGTATAAATATGTTCGGAAATGTTTTACTGACCAGACAATAGCAAGTGCTTCTTTTTCTATAGTTGAATAGCGAATTTCATGGTCAGACAATGTTCTTGATGCATAACAAATTGGATGGCCTTGTTGGTTTAAAACTGCACCTATTGCGAATTGTGATGCATCGGTTGTGAGTATAAACTTTTTATTAAAGTCTGGTGGTTGTAACACCGGTTCACTAGTAATAAGTTTTTTAAGAGTTTCAAAGGAATTTAAGAAATCTTGGTTTTTAAAATCTAATACAGCATTTTGCTTTAAAAGTCGAACCATGGGATATGCAACTTTGGCATAATCTCGCATAAATTTTCGGTAATAACCGGTGATTCCTAAAAATCGTTTGATTTCCTTTATATTAGAAGGTGGCTGTATTTTATTTATTGCATCAATTTTTGAGGGATCAGGTTTAATACCTTCACCTGTTACAAGGTGCCCTAAAAACCTTGTAGTCAATACCGCGAAATGGCATTTATCAATTTGTACTTTTAAATTTGAATCGCGTAAAGTGCTAAATACTTTTTTAATGGACTCTATGTGTTCCTGAAAACTGGTTGAAAAAATCAAAATGTCGTCTAGATAGACAACGCAAATTTTGTTAATATGATCTCTTAATACGTGGTTTATTAACCTTTGAAATGTTGCAGGGGCTGTTTTAAGGCCAAATGGCATACGATTAAATTCATAATGGCCACTTGCAGTAGAAAAAGCCGTTTTAGCCCTATCGTCAGGATGTACCTCAATTTGATGGAATCCCTTAGCGAGGTCTATAGTGCTAAAATACGAACATTTGCCCAACTTATCAAATATGTCCTCCATAGTTGGAAGTGGGAACTTGTCGTCCACTGTTTGGTCATTTAATTTTCGGTAGTCTATCACAATTCTCCATTTTTGTTTACCACTGTTATACGGTTTCTTGGGTACAACCCATAATGGGGAATTGTAAGGACTACTACTCGGCGATATAATATTTTGTGCTAGCATATCCTGTATTTGCCTATCCACCTCTGCTCGGTGTATCACAGGATATCTGTACAGTTTGCTATATATAGGACTGTCAGTTTTTGTTATGATTCGATGACGAATTTCACTACTAAAAGGTAAATTTTCGCCATCTTTATAAAAAATATCTTTAAATTTACTTAAAACTCTTTTTAAAATTTCTTCGTCTTTTGAATTTCAATGTGAAGGAAACATTTTAGGTAACGAGTCTTCCATAAATTCTTCTTCATTGGTCAATATTTTCAAAGTTTCAATATTCAGATAATCTTCTACTGCCAATTCTTCTTCTTCGCTAAAATAAATCGGTATTCTTGCATCTTTTGTTATTAAAACTCTATGTTCGTAGTCTATTTTACAACTCAAGCTAAGCAATATATTATTTCCTATCAGACCATCAAAATACCTGTGAAATTCAAATTCTAAAAAATTTACGTAAAAATTTGGCTTATTAAATTCTTTAAACAATGGAAAGCTATATTGAATGTCCGTTGTAACATCTCTATTAATTACTTTTGAGGTGATTGGACGTGATTTTATTTTCCATTTGGGATTGCATATATGTGGATTTATTATACTGAATTCTGCACCAGTATCTATTATAAACTTAAGTTTTCTTACGTTAGTGTTTATTGTTATATAGGGTAATTTCTTAGACCGTCTAATTGAAAATTTTGTTCATTTTCATTGACTCCTATTTCCATAGGCTCCGCAGGCGGATTTCTATTATTATACAGTCCTTCATTATTGTTGTTATTATATTGATTATAAAAATTACGTGAGCTACGATTCGTTCTATTTGTTTGGTTGCTGTTGTTGCTATTAAAACTTGGCTGAACAAAAGAATTCATACTGTTATGGTTATTGTATCGCCCAGAATTATTAACATTACTGTTGCTGTACTGTGGTCTATGTTGTTGGCTAACATTACTGCTAATATCGTTTACTCTATCGTTATTACTGAACTGCTGCCTATTCTGTTGATTAACATAATTATTCAGATTGTTTTCTCTGTTATGTTGTCTATGCTGTTGAGTAGCATAAGAACTCATGTTACTAACATTATGTTCAAAGTTATTATTATTTTTGTTAAACTGAGTACTGTTAAAAAAATTTGTTCGTTTGTTTGTATATTTCAAATAACCATTTGATTTTATAATATCATATGCATCTTTTAACGTTTTTGGATCCCTACTCACAATAATGCTTTTTACAGGTTCCGGTAAACCAAATTTAAATGAATTCAAGGCAATTCTGGCATTGCTTTCACTATTTATACTCAATGAACTATTTCCACTAAATTGTGATGCGTTATTTAGTCGACATAATAATGTATTGAGTAAATTATAAAAAGCTTCAATTGTAGAATCACATCTACAAACTCGTATTCTATCGATTAATTCATCAACGGAATTTTTTTCGCCATGATTATCGATAAGAACTTTTCTTATTTCTGGCCAAGTGTCTGGATTTCCGTTGATTAAAATTGATCTTCTAGCACTCCCAATAATTTTATCTTTAATTTGGCCAATTAATAAAATTTTATATTCGTCAGCGGTGAAACTATTTAAAATTTGAACCATGGAGTCTATTCGATGTACGAAATTTGACAATGCGTCTCTATTTCCATCATAAGGAGGAATGCTATTTCTGTTTGTCGAAATAAGTTTAAATTTAATATTGACATCTAAGTTCTCCATATTGAATATAATGAATTTACACTAAATGAATTTCTACAAAAATGATCAAAATATGAATTTGCTCTCTTTAATGTTAATTAAGTACATATATAAATAAATATATACATTTGTACATATGAGTGGAAAAATACCTTTTGACTCAATATTATTTCTTCTTAAGTTATTATACTTTATTTGTATTTGTTGCAATTGACGAGTTCGATCAAAGATGACTTTACCTACTTGATGAGAAAATGATTGTTGTTGCTATTTGCTCCCCGTTTTTTTTGTCTACTCAAAATGTGCCCAAGTTATTGATTGATGTTCTCTTGTTTTGTAATTGTTGTTATATTTAATTGCTGATGTATGTTCATATATGCACACGGATATTGAGTTCCTTATGCTTGTTTTGTTGTTTTTATACTCAGTTGAGCAGAGCTCACAGAGTATATTAAGTTTGATTGGATAACGGTTGGTTGTACATATATAAAGGAATCGAGATAGATACAGACTTCCATATATCAAAATAATCAGGATCGAAAAAAAATTTGATTGAGCCATGTCCGTCCGTCCGTCCGTCCGTCCGTCCGTTAACACCATAACTTGAGTAAATTTTGAGGTAACTTGATGAAATTTGGTACGTAGGTTCCTGAGCACTTATCTCAGATCGCTATTTAAAATCAACGATATCGGACGATAACCACGCCCACTTTTTCGATATCGAAAATTTCGTAAAACCGAAAAAGTGCGATAATTCATTACCAAAGACAGATAAAGCGACGAAACTTGGTAGATGAGTTGAATTTATGACGCAGAATAGAAAATTAGTAAAATTTTGGACAATGGGCGTGGCACCGCCCACTTTTAAAAGAAGGTAATTTAAAATTTTTGCAAGCTGTAATTTGTCAGTCATTGAAGATATCATGATGAAATTTGGCAGGGACGTTACTCCTATTACTATATGTACGCCTAATAAAAATTAGCAAAATCGCAGAAAGACCACGCCCACTTTTAAAAAAAAAATTTTTTTTAAAGTAAAATTTTAACAAAAAATTTAATATCTTTACAGTATATAAGTAAATTATGTCAACATTCAACTCCAGTAATGACATGGTACAACAAAATACAAAAATAAAAGAAAATTTCAAAATGGGCGTGGCTCCGCCCTTTTTCATTTAATTTGTCTAGGATACTTTTAACGCCATAAGTCGAACAAAAATTAACCAATCCTTTTGAAATTTGGTAGGGGCATAGATTTTATGATGTTAACTGTTTTCTGTGAAAACGGGCGAAATCGGTTGATGCCACGCCCAGTTTTTATACACAGTCGTCCGTCTGTCCTTCCGCATGGCCATTAACACGATAACTTGAGTAAATTTTGAGGTATCTTGATGAAATTTGGTATGTAGGTTCCTGAGCACTCACCTCAGATCGCTATTTAAAATGAACAATATCGAACTATAACCACGCCCACTTTTTCGATATCGAAAATTTCGTAAAACCGAAAAAGTGCGATAATTCATTACCAAAGACAGATAAAGCGACGAAACTTGGTAGATGAGTTGAATTTATGACGCAGAGCGGAAAATAATAAAATTTTGGACAATGGGCGTGGCACCGCCCACTTTTAAAAGAAGGTAATTTAAAATTTTGCAAGCTGTAATTTGTCAGTCGTTGAAGATATCATGATGAAATTTGGCAGGGACGTTACTCCTATTACTATATGTACGCCTAATAAAAATTAGCAAAATCGGAGAAGGACCACGCCTACATTTAAAAAAAAATTTTTTTTTAAGTAAAATTTTAACAAAAAATTTAATATCTTTACAGTATTAAGTAAATTATGTCAACATTCAACTCCAGTAATGACATGGTGCAACAAAATACAAAAATAAAAGAAAATTTCAAAATGGGCGTGGCTCCGCCCTTTTTCATTTAATTTGTCTAGGATACTTTTAACGCCATAAGTCGAACAAAAATTAACCAATCCTTTTGAAATTTGGTATGGGCATAGATTTTATGATGATAACTGTTTTCTGTGAAAACGGGCGAAATCGGTTGATGCCACGCCCAGTTTTTATACACTGTCGTTCGTCTGTCCTTCCGCATGGCCGTTAACACGATAACTTCAGCAAAAATCGACATATCTTTAATGAACTTAGTTCAGGTACTTACTTGAACTCACTTTATTTTGGTATGAAAAATGAACGAAATCCGACAATGACCACGCCCACTTTTTCGATATCGAAAATTACGAAAAATGAAAAAAATGCCATAATTCTATACCAAATACGAAAAAAGGGATGAAACATGGTGAGGTAATTGGATTGGTTTATTGACACGAAATATAACTTTAGAAAAAACTTTATAAAATGGTTGTGACACCTACCATATTAAGTAGAAGAACATGAAAAAGTTCCGCAGGGCGAAATAAAAAACCCTTAAAATCTTGGCAGGTATTACATATATAAATAAATTAGCGGTATCCAACAGATGATGTTCTGGGTCACCCTGGTCCACATTTTGGTCGCGATCTGGAAAAAGCCTTCACATATACAACTACCACCACTCCCTTTTAAAACTCTCATTAATACCTTTAATTTGATACCCATATCGTACAAACACATTCTAGAGTCACCCCTGGTCCACCTTTATGGCGGTATTTCGAAACGGCGTCCACCTATAGAACTGAGGCCCAATCCCTTTTAAAATACCCATAAACACCTTTCTTTTGATACCCATATTGTACAAACAAATTCTAGGGTCACCCCTGGTCTACCTTTATGGCGATATCTCGAAACGGCGTCCACCTATGGAACTAAGGATTACTCCCTTTTAAAATACTCATTAACACCTTTCTTTTAATACCTATATTGTACAAACAAATTCTAGGGTCACCCCTGGTCTACCTTTATGGCGGTATCTCGAAACGGCGTCCACCTATGGAACTAACGATTACTCCCTTTTAAAATACTCATTAACACCTTTCATTTGATACCCATATCGTACAAACGCATTCTAGAGTCAACCCTGATCCACCTTTATGGCTATATCCCTAAATGGCGTCCACCTATAGAACTATGGCCCACTCCCTCATAAAATACTCTTTAACACCTTTCATTTAATACCCATATCGTACAAACGCATTCTAGAGTCACCCCTGGTCCACCTTTATAGCGATATCTCGAAAACGCGACCACCTATACAACAACCACCACTCCCTTTTAAAACCCTCATTAATACCTTTAATTTGATACCCATATCGTACAAAGACATTCTAGAGTCACCCCTGGTCTACCTTTATGGCGATATTTCGAAACGGCGTCCACCTATAGAACTAAGGCCCACTCCCTTTTAAAATACTCATTAACACCATTCGTTTGATGCCCATATTGTACAAACAAACTCTAGGGTATCCCCTGGTCCACCTTTGTGGCGATATCTCGAAAAGGCGTCCACCTATGGAACTAAGGATTACTCCCTTTTAAAATACTCATTAATACCTTTAATTTGATACCCATATTGTACAAACAAATTCTAGGGTCACCCCTGGTCCACCTTTATGGTGATATCTCGAAACTGCGTCCACCTATGGAACTAAGGATTACTCCCTTTTAAAATACTCATTAACACCTTTCATTTGATACCCATATCGCACAAACGCATTCTAGAGTCACACCTGGTACACCTTTATGGCGATATCTCGAAACGGTGTCCACCTCTGGAACTAAGCATCACTCCCTTTTAAAATACTCATTAACACCTTTCTTTTGATACCCATATTATACAAACAAATTCTAGGGTCACCCCTGGTCCACCTTTATGGCGATATCTCGAAAAGGCGACCACCTATACAACTACCACCACTCCCTTTTAAACCCCGCATTAATACCTTTAATTTGATACCCATATCGTACAAACAAATTCTAGGGTCACACCTGGTACACCTTTATGGCGATATCTCGAAACGGTGTCCACCTCTGGAACTAAGCATCACTCCCTTTTAAAATACTCATTAACACCTTTCTTTTGATACCCATATTATACAAACAAATTCTAGGGTCACCCCTGGTCCACCTTTATGGCGATATCTCGAAACGGCGTCCACCTATAGAACTAAGGATTACTCCCTTTTAAAATATTCATTAACATCTTTCGTTTGATACCCATATTGTACAAACGCATTCTAGGGTCACACCTGGTCCACCTTTATGGCGATATCTCGAAACGGCGTCCACCTATGGAACTAAGCATCACTCCCTTTTAAAATACTCATTAACACCTTTCTTTTGATACCAATATTGTACAAACAAATTCTAGGGTCACACCTGGTCCACCTTTGTGGCGATATCTCGAAACGGCGTCTACCTGTGGAACTAAGGATTACTCCCTTTTAAAATAATCATTAACACCTTTCTTTTGATACCCATATTGTACAAACAAATTCTAGGGTCACCTCTGGTACACCTTTATGGCGATATCTCGAAACGGCGTCCACCTATGGAACTAAGGATTACTCCGTTTTAAAATACTCATTAGCACCTTTCATTTGATACCCAAATCGTACAAACGCATTCTAGAGTCACCCCTGGTCAACCTTTATGGCGATATCCCGAAAAGGCGACCACCTATACAACTACCACCACTCCCTTTTAAAACCCTCCTTAATACCTTTAATTTGATACGCATATCGTACAAACAAATTCTAGGGTCGCCCCTGGTCCACCTTTATGGCGATATCTCGAAACGGCGTCCACCTATGGAACTAAGGATTACTCCCTTTTAAAATACTCATTAACACCTTTCTTTTGATACCCATATTGTACAAACAAATTCTAGGGTCACCCCTGGTCCACCTTTATGGCGGTATCTCGAAACGGCGTCCACCTATGGAACTAAGGATATATCCCTTTTAATATACTCATTAACATCTTTCATTTGATACCCATATCGTACAAACGCATTCTAGAGTCAACCCTGATCCACCTTTATGGCTATATCCCTAAATAGCGTCCACCTATAGAACTATGGCCCACTCCCTCATAAAATACTCTTTAAGACCTTTCATTTGATATCCATATTGTACAAAAAAATTCTAGAGTCAACCCTGATCCACCTTTATGGCGATATCCCTAAATGGCGTCCACCTATAGAACTATGGCCCACTCCTTCATAAAATACTCTTTAATGCCTTTCATTTGATACACATGTCATACAAACACATTCCAGGGTTTCCCTCGGTTCATTTTCCTACATGGTTATTTTCCCTTATGTTGTCACCATAGCTCTCAACTGAGTATGTAATGTTCGGTTACACCCAAACTTAACCTTCCTTACTTGTTAATATTTAATTTTGATTTTTCAGTTAGTTCATTTCTCGTATTTGGTTATTTTTAATATTTTTTTGTTGCATGCTCTCTTCGAGTAGCACAAATAAAAACAAATTGCATGAAATCAATTTATAGTTCTCTCGAAGGTGACCTCCAAATCACTTTTTTCTTTTTACAGTTTCTAAGAATGCAAATTTTTCTTTCTTTCTCTTTTTTTATGCTGTTTTTGTATAGCACAAATTAACTAATAAAAAATATGCTTGGAATAAAGTTGTTGTTCCCTCTCCAAGGTGACCTCCAAATTACCGTTTTTTTCTTTCTACAGTTTTTAGAAAAGAAATTTTTTCTTTCACATTTCTTGTTTTCTTGTATTTTTTATTTTTATTTTCGAGTGTTTTAAAACGTCTTTTCTGCACAATTTCACATAAATCACAATAAATTTTGTATTAAATTCAAACAAATATCCTTTTCGAACGATTTTGCTGCTTTTTCGTGACTCAAAAACTTAGCTATTTATATTTTTTTGTGTAGAACTTCACGCTAATCACAATAAAATTTATGTTTAAACCAAATGTTCTTTTCGAACAATTTTGCTCATTTTTCTTAAGTCAAAAAACGTAATTAAGATTTCGGATATTTAAAATTTGAGTGTCAATCACAATAAAATTTGCGTTTAAAACATATGTCCTTTTCGAACAATTTTGCTTTACTCAAAAAATTTTTTTTTTTATTTTGCAGTGCGTGTTAGGTTCGCGTAAGACTGCGCCAGAAATGATGCTAATGTCTTTATGTGTCAAAGAACTTTTATTAACTGCTCATTATACAAAAATGTGTAACATACATAAATCTTAAACGGAATTAGAAAATACAATTATTGAGAAAGAGAAAGTAAAGGAAGTAATGTAGGTATGAATGTATGTTCTGTGTTACATAGTATGTATGTACGTGTTGATGTTAAATGTGAGTACGTATGTAAATAGTGGGTGTAATGAAAGAGAGTAGTTTCAAATATAAGTAAGCTTAATAAGTAAAATAAATATGAGAGTAGGACTAAGCTTAAATTAAGAGTAAGATTAAAGTTAGTAAGTATGTATAAGTAAATATAAGTAAGTATAAGCGTACGTAAGATTATAATGTAACTATATTTTTTAGCTCGGTATCATCGCCCAGAGAAAAATTTAGCTTATTCCGACACAGAGGTTACTTTTATCCGCTTACTATTTTGAAAACAGTTACTTCTATTGAATCACTACTCTTTTACAGCACTTAACTTTTTCGGAAGCGATTATTTTTTTGGAATCATTTGCTTTTTCAGTATGGACTACTTTTTAGCAAAGAAGTTACTTTCAGGAAAATGGTTATTTTTTCGGAATCGGTTAGTATTTTAGATTCATTTGCTTTTTGGAAAGAGTTTGTGCAATGGAATACTTTTTCGGAACTCACTACTTTTCCGGAACCGGCTACCTTTTTGTAACAGCTTTTTTTTCCAAGACCGGTAAGTGTTGCGCAACCGATGACATTTGCTGTACAAAATGCTTACTGAAAACCTGTCAGTTTTTCGAAACGCGTTACTCTTTTGGAATCGGTTAATTTTTCAAAAATGATTGATTTGAACAACCGATTACTATTTCACGTGATCTGTTAGTTCAAAAAATTTGAAACCGGGTCGTTTTTCGAAACCTTTAACTTTTCCAGAACCATTTACTTTCGCCGAACCGATAACTTATGCGCAACCGGTTCATTTTTGGATCTGCTAGCTCTTGCAGAACTGGCTACTTTTTAGATGGTAATTGTTTATATTTCTCAATTGCGATTTTATTGTTTTGACTGCTTGGCTCGTGATGTGAAAAGCTCAAAGCTTGAACTTTAGGTTATTGATAAGCAGGGCTGCCAACTTAATATAAAATTGTTGAACCTAAGCTAAAACGTGAATTTACAAGTAAGGAAGACTATGTTTGGGTGTAACCGAACATTACATACTCAGCTGCCAAATTACAGCTTGCAAAACTTTTAAATTACCTTCTTTTAAAAGTGGGCGGTGCCACGCCCATTATCCAAAATTTTACTAATTTTCTATTCTGCGTCATAAGGTGAACGCACCTACCAAGTTTCATCGCTTTATCCGTCTTTGGTAATGCATTATCGCACTTTTTCGGTTTTTCGAAATTTTCGATATCGAAAAAGTGGGCGTGATTATAGTCCGATTTCGTTTATTTTAAATAGCGATCTGAGATGAGTGCCCAGGAACTTACACACCAAATCTCATTAAGATACCTCGAAATTTACTCAAGTTATCGTGTTTACAGAGAAACGGACGGACGGACATGGCTAAATGAATTTCTTTATTCGCCATCATTTTGATATATAGAAGTCTATATCTATCTCGATTAGTTTATGCCGTTACGGGGTACCGTTATGCGAACAAAATTAATAAACTCTGTGAGTTCTGCTCAGCTGAGTATAAAAATGGTACTGAAGATTGCACAATTCCAAAACCATTTCGTGTCTAAATCAAAAGCACATTGCTCGTGTGATTACCTAGATTGCTAAATTAAAGTGGAGAATTGAGAGTTGATTGTGGAATTAAAGCTAGCAAGCCCTGTAGGCCTCAGTCGAAGAATACATGAAAAAAACAAAGCTAAGCTACCCACAATCCAGTACAAATTTACCAGTATCAATATATAGCTGCAGGAACTGAAAAATTTTGGTAAACAAATAAAAATAGGTATATGCATTGAAATAAAATGATGATCTTAGACAATCGATAGTAAACAAATAAACCTCAGGTAATCGATAAAAAACAGTAAACCTAAAAAACGATAAGTAAGGAATCAGTAGAGATAAAAAATTAAAAATATATTATCTACATATCGATACTTATCGATTTATATGCATATCGAAATATATAAATACCCATACCAGCAACAAGGGTACATAAGTATCGATTGCAATCGATTAACAATGATACTAGATAGGTTAGGTTAGGTTAGTTTAAAGTGGCCGCCTTCCGGTGCCTAAGCGGAGACTCTCGTAGGCCATTGTGGCCCGTTGTGATACCACGAAGGAGCCCTAGTTACGCTTCTGTAGAATATGGCTCATACACCCACAAAGCTAAACCAGTGCATTTTCCTAATGTAGCGCAGAATTTCGTTTATATTTGCGGATTCTAGTGTCTGTGGAGACATCGGTACCTGGTCTTCGACAAGTCGGGATAATGGCATTGATAATGCTCCACGCTTTCTATACCTTCCTCGTCCCTGCAGCTGCAACAGAAGTCATTTGTTTGCAGGCCCTTATGAGCCCCATGGGCGCCCATAAAACAGTGATCTGTTATAATCCCCACTAATGGGCTAATAGGGAAGCGATTCTTGTCTACAATAAGACCGAGATATTTCACCTCGGTGGAGAGTTTGATTGCCCTGCCATTTACCGATGGGGGGTGTAAGGGTAAATTCTGGTATATTGCGTCTGCGGGTGACATCGAGATAAGTCGATAAACAATACTGCTAAATGTTGGCAATAATGGATGATCACGCATATCCATAATAATCAGGGTTGTTCAACAATTTTTAAGTTGAAGTGGAAATCACATTACATTTCAACTTTTATATGTACACTGAAACTTTACTAATTTGAAAAATAATAAATAAAAAATTATTTTAAATGTTTAAAGAATTTTGATGGTCCCCTTAATGAATAAGTTTTGAATTAAAGTTTTTTCTGAGTGCCACGATATTTTTGAAAATTGTTTGTTGTCAATTTGTTAGTTTAAATTTGAATATCATAGCGAAGTGCTTTGGCTTCGTGATTTAATTACTAGAGGTTTGTTCTCCAATGATGACAGAGCTTTGACACTCCCAAATTGAAAAATCTGGACGGGTTGCTTTTACGAAGTTAGGAAAGCGGTGCATAATTCGATCCCCTTCAGCGAAAATTGTAGTAGAAAAGTACCTTTAGTAGTATATTATTAGTGATAATAAATTTGTAAATGCCAACAGGTTTTAGGGGAAATAATTAATTTTTTACTAAATATTTCGTGAATCGATAAAGAGTTATGTAGGTTTGGTAATTCTTTCAGAACTTGTTTGAAGAATGCCGTACGGAAGTATTTTATTCAAACATACACTATCTCAAAATTTGTTTCAAAAACTCCCTATATCAGCATAAGTTCAATGCATTTTGACATAAGAGGGAGTTAATGAAAAGCATTCTGAGGTAAGGCGTCCTTCAATCTAATTCTAATATAGGGCATTTTTGTGACAAAACCTGAAATGAGAAATTTTTGAAAAACACTTTGAACAGGTAGCCTACATGGGGTGATACTCTACTCAGCAGCCGCAATGAACTGAAAAAAAATATAAGAAAATGGCTTATTGTCTTAGAACTTTATATTCCGGCCTTGACTTTGACAGAAGAGTTAAGCTTTTGTATGGTCCTGCTACACAGGGAGTATTCACCTTTTTATTCTGAAATTTGTTTTCAGCAGGGACGGACAATAATTATTTTTTTTTTTTCGGAGTCTAAAAAGTCAGAGTCAAAAAATTGTCCTAGGTGAAAATGTTTGAGTTCTAAGGTTTCCCTATAGCAATATCATGTCGAATCATGCATTCTTTTTATTTTTCGAACTTTTTCCATAAAAGTTCACATATAAAAGTAAAATCTGTATTTTTATTTTTTGAGTCCGATAGAACTAGTTAAACTCGGACTTTTAAAAATAAAAGAGACGAATGTTCCGAACGGTCCGAATATACAGAATGAATAAATTAACATGCTTAATGAGTACATTTGGCATCTCCATTATTTACTAATGACATTTTTACGTGAATCGATTTACTAGTCGGGTTTTCGACGTTGAACGATGAATTTTGAATTGGTTCAGGTTTCGTATGTTCATAGGTTTACGAAAGAGCACAATTCCTTGGAGTGCGTAATTTTCATAAAACCTATGTTCACCGCCACACAAATAGAACATGGCATAGTCAATAAATTCGTCATAAATTTCAAAAAATGTTCTAAGGAATTATGCAGTTCAGTACTTATCGGGTATTTGTAAACTGATTGCTTCCTACTTTTACTACTAGCATTTTTCGAAAAATCGCAAAGAAACAACATAGTTAAGGTATGCCAATTCAATTTGGGAGCAAAATGGCTGCAATTGTCAAAAAAATTTTCAGTCGAGCAAACCTCTTGTGATTGAATCATGCCTTGACTTCATATGGAAGTGATTTTCCTTTGCACTTTCAGATAAAATCTAGGCACTTTCATATTGTCACGGATATTATCATCACTAAGCTATACCATCACTAAGGCGATGATAAGGCCATGCTAAGCGGTATTTACGTCAATAATCAAATCATGTATACACATATATAACGCAGCCGAGAGATGTCACACACAGATGCATTTACTTATACGCCTATGTGTGTGCGAGAGACTGTAAACTACAAACTCACATACATCTGAGAGACGCTGAAAAGTAGACAATTGTAAACAAGTAGAAACTATATGAGAACTATAAACACACGAAATAGTTGGTAAGTTCTGGAAATAGAAGAGCCTAGATGTATGCAGCGTAAACTATAAAAGCGGCCGCAAACGAGTAAGAAGTAATACAGTTTGATTTAAGTTGTCAAGCAGTTTCGACTAAGACGCTGTCTAGCGAGCAAGAGTAAATAGTAGAGTTTCATTTGAGCTATCAATCAGTTTGGTTATTAAGCAAGCTATTCGTTGCACAGTTTGAGTGTTATTGTGAAGTACTTTAATAAAGGCTATTTTGCATTATTACAAATTGGAGTTATTTATTCAACAGTTTAGTGATTCGAACTTAGCAGATGATTGCAAATAAGAGGATTTGCAAGTAAATTCGTTACAATATGAATCGAATTGATATGTGAGGGCATATGGGAGTGCTATGAACAGTTTTTTGTATTCGAAGTGTGAATTTGCATCCGTGCCTATTCTTCAAGGCAAAAAAAAAAAAAACAACAAAAGTGCTAAAAGTGTATAGGGGTTAGGCAGCTCTGCTAATAATCAATACACTATACTCAAACATAATAAAAAGCGAGCAACTGCTTGGACCCGATTTTTTCAATAAAAGATGGGCATTTTGTTTAGCAAATGCTCGATTTGTATGCATGATACGCTTAGTGTCAGCTCGACCATATTGATATGTGGATTTGTGTTACAAAAAACTCTATACTCTTAGAAATTGCGGGAAATTTTCAAAGTCATGTCTTGCATTAACTACGACGTTTACATTCAAAGTCTTACCTCAATGTTTTTATTAAGATCTTCACTCTCATCACCCAATGTAAATGCGTGCAATAGTTTCCCCTTTGTTTCCACATTCACTTTTAAATTTTTTCCCACTTCGTTATAACTCGCTGCATAGTTGGATAAAGCGCGCAAACCAACTTCAGTTTCGAAGGTCGAAACAAATCCACCATTACTGTTACGTTTTGATACCAACCATTTCACGATCGGTGTTACCGGTTTTTTCAATTCGATCATTGTCATTAGAATATAACCCGTTATATGAATATCGTTGTTGCGTGGTTTCTCTTCAAGCTGCCACCATTTATGATCTTCTGTTGTTTTTGCTTTTGCCTCCAATTGGGTAAGTATTTCTTTCGCCATTTGATCCTTACACTTTTGCAATACATACATACTCAATGCGACTGCACGTATATCATTGTTTTCTTTTACGTTTCTACGCACATAATCTAAACCTTTATTGACAATATCTATGAACTTTTCTGAATGTTGTGTATTTTCTAGAAACGCGTATAGCACAGAAGCGGTTATGCTTAATTTATTCAGATTAGCGAAATCAGTTAATTTCCCATCTTCTCTAAAGCTTCCATCGGGCTCTTGTTTACTTGCCAAAAAGTCCAAGGCACGTGTGATCATTTCATCATCTACGTAAATGTATGATTTGGCTTCATTGAATATACGTACAACATATGCCGTTAACCATGTAATACCGGGCTTACGACCCCATGTACTGAAGGAACCATCTGGTAATTTGTAGTTGAATTCGCGTTGATAGCCTGTCTGTAGGTTTGTTTTGGCTTTATTATAAAGAGGTTGATTTGTTGATTTGGTGCTCTGTAAATAAGATTAAGATTATTACAAGTTACATGACTAAGAATAATCAACGCAGTGGAAGGAAGGCGGGCCTAATGGTAAGCTGCTCCATGTTATACTACAAAGTCTGTTATGACCATTCTTCGAACCACCAAGAAATGTTAATGCATTTGAGCAGAGTATTTGCATCGGCTGTGGCTAGGTCACTCAAGTCATCATAATATATCTTGGGGCGCTTTATGACATTGCTTAAAGTGGGTTTAAAAAGCTGAGCAGAGACCTCGTTCAGTATTTGCCAATAAATCTGATGGAGTTTTTGCTTAGAATATACCCGCGGTAGGTATGCCTGTCGTAAGAGTCTACTAGAATACCAAATTGATTCAAGGGGTTGTGTAGCGCAATATATAGCTTCTCCAACCCAATTGTCAACCTCACCTACATGTTGCAAATCCTGTTTCATTAACAGCCGAGGCTCTAGCGAACTCCTGAATGATCTAGGTGGTGGGTGGGCAGTATGGCCTAAAAGGTTTCATATGGTCATACCAAATGGTCGCAGCTAACTACAAAAAAGTAGCTATTGAAGGAGAACGTTGGAAAAGGTAATAATAATACGAGTGACTCCAAAAATAAATAACCTGATTGATCTTTGGGTTAGGTGCTGTATGTACGGGATCTTAAAAGAAGCTGATTTCTCGCTTCAGTTTACCATTTCGTATGAATCGTTCAATGAAGCTTAGTACTAGGGACGGGGTTTCTATTCTGCCAAATTATGTATTAACTGTTACGGACCTAGATGCGGAAGATAACCAAGTGCTTTACGTAACCAAAAAAGGAGGAGGAGGGTGGTGTCCTATCCCCACTTCTGTTTAACTTCTGCATATCGAAGCTACCTTCACCACCACTTTCTTTCCTACGCCGATGACTGCACAATAATCGCCACAGGGCAAGGCACACACATCGATGGGCTTTGTAATAAAATAAACAGCTATCTCCCTGATCGCTCCAGTTTTTTCGCCTCGCGAGACCCGACATACTCACCGACCAAACCATCGACATGGAACCGCCAAATTTCGACAATATTGAACATCCACGTCGATGGCATTACGTTACCGACTGTCTTACACCCAATACTGCCCTCAGAACCGCTACAGGCTGTATTCTTATGTCCCTTGAACACCACCAACACAATGAGGCGGTAGTACTCCTCATAAGGGAAAGAAATGAAATGCTGAACAAACAGTTTCTGTAGAATACCCAGAAACCTGGGCATCCCAACAGAGATCTGATTGATGATGATGCTGCACCTCCCAGGAGCTTAAAGGGTCATCTCCGTAAGCATTATGAGGAAAGACGACAGCTGAGAACACAGCCGTATGAAGCAAAAAAGCACAACAGGTCCTCAGTCACATACACAAACAGGTGTCGCACCTCTATGTCAGGTATTGCCCGGCGAATCCAGTTCTTAAAGAAAAATACCCAATACTCTCGCGCGTCACTCTAGCTCTACTTCGATCTGGGTACTGTAACAGGTTAAACTCTTACTTATCCAAAATCAACCTCGACATACAAAACGTATGTCCTGCTTGCAACGTGTCCTTACACGACACCAACCATCTCTTCATCTGTAATATGGAAGCAACGCCTCTAACACCCCTCTTACTATAGTCCACCCCTGTAGAAACAGCAAGTTTTCTTGGGCTCCCATTAGAGGACATTAATGACAATTTGTGATCGGTCGCACCTATTGGATGGGAATACTATTTTTGAAGATCTACAACTATGGGCTATTTTCACAGTGATGTGTTAATTCAATATCCCATTTACAATTTGGAATTTTTAGGGCTACCTTTTGTTACCTGTACTAGCAAGGCTTTCACATACATATGTATATTTACCGCTACCGGAGCTTAAACTTAATACTGAACTCTCTCCGCTAATACAAAATCATAAAACTCACCTCCAAATATTTCAATGTCATCAAATTCGCCACCGAATGTATCATATTTTGTTCCCCACAACCTGTAGGACTACGAATCAGCTGATCAAAATTTTCACCACTATTAACCAAATTCACCATGGAATACAGTACATAGTCCATAACAGATATGTCGATATGTTCTGAACCCGGTACGCTATCCTCCGGTATTTCCAATTTAATGGCTTGTTTTTCTTCTCCATCAAGATATATGTCCACATTATTCCATTCGGTTATGCCTTCATATTCAACTCTCAATTTCTTTATTATAACATCACTAGCTAATGGACTCTCAGCTGTTATTTTCAAAGTTATCATGCCAGCAACTTTTGGACGTATTGCGAAAAATACAGTCTCACTTTTTCCTTTATTTACAAAGGTATGAATGGTATCTGACTTGAAAGCCGGATTTCCAACAAATTCAAATTCATCATTTTTAGTTTCCATGATGACATTGGCTTTTGTATCTGTATGCAAGTAATTAAAGATGACTACCGGTAAAGTAAGGGTTTCACCTAAAAGTGGAATAGAAGTTCAGTGTTAACATTTTTTTTTATAGTAAAATAACATAATAGAACTGTACTTACCAACTTTAACAGATAACGGTAAATTTACGGCAACAAAGAATTCCAAAAAAGTTCTCACCACTGTTGGTTTTGTTGTTAGCGTGAAACCCGTTTTCGGATTAATTGAAAATCCTGTTATTACCCACGATGTAATCGTATCCGGAATTTTTTGTATAACGTTATCCTGCCCATCAGCACTGAAATTGGAATAATAGTTTCATAATGTGGAAGATAGTTCACACGAGGTTGTGATAAACTTTGGGTTGCAGATTGACAATAAATGTCTCGAATCAAGACTTTTCCCCACCAGGTTCAAGCTAGTATGCCTAGCTCCCACTCCGAAGGGTAAAGGAGATCCAAGCTCGCGGTCGTCTTTCAGCATACATTACGATAGCCTTTATCACTTTACTATACGTTGTGATCACTGTCATAACAACAAAAAACTGGAAGTTGGTACATGGCTTTATAGCAACATGGGCTGTCCAGATGCTGGCAGCGGTATCGTATGAGTAGTTCTCTCAGAAAAATGGACCATGAAACTAATGTCCGAAAGACATACATTTTTCTTACCCTCAACGGCAAAGGAAATGCACGTGGCGACCTATTTCCGGGCAGGGTCATAATTATTATGAATTGCAGAAGTACCATATACAAGATACAGTTAGCGGATGAGTGAAGCACATACTTCTCAACAAATGAACAGACGTTTGCCTAGAAATTATCGGCACGAAACCTAAATACTTCAGTCGACCCTGAACAGTAGCTGCAAGGCAGATGAATTTTTACTGATAAACTTTTCATGGCAGTAATACATTCGGAGTGTTTGCCAAAGCACTGCCGAAGGTCGACTCGCTTAAAAGAAGTTTTTTCTAATTAAAAAACAGCAACTTTTTCTGAATGTTTGATGTTGCTTTATCTGAGAATTGAGCCCAGAATCTTCGGTGTGCTGAGCGCGCTACCACCACACCATGGTGGGTACACCTTCAAGAAAATTGGGCAGTATCCCACTCGAATAGCCTCGCCATCAGTACCATTCAGTGCATAAAATAGTTTCTCTTCCTTCAAAAATCGATATTGGATAAGTTTTCCAGAGAATCCGAAGTAGCCAGGACTATTGCACTATCTCTTTGGTCTAGCAAAAGCTAAACAGTTATGCATCCAGGAGCAGCCAAAGCGGTTTTCTATCACTGAAAAGTGCTCTTTTAAAATATCAATCACTAAGAAGAAGTTAGGCTGTACCCAACTAACTCAGCTGAGCGAATGCCATCCACCCTTGTGAAAAAGAACATGCCTACCCTACAACAAAAAGTATTTCTTTCTGCGGTGCTCCAATAGTCCGAAGACACGATCAAGAGCAAACTGCAAGGAGCTCCAAACTATGCACAAATTGTCACATTCGACGTGGATTTTTCTTGGGATGTTCCTATATTCCGAGACTCAGACGAACCTCGACCGTACATTCAAATGCTTAATTGCAATAACAGGAGCATCTTGAACTGCGACGAACAATTCCTAGAGTACACTAAGCTGAGCACAAAACTTGTTTACCAGATTACATCGAGCTGCAGGAAGAGCAGCTAGTATGGGCGGCGCTGTGAAAGTATTTTTGAAAGCCATTCCAATATGCTCGGCACCATCTTTCACTCACTAGCATGATGGCATCCTTATCAGGGCTTGTAATATTTTTAGTCTGCCACAGTTTTTTTTTTTTTGAAACAAATCGGTTTAACATTTACCTATGGTTCTCACCTGTTGGTTCTCTTTTGCCATCTTCAATCACGGTAATCTCTGGAACAAGCCCGAACATTGCGGTAAGACTTTTGGGTCACTTCACCCCACTTCTCTGTTCTCATACAGATCTTTTGAGTTAACAGTGTCGTCCGGCGTAAAGAAAGATTGACAGCACGTAGTGGAAAGCGTCAAAAACGTGGACGAGCTATAGAATTTCACGACAGTGCTCTGTGAGCGCTAGAGCGATAGCGCCGCAACTCAAAGCTGCCATGAAGAGCTGTGTGCTTTGCTATTCGGTTACCTTTTAGGACTTTCAACTTCGAGGAGCGCCTGTTGTTCTAATAGAATGTTTCGTGGTATCACACTATATAGTACTTTCATGGAGTCGAAAGCTTAGTTTCTTACTCACCTCACAAAGTCAAAGAAAGCGAATGTTTCAAAAAAGTTTCGACGTACTCGTCGAGGGAGCTCTAAACGTCTCTTATTTATATGTGGATCCGATTGTATTAACTCTTGAAAATAAAAGAAGACATTTTATGATTAATAATTAATAAGACAATTATATTACACAGAAAAATTATAACACCAAGCTTAAAAATGTTTACTCACCTCCGCTAGGCTGTGCGTTGGTCATTGTTACCAAACCAGAATTTTCACCAGGATAAGTGCCATTCGTTGATAAATAGCTTTGTGGTGTTTTGTTCTGTATTTTTTCAAGATCTTTAAATATTACTTCGGCATCAAAATCATTACCAGATTTGAGTAATAAAACGCTTTTATCCATACCCAATAAACCAACGTAAGATTGGGGATCGGTTTCAACATCTATCGAAACATAAGAGCCGGGCTTTGCGGTTTCTGGTGCATCAATAGAAATCTGCGGAGAAAGGAAGTTACTGATGAAATAGAACAAATGATAAACTTTTTACAACAATTCAAGATAGTCTTCCCTCTATAACAACAACTGAAGCGAATTAAGAATACTGTTCGAAATCGAGTCTTCCTGTACTAGAGTGGGCAGATGACACAATTTTCGACTCATGATTTTGAGCGCAGTTACAGACTAAAGCATAATTCATAGTCCACCGCCTGTTAAAGGTGCCTATAAGAAGTAAAACAAACTTCATAACAAATAAGAAAAACTTATTACTCTCTAGGGCTCTATGCGTGGAAAATTAAAAGCGGATACCCTCCCAGCAGCTCCAGGATCTCGCGCATTGCAAAAGGTTGATCGTGGATCTTAAAAACAGATAGCCGTTATTGCAACAAAACTAGGTGGAGGTGCAAATCATTTTATCGAAGCTCATGATGCATCATATGCGTGAGAATTATGCAGGCCTTTACATTGAAAAAAAAAACCGTTTGTAAGATTTTGCTTTCATCACTTTCATCATGGCCAAGGTGAGAATTTTCGCAAGAGACAAAATCCAAAATGAAAACGACCCTGAGGAAGTGGAAAACATCAGTGAAGGAAATCATAACAAACAAGTAAGGAAGGCTAAGTTCAGGTGTAACCGAACATTACATACTCAGCTGAGAGCTTCGGAGACAAAATAAGGGAAAATAACCATGTAGGAAAATGAACCTAGGGTAACCCTGGAATGTGTTTGTACGATATGGGTATCAAACGAAAGGTGTTAATGAGTATTTTAAAAGGAATTGGGCCTTAGTTCTATTGGTGGACGCCTTTCCGAGATATCGCCATAAAGGTGGACCAGGGGTGACTCTAAAATGTGTTTGCACGATATGGGTATCAAATTAAAAGTATTAATGAGGCTTTTAAAAAGGAGTGGCGCTTAGTTGTATATGTGAAGGCGTTTTCGAGATATCGACCAAATGTGGACCAGGGTAAACCAGAACATCATCTGTCGGGTACCGCTATTTTATATATATATGTAATACCACAAACAGTATCCCTGCCATGATTCCATGGGCTTTCGATTTTGCCCTGCAGAACTTTTTCATTTTATTCTACTTAATATGGTAAGTGTCACACCCATTTTACAAAGTTTTTTCCAAAGTTATATCTTGCGTCAAAAAACCAATCCAATCACCATGTTTCATCGTTTTTTTCGTATTTGGTATAGAATTACGGCATTTTTTTCATTTTTCGAAATTTTCGATATCGAAAAAGTGGGCGTGGTCATAGTCGGATTTCGCCTATTTTTAATACCAAGATAAAGTGAGCTCAGATAAGTACATGAACTAAGTTTAGTAAAGATATATCGATTTTTGCTCAAGTTATCTTGTTAACGGCCGAGCGGAAGGACGGACGGTAGACTGTGTATAAAAACTTGGCGTGGATTCAACCGATTTCACCCATTTTCACAGAAAACAGTTATCGTCAAAGAATCTATGCCTATACCAAATTTCACAAGGATTGGTAAATTCTTGTTCGACTTATGGCATTAAAAGTATTCTAGACGAATTAAATGAAAAAGCGCGGTGCCACGCCCATTTTGAAATTTTCTTTTATTTTTATATTTTGTTGTACCATATCCTTACTGGAGTTGAATGTTGACATAATTTACTTATATACTGTAAAGATATTCAATTTTTTGTTAAAATTTGACTTAAAAAAATGTTTCCTTTAAAAAGTGGGCGTGTTCGTCATTCGATTTTCCTAATTTATATTTAGCGTACATATAGTAACAGGAGTAACGTTCCTGCCAAATTTCATCACGATATTTTCAACGACTGCCAAATTACAGCTTGCAAAACTTTTAAATTAAAAAAAAAATAAATGTAAGGCGCAATAACCTCCGAAGAGATCTAAGACCGAGCTTCTCTTCCAATTTGCGTCGTGCTCCTCTTCATTTTCCCTACAAATTGGCCGGACGGGACCTACATGTTTTATGCCGACTCCGCACGGCATCTGCAAGGCAGATGAGTTTTCACTGAGAGCTTTTCATGACAGAAATACACCCGGAGCGCTTGCCAAACACTGCCGAGGGGCGACCCCGCTTAGAAAAATTTTCTTCTAATTTAAAAAAAAACTTTTAAATTACCTTCTTTTAAAAGTGGAGGTGCCACGCCCATTGTCCAAAATTTTACTGATTTTCTGTTCTGGGTCATAAAGTCAACCCATAATCCAAGTTTCATCGCTTTATCCGTCTTGGGTAATGAATTATCGCACTCTTTCTGTTTTTCGAAATTTTCGATATCGAAGAAGTGGGCGTGGTTATCGTCCGATTTCGTTCATTTTAAATGGTGATCTGAGATGAGTGCCCAGGAACTTACATACGAAATTTCATTAAGATACCTCAAAATTTACTCAAGTTATCGTGTTTACGGACGGATCGGATTTTTCGCCCAGATCATTTTGATATATAGAAGTCTATATCTATCTCGATTAGTTTATGCCGTTACGGATTACCGTTATGCGAACAAAATTAATATACCCTGTGAGCCCTGCTCAGCTGAGTATAAAATGATAAGGAACGTTCCGATCAATATGTACCACTCAATAAAATGGGGCTTAATACGATCATATACAGCCAATGACTGTATTAAATCTGGCAGGGAAAACTCCGCTACTCTCCAGCTAAAACCTTTCACAGACAACAGCCGGATTTACAAAAGGGTAAGGAAAGTAAACCACTTTTTCAATAAATTAGTAAGTCACTTCCCCAGCTTGGAAAAAGTTGGATGCCTTATAGCAGGTGCTTGATCTCACTTTTGCCTCGAACGATGATTAGTGGTCGAAAAAGCGCTCACTTTCTCACTACCCAAAGATTCTTCTCGATATAAAGTGCAGAGCTGGATAGTTTCCCCGCTATAGAAACCCCCAGGTGCGAAATTGAAAAAATTCGTCGGCTTAACATCAAATTCTTTGCAAGATTTGGACAATACGCTAGATAAGGTAGAGCGCCCTCGGACAAAATCCCTCAACAAATCCACCACGGGTCAGTATTCACACTCCTTGGCAAAGCGGCGAACTAAGGGAGCTTAAATCAAAAGTACGAAAGTTGTACAATACTATGGACGAAACAAAAGTTCTGGCAATAATACAATGTGGCATCCTACAAACAAAAAAAAAAGCTGAGGCCGAGTCCTAGCACACCTTCTGCTCGTCGATTGAAAACAGCCAAGGACCTTCGAGACTCAGCAGGATTGTGTTCAAACAACAGCATAACGAAAATGAACTTTAATGTAGACAAATTCTGTAAAGGGACCCTCATTTCGATCGTCGGAGATGCTACAAAAAAAAAAAATAGTTCTCAATAAATATTTTAACGTACAAAAATGTTTTATAAATAGTTTTCATCGTGATCGTGTCAGTCGTAACCCTGCAAGTATCGGCTACCGAAACTACTAATACAATCACAAAAATATTAAACATACTAACACCAATGAAACGAGAGTAAATAAATATTTGGTAAACTTTAAGTAGTCCTCCATCATAATTACCAATTTAAAATATAAGTATGTTTTCAGTAATTTTTAGGAATCTTCCAAGTATATCACTCGATTTTATCTTCAATTCATACCATAAGTTGTGAATAAGAAGTTTTTGGTATGTTTCTCTATATTTCCATTATAAATACGACAGTCGAACATGCATCACATAGTCGATATTTTCTAAGTATTTTACAAGTAACATACTTCAAATTTACTACAATTTTTGAAAACATACTCTACATAGAAAAAAAAACATACTCTATATAAAAACCGATCTACTGATCCTTCACAATTTTTCATTCTTACAAAAAAAGATTGGTGAAACATTTAGAAAGAAATATAATTATTAATAATTATTTAACATGGACTCAAAAAAAAGTATGTATAGTGCCCAATCAATATAACTTGTGCGCGGATTGAAACTTATATTTCAATTTTTTTCTAGTGCAGGGGAAGACTTTCAACATACCTATGTATTTTGCGCGTACCAATTTAGTAAGTTTGGCAATAAACTTATGAACGTTAAAAAAATAATAATATAACTAAGCAATACAGTTTTAAACCTCTAAACATAGTTAGAAGCTTTCGAAAATGAATAATAAAAGAATAAAAAATTTAGTGTGCTTGGAAAAAAGAAAGAGAACTTTAGCAGGATCAGATTCACATTTTGAAATAAAAAGAGCGAAGTTAGAAGATGGTGAAAATGATAAATTTTCAAAGAGAGCTTTTGAAAATGAGGTCTCAGTGGTGTCGCTTAAAGATTTTGAAAATGAAAATAAAAAAAAAAAACTGATTTCAAAATTGAACAAAGTATATTGTATGCAGTGCGTAACAATATTCCAAATAAAATCAAACACAGCAGTGACCACAAAAGGACAAGAGCAGGAATAAATAAACTTCGATTGATATAATTATATTTTTCTATAAACTTTGTTTGATAAAATTTTTTTTGTTAAAAAAATGAAGAACGAAGCATAAAATAAATTTTTACAAAAAATTTATTTAACTCGTACTTAATTTGGAATATCGATTGATTAACAAGTAAGTAACTGGACATGAAAACATCGGTACGTTCCATGGGAATTTAAGGAATAATTACAAAGCAACTACAAAGTAACCATTGGGAGAATACCTGAAAACTAACGGTATTTACAGCTGTATTTCTATGTACGCTATCAGCAACTATTTAATAGTATACCGGTAATTTCCAACGTAGTTCCAAGGAAACTACTAGTACACTTCACTGTATTTAGGGGATATTTACCAAAAAACACAGACAAATTATCTAAGAAATACTAGCAAACTGCTAGAAAATATCAAGTAAACCAACGGAATATTTTAAATTAATTATATATTATTTACCAAAAAAAAGTGTGTGCATATTGAGGAAAATACCAGTAAAAAATGTGCCTCTTAACTTACAGGTATTGTATTGGTATAATAGGTGGAGCATTTTGAAGAAACTACTGGCATATTCCAGTTTTGCCATTTGCTATTGTACTTAAATAAATTCACATGTACATGAAGTATATATAGTAATTCTATCCCGATGCCAACTCCGTTTAACTGAATAACTAACTACTGGTAATTTATCTGATAATTACCGAATAAATAACAGTAGTATGTTTGTTAATAATAATTGTTTGAATTTTTTAATTCTCCCGGTAAATAAAAATTATTTTTTGAGCTTTTTCTATTATTTAACGCGAATAAAATAGTCATAGTTAGTTGAGCTTCTTTTCTTTCGGAAAATAATGATTTTTTTCGCTCGGAAAAAGATTAATATTTTATCAAGTTTTTTGTTTTTATTTTATTTATTTACTTAGATTTTTAATATAATTCAAGCCTACATTTATATTTTACTCAAAAAAAAAAAAAAATTTTTATAATTTTTTATTTTGAACAAGTAAGAAAATTTACGTTGGGTGAAACCGAAAATTACATACCCAGCAGTGCGCCCGAAACGCTGTTGTTGTTTGTTTTGTGTGGTTAATAGTCTTATAAGGCTGCGCAATAATACATATCCGATTATGGCTCTATTCTGAACTCATTTTCTTTCTTTTGAAATGAATGAAAATGAACCTGAGCGGGCAAAAATGCAGTTTAACAGTTAAAGTTTTGAAAAAAAAAATATGTATGCCAAATTTCGTTCGGATTGGGAGATTTTTGTTCGGCTCATGGAATTAAAAGTATTTTGGAAAGAGTAACAAAAAAAGTTGCGGGTCACGCCCATTTTCAAAATTTGTTTAAGTTTGTTCTTAGCTCGACCATACCACTATTGAGGTAGAATATCAGTCAAATGTAGTTAAATTTCCTTAGCTTAGCAGTATTGGTTTTTGAATTATTTCTTTTTTTTTCATTTTTTTCAAAATTGGGCGTGGTTATTGTCCATTTTCGTTCATTTTCAATTCCAATCTATTGTGTTCATATAAGCACGTATACCGAATTTGGTGAAGATACCTCAATGCTCATGTTATCGTGTTAACGGACGGATAGACGCACAAACATGGTTTAATCAAATTTTGTTTCGATACTGACGATTTTGATGTATGGAAGTCTATATCTATCTCTTTCCTTTATACCTGTACAACCAACCGTGTTATCCATTCAAAGTTATAATACACTCTGTACAAATACAGCTAAATGAGGGCAATTTTCTAAATTTGTATCATGGTTTAACTAATGGTTGGCTCATCTCTACAGCAACAACAAACCTTTGTTCAGATTGTCAAAATCTGCGTCTTGGTGTTAGGCGAATGGAATGGAGAGAAAACATAAAACGTTACAATTCTTGTGTGTTGTGGGAAAATAATGGGCTAGATTAGATGAATGTACTAAAAAAAATAATTTAAAGTGATGTGAAACTATTTTTTAATAAATAATTTACCATCACGGCAGAAAATAATTGTCAATGTGTTGGTTACATTTTGCGTTTGCCATCATCTTCTTTTGACAACCCCTATACCAGTGAAAAGAAAAAAATAAAATCAGCTGATGAGATGAGCCAACCATATAATTGACCTATGATTTTTATAGCGCTCGGAAAATTAAATTTTTTTTTTTAGTTTGGAAAATTTGTTATTTTTTAAATTTTTGATTTCACTCGAAACAGAAACAACTGAACTTTTATATCGCTCGGAAACTTTATTTTATTTTATTTTTTCGGTCGGGCAATAAAAGTTTTTTTTCAAGGTTTTTAATTCGCTCGTAAAATAATAATTAATTTTTTTTTTTTAGTTTTTCTTGTCGCCCAGAAAACAAAGTTATATTTTGAGCTTTTTATCAATTTTTTTATTTTATTCTTTTATCAATTTTTTTATTTTATTTTTTTATTTAGTTTTTGAATATTTAATTTAAATCAAGCTTTTATATGGAAGTTTTTTCTTTAAATTTCTTGCAGCGTTTGGAAAATAAGCAATTTTTTATTTTACTCGAAACAGAAATAACTAAACTATTACCTCGCTCCGACACTTCATTCTCTCTGTTTTTTTTATTCTCAGGTTTTTAATTCGCTTGGAAAATAATAATTATTTATTTAGATGTCAATCAGAAAATAATTTTCTGAATTTTTATTTAGCTCAGAATGTAGCAGTTAATTTTTTTATTTTTTCTTTTGTCTCGAAAAGATAGTTATTTTTGAGATTAAAATTTCGCTCAGAAAAACACATCAAGAATTGTTTAATTATTTTAATTTTGCTCGTAAAATAACGGTTTTTTTATCTGGTTATTTATTTCTCTCTAAAAAATTGTTATGAGTTGAGTTTTGTATTTCTTTTGGTAAGAAAGAGTTTAAACTCGATTTTTTTTATTTTTGTCCAGAAAATATTATATCTCTTATTTTCATAAGTGAGTTTCTGTTTATTAGACTAGTATACGCAAATACATGTACATATGTATTGTAACGAATTTACTTGCAAATCCTCTTATTTGCCCTTTTGCTAAGTTCGTATCACTAAACTGTTGAATAAATAACTCCAATATTTAATAATGAAAAAATAGCCTTTATTAAAGTACTTCACAATAACACTTATACTTTGCAACTAGCTGGCTTAATAACCAAACTGATAGCTTAAATGAAACTGACTTTCAAAATAATACTGCTATGGCTCGCTGGATAGCGTCTTAATCGAAACTGCTTGATAGCTCAAATCAAACTGAATTCCAGCGCCTCTATATTTGATGCCTTTTATACTCTCTGATTTCAACGTTCGCATCTTCTAGGCGCTTCCAGAATCTACTAGTTGCCATCAGCTCTCAAACTTCTCAGTTGTGACTACAATTGCACGATTTTATAGGTTCTCTCATTGCATACTTTCAGGAGTATCTCAGATATATGCATGTGTTTGTGCATTGACTCTCCGCTGCTCGTATACGTACATGGTACATAAGTGTAGACGTAATTATTTTTTCGTTTATGTAGATACATAATGATTGAAGTATTGATGTGAATTCACGTTTAGCATCGGCCTAGAGATAGCAGCACCCCTTAGTTTTGCTAATATTCGTAACAGTATATTTAACCATATTAACTAGTATATAGTTTAAAAAAAATCGAAAAATAGATTTAATCTTTATTTTCCGAGTGCAATAAAAAGCTCAAAAAATAATTAATACTTCTAATTTTTATAGTAAAACTCAAAAAAAAACAAAAAAAAAAATCAATCAATTTATCGAAGGTTTGTGTTAAAAACACGTATTGGTGAACTTCATTGTAGGTGGTATCATTGACGATTTTTTGGTTTAAACTGTTCCTATTTGCAATCTTTGGTTTTAATTTTACTTACACAATTTTGAAATTGTTTCTCCACTGTGAATGTCGCCTCATAGTAATGCATTTTACCATTTTTGAAAAAATATACAAATATGTGCGCCTTTGGCATCATTTCATAAGTTGCTGTAAAGGTAAATGTATACGTTCTGTAACTAGCTTCACCAGGTACGCCTACAATATCATCATATATAATATTGCCACGCCCAACTATAACATAAGCGAAGCTTGAAAATTCTTCAGACGATACAAGACGTACCTCTATAGGACTATCGACTTTTGGACTGAAAAATTAGTAAAAAAAAGTTTTGAGATTTCAAAATAATTATCACAAGCCTGAATAACTTACAATTGTGTTTTAACATAAACTCCTCCTTTTCCACCATCGCCGCGATGATATAATTCGATTGAGCCCACAGCTTTTTGTCCTCTATATTCGATTGTTACATTATAGTTGGCATAATTCGCACATATGATTTCGGTTTCAACATAACCTTCATTGTCGGCATTAGTAATAAATGTAGGCTGTTCTTCTTCGCCTCCATCTTCAAGTCCAATTGAAATTTCTTCATCAACATCAATTGGCGCACCGTTTAATTGTGAAATATGTCCACGATATATAAATGTATCAGACGGTCCATCACATTCCACTTTAATTGTGGGTGCATCGATGTCGTAACGTTTGCGACTAATACTTACAGTTTTTGAAACTGTTCGTGACATTCGCATAACGCTATCTTCAACTGTAACAGTAACGTTAATATTTTGAAGTTTTTTACCAAATTGTTTTAAATCGATCATCTTCTCTAAACGACCATCTTCCAGTGGATCTTTTACTTCATTTACTGCACGCTCCTTTGAGATGAAATTTATTACACAATTTCCTGTTACGGGTTTGCCATATGTGTAGCTAAAAGAAAGATTATATTTTAGCATGAGCATGATTACGAAAAGATCTAGCAAAAGTAAACTCTGAGAACCAGATTTTATACGACGCTGTCACACTTTGCGTTTCACTATAAAGTAAATAGACCTTTGTTTGTAGACAATTTATAAATACATTGGGAGACATTTTACAGAGCTACGTAGGTGTTGCATACAAGCGGATTAACTATCAACCCTGGTCCTCTTCAGGATGAGGTATCAGATAACTGAATTCAGATCACCCTCATTTGAGAGAATCCGCTGATGCTATCGAACAAGGTTAAGTACCTTGATATTGTTCTTGGCAGCTAGCTGGATGGCTTACGTTGCCTTTTACTCCTTTCTGAGGACAAGAGTTCACCGGCGAGAGCTCCTTTTTAATATGGTATAATGGCTGCCCGATGTGATGGTAATACCGATTATCTTCCATAGAATTCCGGTCTGCTGCGCACTAGACACCGCACCGGCAACAAGGCCACGAAAAGCGGGATAAAGCTTATGATTCATGTTTACCCAGCATTCTGACCTATTAGGACAGATTGCTTGGTGCGGCTTCAGCTCTTATTGCTAGATTTACTATTGATATTCTACCAAGGAGAGAATGGGGTGGTGAGCTCATATGGTGTGGGAGTGCGGTGACTAAACTCACGGGGGAGTCTAAAATTGACAGAAGGGTTTGGGGGAGGAGCAAATATTCTGTCAAGATCTCGTTGTTAGGCATATTAAATGCTATAGGAGCGTTTATATTTGCCATCATGACGTCGTTGGCTTTTAGCGATTGCTCAAAACCTATTCTGAGAGACATCGAACTACTTTTGGTTAACAATTGTTGCTGAGGCTGGGGCATAAACATTTGGCTGGCAACTGCATGCTGATCCTTTGGCCTGGGCGAACAATTGTGAACTGATAGGCGATACTATGAGACACCGCTGACCTCTTTCTGTTTTGTTCTGGACTGGTGGACCCTGAGCAACCATTGTTGGACTGACCTCACCCCCTTCATGGTGTCAGTGCCTTCGTGCCCAGTTGTTGACTCCAAGTGCTTGACGTACCTGTTAGAGTTTACTGAAGTTCATCTACGCATGTCAGGACACTTCCCAGTCCATTTTTCTTAGCTGTATGGAGGACGATGTCCAATCAATAGTTGGAAGCCAGCATCGTTATGGGCTATTTCAAAGTTCAAATGAGCTATCCCATGACTGGGCAGCGTCCGCCCATCCCAACCTAGCCTATTTATACTATGTAGAGCAAAGTAACATGTGCATATATTTTATTCGTAAACCATCGATAGTAAACGCTAGCATTAGTAAAAAATAATTTTTAACTAAAATCGATTAAAATCTAGCCTCCTTGAGCTCCTTGAGTACAATAAAATACCATTTATTTTCTAGGAAGTAGACCAAAGTCCTGGATGTGATTCCAGGACAGGTAAGCATTAAAAATTTAAATAATTTGGGGAACCTATTTTTACGACGAGGTTGTCTAATGTTAGTGGTAGGTGGTGGACTAGTTAGCTGTTTTGCGAATGGGTCGAAGCTAAGAGGTTGGTTGGGTGGGTTTTCTGTCAGCGGACTACGCTTACAAAATTGAACATCTATTGGGCCGGCCAAGCAGTTGATTTGAAAGTAGCTGACCATCACCTGTGATGTCGAATTATTTTATTGGAATAATTTGAGGATCATCTGAGACAAACAACTGTCACACGGATCTATTAGCACAAATGGGAACAACTACAGGGCGTGGAGGGTTGTAGGGAGTTTGGAGTCCCGCTGGTCACCTATTGTTGAGATAGACATCAAGTCTAATAAACACACGCAGGACAGATACTTCTTCTAACAGGGTAGCGAGATTCGTCTATCCAGAAGTTGATGGCAGGCGATCTGCCGAAATCGTTGTGTTCAGTAAAACTCATATATTTACGGTGATTAGGGTTATAACCGGTCACTTTCCAAAGTGAGGTCATGCGTTATGTTTTGACATACTGCACAACCAACACAGCTTGTTTTTCTGAGGTAGCTACTTCGCAACACAACCTAGCCTAATCGAAGTTTCACACCGAATGCTTAAGGTTTTCAATGCTCTCTCCAAGAATGCAAACGTAAAACAAAATAAATTCAACTTACGCCGCTCGAACTTTTACAGGAAATGTCTTCTCATTGAAAGAAACATAATCAGGTGCTTCCACCACAAGTTCGAACAACGGCAACTGATATTCTTTAACTTCAACCACCTTTTCTGCTATCAAATCTGCGCCTATATATGTTTCCAAGTGCCATGCACCCCAAATAACCGATTCGGCTAATTTGAGTTTTTCTTTGAAAACGCCCACATTGAGCTTAGTATCATCGAAACGTTCAATACGATTACCATCAGCATCCTGTGTGAGTTGAGTTAAAAAATTATATATGAGAAAAATAATTTATTCTTATCTCTATTTTATATTTAGTAAGTCTTACCTTAATTACAACTGATATGGGCTGATTGATCTTGGCTGGCAACAAATACTGATCTAAAAATATTACACGGAAATTTATTATTTCGCTTTGTCGATACAACGCCTTATCAGTTTGTATATATACAAGCGGTACATTTTCCACAAATTCTAAATTTTTTGCATTTTGAAATATAATTCCTGCAAGCCCTCGAGCTTCCAATTTGTATTCGCCTTTAGGAATCTCTCCAAGCTCAAATGTAACTCGATTCGGTGAGTTTGGTAGTACATCAAGCGTTTTTATTTGTTCTGGTATTGTTCCTTTGAGGCAAAGTTGAATTTTTGTATTCTCCTCAACATCTGTTACACGCACGTAAACCGTGTAGTTAGAGTTGGGTCTTACATTGCCTGGTGATGTTATTGTGTAATATCCTTCGGCTTGTGTGTGTACAACAAACGTTGCAATCGTTAAGCAAATTAATGTCAATATTAGCGAAAATATGAACATTTCCTTTGAGTTATAAATTAATACTAAAATTATACGAATAATTAATTTTAATGTAAAGTATAAGAAAAAGTTGGTCAGATAGGGGCATTCCACGCAAAAATCGCGATGTATTTGACTTTTGCATCTTATATGTATATTTTTAAATCCATAGTGTCAGTTCTTGTATTGGAAATCAATACGCTTGCACGCTAATATGCCTATACATATATATTCTAAGTTACGCCTGCACGCTTGAGACTGTGACGACTGCTACGTCTACGATAATGAATATACCATGATACTTTACACTTCAATTGTAATACGCTTTAAACCCAATTAGTAAGATCCTGCGCCACTGCGCTCCTACGATGATCCGCTTGTATGAATACACGCTTTTACGCTATTGCGTTTCTACGCGGATACGCTACTAAACTGACACGGTTTCCTATTCACTCGTTTACGGTGGTACCCTTGGTCTTTTATGCTATTATCATACGTAAATACGCGTACGCTTACGCTATTACGTTTTTACGATTATGATGTTACGCTTATGCTAAATGCAAGTATGCTTATATGCTATTATTATACGTTAATACGCTTACGCTATTACGCTGGTACAATAATGCTGGTACACTTATGCTTATATGCTATTATTATACGTTAATACGCTTACGCTATTATGCTATTACACTTGTGCTAATGCAATTATGCTTATATATCTATACGCCTGCGATTAGACCACGACTATTTCGCTTAATTTAAGACGATTTTAAACATTTACCACAATAGGCACAGGAAAATAAGCAAGCCTTTGTATCATTGGAAATATCCCACCTAACCAAAAAGGAGGGAAAAAGATTAATGAATTTGACCCCGAGGAATTTGAACTTTTTTCTCAAAATTTTCGTAATCTCTATGAGGATTATTTCGGTCTCCTTTGTGACTATACTGTCATCGTTTGACATGGCTCGCATTGATTGTACCCTGGGGGATTATGGGGATATCAATCATTTAGGAAAAGTTTTATGCGACCTTTCTCGAAGTTGAAGTAAAAAAAAATATTGGCAGTAGAAAATCTAAGTTCGCTTGATTCCCAAATTTAGATTGTTTACAAACGTTCCGAATAAACATAACATATTTTTGGCACAATAAGAAAGGCTCAGACTAATTACGATGTTTGTGAGCTAAAATTTCAAAAATTCTCTCTTCGAATCGTTGTCTCATAAACACTTGAACACCAATCAAAACTTTGAAATCAATTGGTTTGATGATTTTCACAGAAAACAGTTTCACATATCTGAATACAAAAAAATAATTTGATATGTAAAAAAATTGTCCAGAGTTTTTTACGGAATTACCCTTATAGGAAACAATATTTTCTACTGATGAAATTGATAGTATTCCAGCTAAGCTTGGGTTTTTGCATGCAAGCAATTACTTTCCGTGCTGTCAAAGTCAAATTTGAAGTCAACTAAACGATGGTGAGTATCGATTCTTTTATCGAGTCTTCACCAAGACCGGCCGATAGAAGATTTGCCAGGTCTGAAGCCGCACTGATAAGGTTCGATTAGTTTGTTGACTTTAGGCTTTGGTGTTTCGCACAGGACGCTAGATATAACCTTATTCGCATTATTAATATCGAGGTTAGGTTAGGCTAGGTTAGGTGGTAGCTGCCCTGTTAGGAGAAGCTAATTTGGATAGAATTAAGGTCAGTTGTGATAAAATAACGGGTTCGTAAGCGATATCTATTTAGAGAGTATTTGGGTAGCAACGATGTAATTTCGAATGAGACCGATCTCAGTCTTGGATTAATCCTCCGTAGATCCAAGTGAGACGCGACTCACCTAGTTCTGGCAATAGCTGGGCAATCAAGCATAGAGTGACTCGATGATTCCACCCCATCATCAGCTGCAGCAGGGTGGGGTTTCCAGTTTATTGAGATTCCCATTGCACAGTGTCCTTTCAAACCCCCAATGCTCATTGATAGATGAGCCCAATCATTTCGCAAGACCTCCTGCCATCCACTTCCCGTCAGAAGAATCCCTTTGCTACCCTGCAAGAGGTATCGTCCACAAAACGATTGCTAAGCTGACTCGACGCCCATATATGCAGTGTTCAGCAAACTTATACGTGCGGCTTACATTTAGTTCTTGACAAAAGATCTCCCCCACCAGCCATTCCGTCCAACTTCGAACCATCCGTGCACAAGTTAACTGCTTCCTTGCTCCAAATGAGTAATTTAAAGGAATACTTTCTTTTTATTTTTCTGTTTTGTTGCATTGTCTCGGTGCTCCTAACTAACCCTTTTACGCACGATTTTCTTCATACGCTGATCAGAGAGTTTCCTAGCAGAACTTTTTGTAATAAGTATTACACTCTCTTTGGCCTCTGAAGTACGACTCAAATTTCAAACCTCTAGCTTTACACGAAATTAAATAATAATCGATCGAAATATTCAAAAAACTTCTATGGATTATTTCACGATTTCGGAATATTCCCCTTTTTTATTGTACATTATTGGTCTTGTGAAGTTCAATGGGAAGCTCTTGATCTCAAAATTCTCATATTTTTGAAATTTCTTAATACCTCCCCGAGCGTCTTCTGTCGCAATTTCCCCTTATTTAACGCCTGAGTTAGGTCATGTAGGGTATTAAGTTTAAAGCTCAATGGGAGATCTCTCAATCTCTTCTATGCGATTTACATTCGAAGTTAGTGAAACCGATTACTAAATTCCGAATCTCGTGCTAATTTAGGCAATTTAGTCAATTTATTTAGGCAATTTAATTATTAGTACATTAAGATAATGAAATTTTTTATAGTACAACGAACAGATGTCATAACCATTGTGGTTTATATAATGCTAATTAACTTACATATATATAGTTCTATATCTTAAGCTGTGTTTCCAAAAAAAATAAAAAATAGATGAGAGTGAAGTAGAAACAGAAAGGTTAAGGAGTATAGAGAGAGTATATCATATCAAAAGTGCCAATAGATAAAAATCTCAATAGAGAGTTTCTTACAGCAGTAGGAATAGAACTCCAGAGACGTATGGTGTTGACGAAAAACAACCTAGTAGACTCTACGTAGTTAAAAATAGGGACAGCTAAGGTGCATGATCTAGTCGATTTATTAAAGACTATTTTATCGTATAATTACAGCGACGTCTTTGTTGAAATAAGACGGAAAAGAAAAATGCAGCTCCTATCCTTATGGTAATCGAATAGGTTGCATCCTAAAACTCGATTTCTCCATGCTGATATATGGTCGAACTTGCCCAGTGCATAAACATAACGCGTAACTTGATTAAACACAACCTCAATTTTATGAGCCGACCTTGAGTATAGCTTGTTGTAAACTAACTCAGAATACGTAATGATTGGGACCATGAGTTGGATGGCAAGTTTTTTCCTAATTTGAAGAGGGGTATAGGGTGCAGTTTGCCTCAAATTACGAAGAGCCCAATATACCTTACCCACTACTGTGTTAACATGATCGATCGCAGTGAGGCTCAGGTGCAACACAACTCCAAGGTTTTTATCTTTATTGACGGTTGTTATAAAAGCGTTCCCCATGCTTATTTTAGGTATTTCAAGCCTCGAAGTATCCTTTTTCGTAATGGGCAAGCAGTACAATTTTCCAGCATTGAGGCACGAGCCATTGTTATTAGCCCAACCAAATACCGCCGATAAGTCACTATTGATTTTAAGGCAAAGATCAGGAGTAGCACTAAAGTCACCAGCCAAGTACAGCTGAATATCATCAGCATAAGCGTGCATATTTACATATCTGCATACATTGAACACATCATTAATAAAAAGACTAAAAAGCAAAGGGTCAAGTATATATCCCTGGGGAACCCCCGCAACTATTTCCATGGGCTCTGACACATCTGTTCCATTCATAACAATTTGAATCCTGCCTGATAAATAGCTTTCCATCATCTTTCGAGCATTATTACTGAATCTAAAATACATTTGTTGCTTATAGCACAGTAGTGTGTGATTGACTGAGTCAAAGGCTTTCGTGAAATCGAGTAGACACAGGATTGTTAGTTGGCCTTTATCAAAGGGTACGCGTATGTCATCCAAGATATATAAGAGCAGTCGAGCAGCTGTGCAAAGCTCTGAAGCCTGACTGGTATGTCGAGAGTAGATTGTGTACAGATACGTGGGTCCTGATTTGTTCCGCCAATAAGCTTTCGAATGCTTTTGATAAAATCGGTAAGATGACAATAGGCCTGAAATCTCCCGGCGAAAACGCTTTTCTATTTTTGGGGTGAGGTCGAACTTTGGCCACTTTCCACGATTTCGGGAAGCATGAGGTTGTTATCGAATGGTTGATTATATGGGTAACTGTCCCTACAATGAGAGGCATAGTCATTATTACAAATATAATTGGAATTCCATCTACCCCGATTGCTTTGGTCTTAATTTTAAGGATTTAATTTTCTAACTATCTCAACTCGTGCGCTTCCTATATGTTTTAACTATCTCGACCAGAGCACTACCTAGGGGACAGTTCTACTTATTTGTTTGCTTTGCCACGCGCCCTAAGCTGTGTGAAAAATTTTAGGTTCCCAGTTCACTGAGAAGTTATTTACAAATCGATCGCAAGATTCCCTCTTTCCTGCATGGATTTTCTAGATTTCTAAATATCTCGATTCCAGCCTAGCATGGATGATTTTTATACTCAGTTGAGCAGAGCTCACAGAGTATATTAACTTTGATTGGATAACGGTTGGTTGTACATGTATAAAGGAATCTAGATAGATATAGACTCCCATATATCAAAATCATCAGTATCGAAAAAAAATTTGATTGAGCCATGTCCGTCCGTCCGTCCGTCTGTCCGTTAACACGATAACTTGAGTAAATTTTGAGGTATCTTGATGAAATTTGGTATGTAGATTCCTGGGCACTCACCTCAGATCGCTATTTAAAATGAACGATATCGGACTATAACCACGTCCATTTTTTCGATATCGAAAATTTCGAAAAACCGAAAAAATGCGATAATTCATTGCCAAAAGCGGATAAAGCGAAGAAACTTGGTAGATGGGTTGAACTTATGACGCAGAATAGAAAATAAGTAATATTTTGGACAATGGGCGTGGCACCGCCCACTTTTACAAGAAGGTAATTTAAAAGTTTTGCAAGCTGTAATTTGGCAGTCGTTGAAGATATCATGATGAAATTTGGCAGGAACGTTACTACTATTACTATATATATATATATAAAAATTAGCAAAATTGGATAAAGAACACGCCCACTTTTTAAAAAAAAAATTTTTTTAATTCAAATTTTAACAAAAATTTAATATCTTTACTGTATATAAGTAAATTAAGTCAAAATTCAACTCCAGTAATGATATGATGCAACAAAATACAAAAATAAAAGAAAATTTCAAAATGGGCGTGGCTCCGCCCATTTTCATTTAGTTTGTCTAGAATACTTTTAATGCCATAAGTCGAACAAAAATTTACCAATCCTTCTTAAATTTGGTAGGGGCATACATTCTATGACGGTAACTGTTTTCTGTAAAAATGGGCGAAATCGGTGGAAGCCACGCCCAGTTTTTATACACAATCCACTGTCTGGCCTTCCGCTCGGCTGTTAACACAATAACTTGAGCAAAAACCGATATATCTTTACTAAACTTAGTCCACGTACTCATCTGAACTCACTTTATCTTGGTATAAAAAATGGCCGAAATCCGACCGTAACCACGCCCAATTTATCGATATCGAAAATTACGAAAAATGAAAAAAATGTCATAATTCTATACCAAATACGAAAAAAGGGATGAAACATGGTAATTGGATTGGTTTATTGACGCAAAATATAACTTTGGAAAAAACTTTGTAAAATGGGTGTGATACCTACCATATTAAGTAGAAGAAAATGAAAAAGTTCTACAAGGCGAAATCAACAGCGTTTGGAATCTTGGCAGGAATACTGTTAGTGGTATTGCATATATAAATAAATTAGCAGTACCCGGCAGATGATTTTCTGGATCACCTGGTCCACATTTTGGTCGATATCGCGAAAACGCCTTCACATATACATCTAAGGGCCACTCGCTTTTAAAACCCTCATTAATACCTTTAATTTGATATCCATATCGTACAAACACATTCTATAGTCACCCCTGGCCCACCCTAATGGCGATATCTCAAAAAGGCTTCCACCTATAGACCTAATGCCCACTCCCTCTTAAAATGCTCAGTAACACCTTTCGTTATTTACCCATATCGTACAAACATTCTAGAGTCACCCCTGGCCCACCCTAATGGCGATATCTCAAAAAGGCGTCCACCTATAGACCTAATGCCCACTCCCTCTTAAAATGCTCAGTAACACCTTTAGTTTGATACCCATATCGTACAAACATTCTAGAGTCACCCCTGGCCCACCCTAATGGCGATATCTCGAAAAGGCGTCCACCTATAGACCTAACGCCCACTCCCTCCTAAAATGCTCAGTAACACCTTTCGTTTGATACCCATATCGTACAAACATTCTAGATTCACCCCTGGCCCACCCTAATGGCGATATCTCGAAAAGGCGTCCACCTATAGACCTAATGCCCACTCCCTCTTAAAATGCTCAGTAACACCTTTCGTTTGATACCCATATCGTACAAACATTCTAGAGTCACCCCTGGCCCACCCTAATGCCGATATCTCGAAAAGACGTCCACCTATAGACCTAACGCCCACTCCCTCCTAAAATGCTCAGTAACACCTTTCGTTTGATACCCATATCGTACAAACATTCTAGATTCACCCCTGGCCCACCCTAATGGCGATATCTCGAAAAGGCGTCCACCTATAGACCTAACGCCCACTCCCTCCTAAAATGCTCAGTAACACCTTTCGTTTGATACCCATATCGTACAAACATTCTAGATTCACCCCTGGCCCACCCTAATGGCGATATCTCGAAAAGGCGTCCACCTATAGACCTAATGTCCACGCCCTCTTCAAATGCTCAGTAACACCTTTCGTTATTTACCCATATCGTACAAACATTCTAGAGTCACCCCTGGCCCACCCTAATGGCGATATCTCATAAAGGCGTCCACCTATAGACCTAATGCCCACTCCCTCTTAAAATGCTCAGTAACACCTTTCGTTTGATACCCATATCGTACAAACCTTCTAGAGTCACCCTTGTTCCACCTTTATGGCGATATCGCGAAAAGGCGCCCACCTATAGAACTAAGGATTACTCCCTTTTAAAATACTCATTACCACCTTTTATTTGATACCCATATCGTACAAACACATTCTAGAGTCACCCTGGCCCACCCTAATGGCGATATCTCGAAAAGGCGTCCACCTATAGACCTAACGCCCACTCCCTCCTAAAATGCTCAGTAACACCTTTCGTTTGATACCCATATCGTACAAACATTCTAGATTCACCCCTGGCCCACCCTAATGGCGATATCTCGAAAAGGCGTCCACCTATAGACCTAATGCCCACTCCCTCTTAAAATGCTCAGTAATACCTTTCGTTATTTACCCATATCGTACAAACATTCTAGAGTCACCCCTGGCCCACCCTAATGGCGATATCTCAAAAAGGCGTCCACCTATAGACCTAATGCCCACTCCCTCCTAAAATGCTCAGTAACACCTTTCGTTTGATACCCATATCGTACAAACATTCTAGATTCACCCCTGGCCCACCCTAATGGCGATATCTCGAAAAGGCGTCCACCTATAGACCTAATGCCCACTCCCTCTTAAAATGCTCAGTAACACCTTTCGTTATTTACCCATATCGTACAAACATTCTAGAGTCACCCCTGGCCCACCCTAATGGCGATATCTCAAAAAGGCGTCCACCTATAGACCTAATGCCCACTCCCTCTTAAAATGCTCAGTAACACCTTTCGTTTGATACCCATATCGTACAAACCTTCTAGAGTCACCCTTGTTCCACCTTTATGGCGATATCGCGAAAAGGCACCCACCTATAGAACTAAGGATTACTCCCTTTTAAAATACTCATTACCACCTTTTATTTGATACCCATATCGTACAAACACATTCTAGAGTCACCCTGGCCCACCCTAATGGCGATATCTCGAAAAGGCGTCCACCTATAGACCTAATGCCCACTCCCTCTTAAAATGCTCAGTAACACCTTTCGTTTGATACCTATATCGTACAAACATTCTAGAGTCACCCTTGGTCCACCTTTATGGCGATATCTCGAAAAGGCGTCCACCTATATAACTAAGGATTACTCCCTTTTAAAATACTCATTACCACCTTTCATTTGATACCCATATCGTACAAACACATTCTAGAGTCACCCCTGCCCACCCTAATGGCGATATCTGGAAAGGCGTCCACCTATAGACCTAATGCCCACTCCCTCTTAAAATGTTCAGTAACACCTTTCGTTTGATACCCATATCGTACAAACATTCTCGAGTCACCCCTGGCCCACCCTAATGGCGATATCTCGAAAAGGCGCCCACCTATAGACCTAATGCCCACTCCCTCTGTCTAAGCTTTGGGCAATTGAGGGCGAGCAGCTTAATAAGAGTTATAAATGAGTAATTTTATGTGCTTGTAAGCGTATGAGTCGTGGCACAGTGGCTGACGTACCCGACCAAACGCCCGGGGTTGCGGGTTCAACTCCCACCAAGCATTCCTTTTTTTTAAATTTATAAATTATTATTATTAATGGACTGTATTGAGTTTATGAGGTTTTTGATTTAATGTATTCCATTTATTGAGTTGGGTAGTTTTAGTGTTATTGGTGTATTTAAGTCATGGGAGGATGCATAGCATCAGTACACCTTTTATTTATTTAATTTGGGGGCGAGCACTGGGGGCTCTGAGGCTTCGCTCTACTGAGCCACCTCATCCTCTATTTGAAGAACCCTTTAAAATGGGATATGGAGGCGAGCACGGGACGGCTCTGAGGTATTGGCACCCCATTTTCTACAAGAAAAACCTCTATTTATTTAATTTGGGGCGAGCGTTGGGCACTCTGAGGTTTCGCTCTAATGAGCCACCTCATCTTCTATTTGAAGAACCCCTTCAAAGTGTGATATGGAGGCGAGCACTGGGCTCTGATGTATTAGCACACCATCCGAAGAACCTCTATTTATTTAATTTGGGGCGAGCGTTGGGCACTCTGAGATTTCGCTCTAATGAGCCACCTCATCTTCTATTTGAAGAACCCCTTCAAAGTGTGATATGGAGGCGAGCACTGGGCTCTGATGTATTAGCACACCATCCGAAGAACCTCGCTTTTAATTAAAAACCTCAAACTATGTCTTTAGAATATTTCACTAACCAGTTGAGAATTACAAGCACACTCAATGGCTACTGAAACAAACGAACGAAAAATGTTCATAGTTTAAGTCGCTTAAACACCCTCTTAAAATACTCAATAACACCTTTCGTTTGATACCCATATCGTACAAACACATTCTAGAGTTACCCCTGGCCCACCCTAATGGCGATATCTCGAAAAGGCGTCCACCTATAGACCTAATGCCCACTCCCTCTTAAAATGCTCAGTAACACCTTTCGTTTGATACCCATATCGTATAAACATTTTAGAGTCACTCTTGGTCCACCTTTATGGCGATATCTCGAAAAGGCTTCCACCTATAGAACTAAGGATTACTCCTTTTTAAAATACTCATTACCACCTTTCGTTTGATACGCATATCGCACAAACACATTCTAGAGTCACCCCTGGCTCACCCTAATGGCGATATTTCGAAAAGGCGTCCACCTATAGACCTAAAGCCCAATCCCTTTTAAAATTCTCAGTAACACCTTTCGTTTGATACCCATATCGTACAAACATTCTAGAGTCACCCCTGGCCCACCCTAATGGCGACATCTCGAAAAGGCTTCCACCTACAGACCTAATGCCCACTCCCTCTTAAAATGCTCAGTAACACCTTTCATTTGATTCCCATATCATACAAACACATTCTAGAGTCACCTCTGGTCCACCTTTATGGCGATATCTCGAAACGGCGTCCACCTATGGAACTAAGGATCACTCCCTTTGAAAATACTCATTAGCACCTTTCATTTGATACCCATATCGTACAAACATATTCTAGAGTCACCCCTGGCCCACCTTAATGGCGATATCTCGAAAAGGCGTCCACCTATAGACCTAAGGCCCGCTCCATCTTAAAATGCTCAGTAACACCTTTCATTTGATACCCATATCGTACAAACAAATTCTAGAGTCAGCCCTGCTCCACCTTTATGGCGATATCCCTAAGTAACGTCCATCCATAGAACTATGGCCTACGTTCTCTTAAAATACTCTATAATACCTTCCATTTGATACACATGTCATACAACCACATTCCAGGGTTACCCTAGGTTCATTTTCCTACATGGTGATTTTCCTTATTTTGTCTCCATAGCTCTCAACTGAGTATATAATGTTCGGTTACACCCGAACTTAGCCTTCCTTACTTGTTTTTATAAAGTTTGAGTTTACTAGATTATTGGGTTACTAATTTGATTGAAATTAGGCTTTCTGATGAATTTGTTTTGAAGTGCAAATTATATAAACTCCACTTGTTCGACCCTACGTTTCGCTAGTCTTCCTAGCTTCCTCAGTGGTGATATATTTATTTGCAACAACAAATATACATTAGACATCAAAAACGGTCAGTCATGGTATATACGTACAAACGTATAACAATACTTACAAAATTTAAATTAGTGCTATTTTAAACTAAAGGGCATATATCAGTAACACTCTTAACTGGTATCATTGTCATACTAAATTTTGATTATAAACATAAAATGTAAGTAGCTGCAATAAAGTCAGTATCTTCTTTCTTGTTTACTGTGTTTTCTCTTTTTTCCATTATTCGCAAACCCTCCAATGTGTATCGTGTTCTGCCTTTTTTGTTTTTGTCTATTATTTTTGTGTTTATAAGATCAGCTCAGTGTCCAGTTGTAGTAGTGTGCTGTGATTTGGCGGTGGTGGTCGGACGATTTTATTTTAATATCCCAGTCCCTAAGCGGCGACCTAGTGCAAGTTTGAGAACGCTAGCTCTACGTAAGTTACCTTAAAATCGATTCCAAGACGTCCCAATATTGTATTGAAATTTTGCGGGCGAGCATAAAAGTTATCTAATATAAAGGGATGCGTACAACCTTCATATTAATACTGTGGCGAATGTTAACAAATTTCGATGCGCCACTGTGCTGCTAGTAAATAAATGCCCGACTACAGCAAAGTAAGCAACCACACATATGTACATGTAAATAGCAAAGCAAGCAGCCACGCACATGTAGTCGTTACCTAAGAACAGAAGTTATTACTCACACATACACACGCATATAACTAGAAGACAAAAGTGAATACCAGATACATAAAAAAGAAATAAATAAGCAGCTGCACGAGAACGAGGCAACAGAGAGTATAAAAGTAGTGCAAGCTGAGGAATATTCAGTCAGCTTGATTTTAAAGCGCTATTAGTGAATTACGCAAGTATTGTAATTGTGAAGTACTACTGACACCGTAGAGTTGTAAGTAAAGGTCATTTTGCTAAACCGAATATTTTGGTTATTTATTTGACAGTTCAGCGATTCGAACGTTAACAGACGTTAAACAAACTAATGCTGCGTGTAGTCGACGAACGCAGTATTACTATATTGTAGTTAGTGCTCGCTTGTCTCAAGCCTTCTTGCTACACCCTTTATCAATTTACACAATCACCGAGGCCCGAAACCCAAAATGGGCTTTGCTAGAGCTTTATGAAGCTTCGAGTTGTAACGCGCGCTCAGTATATACACACATACGTTATTAACAATATTATAGAGCTTTACTCAAAGTCAACTCTAAGACAACATTAAAGCCAGTTTCTCTGCCAACACTTAACTTGGTCAAAATCAGTATAGAATCGGAACGCAGCAAGTGAGCAACATAAATCTCGCAAAAATTTTAATGCGCAGGCGCAAAGTAAAAAAAAACGAATTGTGAATAATTAAGTAAATGCAAGTGATCAAAGTGAATGTGTGAAAAAAATAATAATATATATAAAATATTGCCTAAGTGAAATGTTTTAAAATATTTTTACAATGGCAAGCAAAACCTAACAAAAATCTGCAAAAAGTTTAACGAATTGCAAATAATTAAAGGGGATATTGGAAATTTCGCAAAAGTGTGGAAGTGAAAAAACGCAAAAGTGATTGCATCAAAATATTTTTGCCCACACGAAAATATATATCTACAAACATATCTACATTAGACTGTATACAAAAAATATTGCTTGCCAAACATGCACAAAGGGTTCGTTTTGGTGAAAAAAAATGGACTGTGAAAAAGATCGAACATGTATGCTAGTTTTATGCTGCATAAAAGACTCTAAACTAAAGTAAGCAAGTCACCAAGCACAGTAAGCAGGTCATGAAAGACAGCAGACGAAGCATCAGACAGATGTATAAAATAAATCTTACAATATTGAAATTCGAAGTCCCACAATACAATATCAGAACACAATCAAATCCTGGTTTCATGCTTTCTAATATGTTGACCTTGCTGTCCACACATTTTTTTGTACTTAACACTCTGGTAACGTTCTAGTTGTTGATTCGCGGCGGGCAAATTCACTAGGGTAGAAGTAGTTTCCCTGCTCTAAAGTAACAAAGTGACGGATTTCCATCCATCCATAAAGAATATTTTCGTATTTTTCACATTCATTTCAAGCAAGACTCCGGAGAGCTGTCAAATTTTTGCCAAATCAAAATAAAAAGTAACTACTTGGCGCGCTTAACCTCCCTGGAGGCCGAGTTGCTTTTCCAATATGCGTCGTGCTACTTTTTAATGTATGGCTACGCCGATTACGAATGGTAGCTGCAAACATCTCCCTTTTCACTGAAAAGCTTCTTTTGACACAAATACACTCGACTTGTTTGTCAAATCACTTCCGAGACGCGACCAAGCTTAGGAAAACTTCTTTCTATTTAAAAGTTTTTTTTTTTAATTTTTGATGTTGCTTAGCACGGGAACTGAATTCAGGACCACGATCAGCAGGGGGGTCATGCAACCCCCACATTAATTAGTTCAATAAATATGGTTTATAAAACTGACAAGGCGAAGATAATCGGAGACGCAGACCTAAGCTGCTCCGTTCCTGTTGTAAACTGTTTCCTTTGAAATTATACGTCTTAACTGTCAAACTGTAAGTTCTCTTTTTTCAGGCCTACGTAGGAAAAAAATAGCACTGGTGGTTATGGCACGAAGTATTTTATGTCAACATGTGGCCTTGACTACTGCTGTAGTTCTCTTCAAAATGTCAAAGCAGAGATACCGCGGGAATACCCTATACATAAATGAATATGTATATATCAGGGGGATATTACTGTTTCCACCTCTTCCAGCATTTTTGCTACCTTTGATGTTATCTCAGGCGGGGCAGTCTCTTGTTTGCGCGTCCCTATGCGAGCCTTGGCACGTTCATTCCTTCGAGAGTGTAATGTAGTGAGGGACCCAAGTAAGGCAGCGAGCTAGTAAACTGGTTCAGAGATGTGCTGTACTTGAAAGGAAGCTCAGTAGCGGAGTTTTCTGTCATCAGATCGATGTAAGTCACCAGTTCAAGGTGTCCGATTACTATAATATCTTCCCAGTGCACGTAAGCTAAAGGATGATCTAGTAGTGCCTGTCCCCACTTACGACTCTGCCGAATAATTTTAAGTTCAGGATAATCCAGGTTTTGAGGCGTTGTAATATCACAGATAGCTGTCACACTGATAAGTTAGCCAAAATAGTACAATTGAACCGGACCTGAACAGCTGGAGGGAATTCAAAGTTGCGCTGACCCCTTGAAGATTGAATTTCCTCACAGAGTACTAAATGAGAGTTCTAAGGTCATTTCTCTCTAAATTTAGTTAGAATTTGGCTGATGGTTTCTTTCTTGAAACCATTAAAGTGTATAAATTGGTGGAATCTCTACTCCTTGATGCTTCTGGAGACGCGGTTCTGCTACAGATGCGATCAAAGCTCTGTTTTCCTAGTTTTTCTGATTGGCTTCTGCCAATTCTATTAAATTTGATTATTTTACCTCTCCATTTTTAACACCAAAACTAAACTTGGAGACTCATTTGTAAGATTTTTTTCAAATCAGTCTAATGTACATACGAATAATCTTGTTAGGGCATTGGCAGAGCAAACACATACATAATGAATCACTGCTTACAAACAAGCAAACAAAAAGATAAGCCCCGACGCATTCAACGTAAAATCCAACCAAATATTTGTTTTTTCAAGAAGAAGCCATAAAAGCAAAGTGATGAAAGAGAGTTCAAACGACGAAACGAGTGTGAAATTTAAATAAAGTAATTACTTAGTTTGCAATAAAAAAAAATTTAAAAAAAAAACACAATTTCCTATACAAAATAAAAAGTGCAAGTGAATAACATCAAAAAAGGAAATAAGTGCAAATAACACACAAAAACAAAAACAAAGATAAACAAATATGTTTCAATATCATTTAAAGGCTCCGAGCAGTTGCCTCACATTTTTTTTGTTCTTCTTGTTCGTAACATTGGTGCATTGGACACCCTTGTCCACAGGTCAAGGGTTAGTATATATGTTTATATCTTAGTTAATATTCATCATATTTACATTTCAACGTATACATACATACATACATCGTTAACAAAAAAAAAAAAATGCGAAAAGTTGCGACAGCACAACAAAACCAATGCAAATGAGCAAGTTAAATGAATAACATACAAATAATTTAAATCATCGCAAGTAGGCGTCAAATATGTATATGTATGTATGCATGTACATAGATATGGTATTATAACATAAATATATGTATATACAGTAACCTGGGTCGATTTGTATGGACGAAAGTTATCCTATATCGCGCCATCAATTTTCGATAGGATTTGGGCTCAGGAAAAAAAGTTCCACTACGCATACCCAAAAAACTAATTTTCGAGTCTGCAAAAAAATGCAATTTTTCGACCAAAACACTCGCCAAAACCCAGAAAATATATTTTTTTTCAAAAAACTGTTATCGCCAACGTTTTTACAACGGTTTTTTGAAAAAAAAAAACAATTTTTTGGGTTTTGGGGAGTGTTTTGGTCGAAAAATTTACCCTTTCGCCATTTTTTTGCAGGCTCGAAAAATATTTTTTGGGGTATGCGTAGTGGAACTTTTTTTTCTGAGCCCAAATCCTATCGAAAAATCGATGGCGCGATATAGGTTAATAAATCGACCCACTTCAATATACAGTGAGTCAAATACACGACCCCTTAGTTCATATCTTATCACTTCACACGACCAATTCTTGTATATTTGTATATCCACTAATATCTCGGAAACCGCTCAACTGAATTGGATGATAGTGAATAGCATTCTGAGACTTTATCTAGAAGCCCCATCACATAAGCAATTTTTCATATGCGATGAATTTCATATCAAAACCTATGTATAAATAAAATAATTAAAAACAATTTTTTAAGTTAAAGGGTTTTATTGAAAACAATATTTACATGAAGTAATAATAATACTAAAAGCTAGAAAATAATTAGGTAGGTCCTAGGTACTAGTCATCACACTCCTCATCAATCTAGGGCGTTGATCAGACAATTACGTAAAAGCGTTGGGCACGTGAAATTCACAGCCAAATACAAATTTTTACATTATATATTTTCGAAAGGCTATTTGAATACCTTTCCAATGGTACCAAGATCTTTAAAATCGGTTTAGCCATTCTGTAGTTATCACAGCTCAAATGTACTATGATATCAAAATATAGAGAGATGAATTTACTTAAAAAAAAGAAACAAAAGTCCATTTTAGTTTTTGGATATGTTATATTCATTAAATATAACTTTCTAATAAAAATGTATTTTATTTTAAAATACTTGGCCTTTGAATTTTTTTCAAGTTATAAGTTTTATTTTTGAAACAAAAATTTTTCAGTGTATATTTTCGAAAGCCGACTCGAATACCTTTCCAATTGTACCAAAGCCTTAGAAATCGGTTAGGCCATTCCGCAGTTATCACAGATCAAAAGTACATATTACCGTAATTTTTCACGCATTTTTCACAAATTTGACACCTTGCCAGGCCCACAATTTTTCAAAAATGCAATTTCCAAAAATGAAGTTGTGTTTGCATAGGTAAAGTGTACCTGTATGCAAAATTTCATCAAAATCTGAGGGGGTCGGGTTCAACGCATTTCGGCTTTGATGTGAAATTCATCATAGATGAGTTTATCACAATCTTATGCATTATGAGTAGATTGCAGGTATTTTTATGGAAAACGGTAGATTGAGCCCCCCTGGCGCCATCCTGACATGGAAAAGTAGCCAACTTCAAATTTTTATTGCAAGCAAAGCATAAGAAGAAGACTTTTACATTTGCTTTAGCCAATGGTGCTGGCACGCTTTGAAAGTTTTCCCACTCGTTGGCAACTTTTCTAACATTTTTCGCAATTAAAAACTGCAATATAAGAAATGAATACTACACAAAATATATTGGCAAGTATTTTTGTTGCTTCGCGAAATTTTATATGTGAATGGGCGAGGCGAAATAAACTTCAATTGCCATATTCATATTCATATTTATAAACGCAACATCTTGGCTGATTGTGACAATATTACTGGAATGCATTAGCTTGTGTTAAACGCATCTATATGAAAATTGTCATTGTGCCGCTGCCTTAAGTAGATGTTGCGGTTGAGGATGTATTTTCAAGGTTGCCATTTGTTTGAATAACTTAAAACATTTAGTTACATATGACAACATCGATTTAATACCAATGAAATTTATCTTATAACAACTTCTTAACAGACTTTCCACCTATCAATATCATATTTATTCCTTTGTATATCCCATATTTTTCCGGGATAGATAGTGAATCGCATTCTTTGAATATTTCCCCAAAATAGGTGTTGCTATGTGAATATCTTTTCAGGGTTACCACTGGTATAAAATTAATTGAGCTACGCCTAGTAGCCTTGATTGTGTAAAAGTAAGTAGAAAACTCGCAATATAAGAAAGCCGACATGTAGCAAAATTTATCGAACAATTTCAAAATTTTTTAGTCAACAATTTTTTTCTAGCCTATTATTTCTTAATGTAGAACTTTCCGTAAAGCTAAACACGTTTAGAATATTAATAAAAAAAACTTTGTTATAATTTTTTTTTTAAGTTTTCAAATTTTATGAAAAAATCTAATCTCTACTTTCCGTAAAATCTTCAAATATTTTCATAAGTTTACTTAAGTCAAAATTGTTCTCAGATTATATTGTTTTTTTTTTTGTATTACAATATCTTTGCAAAATAGTTTTTTGTAGATATCATATTTTTAATAATTATTTACGAACAGAAATTTAACATGCAAATGCAACAACAATGTGATCCACATGGATCAATTTGTTGTTGCATTTCTATGTTAAATTTTTACCGCTATCTGGTTCACTGTGCATTGGAATGCGAGAATTGTCTTAATAAAAGAAACCCGGCAGGAACACAATGGTAAACTACGCATCTTAATGCTGTACTAGAGTTATAAAAAGCAGTTTCCACTAGCTTTTTTTAAACCAAACTGGCAATCCTTCGAACCATGGTTTTACTAATTACGTCAGTGCTTTTTCTTGCGATGGATAGGTCGAGGCTTGCAGGGAATGTTAAGCGAGATGCGAATGAGGCCACTGTAAACGCTTTGACTCATTTGAAAGTACGCATTTGGGCCCAATGAAAATGTTATATATAACTCAGAAAATTGTTGTTTTAAAAAAAGTGGTAAATTATAGGAAATATTTGAACTTTTTACGCCAGATGCATATTGTTTTTTGGACATAAATTTGCGCAAAAATATGAAAATAATTGCTTTCTTAGCGGTCAAAAGGTACAAAGTAGTAGATCGTGTAATTCTTTACAAGTCCTTTTTTTTTGTTAAACTGTTCCATTTCTTCTGGAAGTCACTGTATCCAAACGTACATATTACAAAAACATGTACAGTGGAGTCTGTGTATAGTGAACCCCCGGTATAATGAACACCTCGATATAGTGAACGCCTAAAACTTTAAATTGATTATTCTAAAGGGTGAACTATCGAAAACTCGAAATAGTGAACAAAGTTCTATACGCAACAGCAAGCATAAACTGTTAAAAAAAACTTAAACAGAAATAAAGTCAGGTATTCCCCAAAATTTCTCATTTTATGGTTTTTACTGGAAAAGCTGCTGCTATGTAGGTATTTGGTGAAAGTCTTTATTTGTCTCTTGTCGGGTGCAAAACGCTTCTGAGTGAATGTTCACTGTTTTATGTGTTTTTAAAAGTGTTTATGTGCTAATAAATTAAGTTTTATCATGCCTGTGAGGAAATTCCTTCCATTAAAGCAAAAACTTGAAATTGCTCAAAAAGTCGGGAAAGGTGCTAGTGTTTCATCCTTAGCAAAAATGTATGGTGTGGCCAAATCAACAGTTTCGCGAATAAAAAAAATGTTCGTAGTGTTATATCCCACTAGGCAGTCGGATCATCTAAGCGGAAGACATTTATGGATACTAAAGAATCTGGTGATTACAGCCAAGGCGAAGGACAGATCGGAAATTCAATAAAAGCTACTGAAGCCATTAAAAGCTTCGATATAGCTATCGCATGGGCTGAAGCTAACACCACTGACTAAGCTGGCATGCTAGTACTAAAAAGTCTACGCGAAAAAGTGGTTCAAAAGTCAATTTCCGAACACAAAAACACACATCTATTCGTAAATTCTTTCAATAATATGTATGTATTTTTCAAAATATTATTTTATACAAATAATTTGTTTTGTTTACATAAGCAAACATGAATTTAAAGCTAATAAACCAAATTAAAAAAAAAATGTCAAACTTAATATAGTGAACAACCTGGATACTGTGAACAGTCCTTGCAGAAATTAGTTCACTATATCCAGACTCCACTGTACATACTTATGTATATACCCAAAAAGTAAATTTTGTTTCGTGCTCTGTTGTAACAGCTGTTACATTAACTGCTCTAACTAAATGCGCCTCATTAGGTATGACTAATTGTCTGTTTTGCTTTTATATACATATGTAGGATGTAAGTATGTGTGTGTGCATTGTGTAAATATTTGTCAAGTTAGAAATTCTTCAAATAATCATCTTATTTATTATTAAGAATTGAGTCACTCAAAAATTTTGCAAAATAAAAAAATTGCTTCGCTTACTTTTGTTTTAAAAAATTATGTCATACCAAAAAAGCTAACGCATTGGTTACGATTTGCTCGTCACTATGCCCAATCAAAAGACTTAAGCGACAATCGCGTGAAAAAAGAGCTACAATTTAGAATATCGCTAGAAATGATAAGTATGTAATTTATTATTTGGCAAAAAACACGTCTAAATTTGTGTTTTATTTACGATCTGATAAGTAGATATAAATAGATAACAAACGCCAGCGTTTTATTTTTTGTGAAGGGATAGAACTTTTTATTTAGAGCATAACAGTTACGGAAGAGCCGCGGCGCTTTGATATTACATATTGTGGAAGGAAGCTTAAAAATGTTGAAAGGACTGTTCTTCTGTCTGTTTTTAATGGTTAACATGCATATGACTCAATGCTGGAGGAACTCCGGAACCAGGGGCCGAAACTGTTATTCCTTTTATAATATAATTCCTTGCAAAACTATTAATTTTGGATTTTTAATATATTTGGATCAAGATAAAAATTATTTTCGGATTTTTATTTTTTGAGTCCGATAGAACTAGTTAAACTCGGACTTTTAAAATTAAAAATCCCGCTTGATAACAAGGCTTATCCGAAACAAACGGTTTTTTTTAATGCGGATAACCGTTTCTTTGTTATCAAGCCAGACTTTTATTTTGGCCTTAAAAAATAAAAGTCCGGATTTAACTTTTATTTCCGCACTTTTATTTTTAAAAGTCCGAGTTTAACTAGTTCTATCGGACTAAAAATAAATAAAAATACAGATATTACTTTTATATGTGGACTTTTATGGAAAAAGTTCGAAAAATAAAAAGGATGCATGATTCGACATGATATTGCTATAGGGATATCTGGGACCTCAAACATTTTCACCTAGGACAATTTTTTGACCAGGACTTTTTCGACTCCGAAAAAAAAAATTATTATTATCCGTCCCTGTCCGGAACTAAGTCGACTGCTTAAATAAAGTAATGTAGTTATTCCCATAAAAGTATAAAACACTAAACTTAACGGCGCACACCTTGGGCTGGCGGACTACACCTCATGTGCAACGAAAGTCTCAAGGATGTGAAGGTAAGATAAATGGCAGATAAATTAACAACGCAAGGTAGTACACAATAAATAGTTTCGGAGTGATAAACTTTTGAGCCAAATTTCTTTTCAAGTTTGGCAGGCAACTTGCCATTGGTATAAGAGCTTAGCTGAACTTCATGGTACCTAACTATGTTGCTGAGTCTGCGTCTACGACATACCTGATAAGTGGGTGACGAGAAATGATGAAAGGCGACACGGAGCACTTTGCAAGGGATGACTTGGATTTGAAAAGCAAGGGAAAAGTGGGGTATGGGAGTAATCGGCGAGCTTGGACAAAGAACTGAGGCTGAGAAGATAACGAAAAGAGAAGGAAAAAGCGCTGAAAACTTCAATCGTGGAGAAAGAAGCCATTGATTGAAGGTGACTAGCTTCATATTAAGAGGTAGAAGGGTAGAGGGGAGAAAGATTCACGTTTCGAAGTGGTGGATTGAATGCTGAGCCCAACGATACCAGATGCCAAATTGTGAGTTCCATGTGAATGATGTACAGGCAAGGTTAAGGGTCAAATAACTCCGCCGGCGGCCACCGTGGTGTGATGGTAGCGTGCTCCGCCTGCCACACCGTATGCCCTGGGTTCGCACCCCGGGTAAAGCAACAACAAAATTTTAGAAATAAGGTTTTTCATTTAGAAGAAAATTTTTCTAAGCGGGGTCGCCCCTCTGCAGTGTTTGGCAAGCGCGCCGAGTGTATTTCTGCCATGAAAAGCTCTCAGTGAAAGCTCATCTGCCTTGCAGATGCCGTTCGGAGTCGGCATAAAACATGTAGGTCCCGTCCGGCCAATTCGTAGGGAAAATCAAGAGGAGCACGACGCAAATTGGAAGAGAAGCTCGGCCTTAGATCTCTTCGGAGGTTATCGCGCCTTACATTTATTTTTATATTTAACTCCGCCGTACTAGAAAATAATAGACGATTTTTAGGACGCATCAGAATTACTGCTTCAGGATCTGATAAGTCTGCTCCCTAGCAGCCGTGGCATTATTCTCGAGTGCGCAGGACATGAATAAATAACTTGCTTTTTCCCTGCATCCCGCATTTTATACACCCGTCATCGCTGGCATGTGATACTAGAATGAATGATGCTCAATTATGAGTTTTCTCTCACTAGAGCTAAGAGCAACTTTGTTCGTCAAAAATTGAAAGACTTGGAGGGGTATCCTCTTAAACAGTACCGCAATAATCCCGGAATAAACCCAAAATATCATAAGCTGATCTCAAAGTATTTATTTCTAAAATAACTATATCAGAAATAAACCTAAAGCTAAATGGTCACTGCATTGTTCCAAAAATATACAATTTATACCCGCAATAAACTCTGGTTTTTCAAAGGAAGCAGAGTTGTTCTGAATGAAACTCGACTGTGGGCACAGCAGTGGTCATTAAGACTGTTCCGGTGCGATTCCGAAATGAAAATTCAGTAGCACAGAAGTGATCCATGATAGGTAGTACGCATCCCGCTTTCTGTAAAGTACAGTGTTGCAAGACAAATATATCAATTTGTTATACAGTGTAATCGATAAAAATTTCCTGATACACGAACACCTACAACAAATGTTGAATAAAACAATTGTTCTACACTTAATAAGTCATTGAAATATTACATAAAAAGTAAAACTACATTTCTGTATTTGAAAAGTAAACGTCATTATTGTGAAGAGTTCTTTTGCTTGTGTCAATATTTTGAAAATATTGTAGGTGTATACGTATGTACATATGTATGTTATGTGGTTTTTGCAAAAACTGAATTTTGCAATTGTATTTACAACTTAACGGAATTAAATAAATTATGAATGTGCTGTGGCAGCCGCCGTAGTCTGGTGGTAGCGTAGTCCGCCTACCACACCGAGGTTCCTGAGTTCAACTTCAGAGCAAATTAAATCAAAATTTGATTAGTCGCCCCTCGGCAGTGATTTGGAAAATACTCCATGAAAAGCTTTTCAAGGCGGACTCGTATACCTTGCAGATGCCGTTCCGAGACATCATAAATATATGTGTAGCAAAACGTAAGTTGGAATACAAGCTCGGTCTTAATATCTTCGGACGTAAATCGCGGCAAGTATTTATTTATTTTTTTGTGCATTTGAAAAGATATGGGCTAAGGTATTGTTCGTTGTTTAAATGAATTGTTGGATATTTTTATTCGAGGAAAGGCGTTTGGCAACAAAGCAGCCATTTTCATGAAAATTTAGAAACAATCTACTTTATAAGTGGCCACCATGGAATAGTAGGTAGCATGCTTATCCAGCATAATGAGGTTGAGAAGTTTAATAACTTGGGCTTATAGTTTAACAAGTAAGGAAGGCTAAGTTCGGGTGTAACCGAACATTACATACTCAGCTGAGAGCTTTGGAGACAAAATAAGGGATGGCATGGGTATTAAATGGAAGGCATTAAAGAGTACTTTGGAAGGGAGTGGGCCATAGTTCTATAGGTGGATGCCTTTTCGAGATATCGCCATAAAAGAATGTGTTTGCACGGTACGGGTTTCAAATTAAAGGTATTAATCAGGGTTTTAAAAGGGAGTGACCCTTAGTTGTATATGTGAAGGCGTTTTCGCGATATCGACCAAAATGTGGACCAGGGTGACCCAGAAATTAATCTATCGGGTACCGCTAATTTATTTATATATATAATACCACGAACAGTATTCCTGTCATGATTCCAAGGGCTTTTGATTTCGCCCTGCAGGACTTTTTCATTTTATTCTACTTAATATGGTAGGTGTCACACCCATTTTACAAAGTTTTTTCTAAAGTTATATTTTGCGTCAATAAACCAATCCAATTACCATGTTTCATCCCTTTTTTCATATTTAGTATAGAATTATGGCATTTTTTTCATTTTTCGTAATTTTCGATATCGAAAAAGTGGGCGTGGTCATAGTCGGATTTCGGTCATCTTTTATACCAAGATAAAGTGAGTTCAGATAAGTACGTGAACTAAGTTTAGTAAAGATATATCGATTTTTGCTCAAGTTATCGTGTTAACGGCCGAGCGGAAGGACAGACGGTCGACTGTGTATAAAAACTGGCTTCAACCGATTTCGCCCATTTTCACAGAAAACAGTTATCGTCACAGAAGCTATGCCCATACCAAATTTCACAAGGATTGGTAAACTTTTGTTCGACTTATGGCTTTAAAAGTATTCTAGACAAATTAAATGAAAAAGGGCGGAGCCACACCCATTTTGAAATTTTGTTTTATTTTTGTATTTTCTTGCACCATATCATTACTGGAGTTGAATGTTGACATAACTTACTTATATGCTGTAAAGATATCACATTTTTTGTTAAAATTTGACTTTAAACAATTTTTTTTTTTAAGTGGGCGTGTTGTCATCCGATTTTGCTAAGTTTTATTTAGCACACATATAGTAATAGGTGTAACGTTTCTGCCAAATTTCATCGTGATATCTTCAAAGACTGCCAAATTACAGCTTGCAAAACTTTTAAATTACCTTCTTTTAAAGGTGAGCGGTGTCACGCCCATTGTCCAGAATTTTAATAATTTTCTATTCTACGTTATAAGGTCAACCCACCTACCAAGTTTCACCGCTTTATCCGTCTTTGGTAATGAATTATCGCACTTTTTCGTTTTTTCTAAATTTTCGATATCGAAAAAGTGGGCGTGGTTATAGTCCGATTCCGTTCATGTTAAATAGCGATATGAGATGAGTGCCCAGGAACTTACATACCAAATTTCATAAAGATACCTCAAAAGTTACTCATGTTATCGTGTTTACGGGCGGACGGACGGACGGACATGGCTAAATGAATTTCTTTTTTCGCCCAGATCATTTTGATATATAGAATTCTATATCTATATCGATTAGTTTATGCCGTTACGGATTACCGTTATGCGAACAAAATTAATATACTCTGTGAGTTCTGCTCAGCTGAGTATAAAAATACTCAGAAAAATTATTAAAAGTTCTAAATAAAACTGCACCTTCCGTTCAGAGGCGGTTCCAAGAATTCGTGGGAAAGAAATTAAATGGTCTCACTACAAACTCCATAGGAAACTCCGCCCAAAGCTCATTCGAGATATAGTGTGTCAAGTTATTACTAATTTGTCGTAAAGAAAAACCAAATAAAGTCGTGAGTACCACGTGCTGGTTGATTTCGATTTGTAAATGTTTAAACAATTTATTGTTTAAGTTAACTAGAACTCGCTCTAGAGTTGAGGCAATTTTATTAAAAACAAACCATTTCGGGCTTTTTGAGAAAAACTTCGTCGACATAATTTCTGTAACAACCGAAACCGACAAGTTTTTGCTACACAATCGATAAGGAAATATTACTGCTGAGTTATCAGTTTTGTTATACTGAATATTTGAGTTATTTATTCGACAGTTCAGAGATTGGAACGTTAACAGAACCTGCAAAATAATCAAGACTTTCCCAAAAAATTCATTTTAGTATAAAAAAAATTTTGTGGAAAATATTTTTTAGTGTTTGGATTTTTAGCAGTAAGTTTAAGCTTTCAGTTTTTGTTTTAATACCAGGGGCCCTATTCAGTAACTGTGAGTTTTAATATATAATCATATAATTTGTATGAAAGAAAAATGTACATTTCAAAACTCATAGTTACTGAATAGGGCCTCAGAAGAGTACAGCATTTTCTATTCTATATGAAGTCGGAGTCTCTGCAGGTTTCCACTTTTAGATGTTTTAAACTATTTGGGCGTTGTTTTAAAACAATTTTAAGAATATAGACGTATTGGTAAGTTAAGTTTATATTTAAATAGAGAAGTTTAGGTTGAACTGCCGGTCAATAAAGACTTCACATAGACTGAATGTATCCATATTGTTACCATAATTTCTTAGGTGACCAAACGGATGGACCCCAATCAGATGCCAGGACTTATGTTATAAAATAACTCCGTCCTCTTGGCAAATACTAGAAGTTTTCTAGGATTTAGCTTAATTCGCTGCCTTGGTATTTGCTTAAGTACGCTTCCTCCAGAATTTCTGCTGCTTTCTTCACGGCTATAATTTCCGCCTGAAAGACGCTGCAGATTGTAGGATAATAAGTAGACCTGGATCAACAGAGTAAATATCAGACCCGACCCCTTGTTCCTACAAAAAAATTAACTTTAAACTTTTTCAATACAAGTATTGAACAAATCGGTCCTTATATACTTTCTTGTACCTGCCTACTCATATTTGTAAATAGCATTGAAAAGTTAAATACCCTATTCATTACAAATGACTCCAATAGTTGCTCAGGGCTATTCGAACATTACGATTAACTTTACTATAAACATAAATATTGCGCAATAGTGGAAGCTGCATTCGAACCATTTTTAGTAGATACTCCAAATATGGGATTGCAAGTTGGTCGATTTATGTATTTCTGTGAATGAATTTATTACGCATTAATACGAACTTTTATAGCAAATAGTTATAGCAATCATAGTGTAACTTATAGTTGAACTAAAAATTTTAATTAATTTGTAACATAAATTAAAAAAAAAAAAAAAACAAGTAAGGACGGGACTGTCTTCGGCTGTGCCGAATTCTTCATACCTTTCATGAATGGGGCTGAACAATAATCTTATCCCGTTCGTAATCTCCGAATAATCGGATGTATAAGATAAGAAATATATAGTGAACGGATGTACATACCTAAACGATTTTTAAGATAAATATAAAATAAAAAATGGCAAAAAACCCCCTTATCTGAACGATCGGTTGTATGGGATATATATTATATATAGCTCCGATCGAAATGATTTTTTCAGGAAATCTTTTATTTTATTGGTAAATTTAATAGCCTTGTTTAATATAATTTGATAATTTTGATTGAGCTTTAGGCCAGATTATTGAATAAAACTTCTTTTTTAGTAGTATTCAAAATATATTTATTTTTCGATATTTCGACTTCAATCTGAAGTCATCATCAAGAATCTACGAAAAGAAAACAATTAACATTTTTAAACATACATTTCCGCAGCAAAAATACGACTTACACATATGGATATGTATGATCGACTGAACAGAAATTATGACAACATAATTTTAGTAAAAACTAAAATTAGTAAAAACTAAAATTATGTTGTCATAATTTCTGTTCAGTCGATCATACATATCCATATGTGTAAGTCGTATTTTTGCTACGGAAATGTATGTTTAAAAATGTTAATTGTTTTCTTTTCGTAGATTCTTGATGATGACTTCAGATTGAAGTCGAAATATCGGAAATCTATTATGATATATTATAATAAATATCACCAAGTTTGACGTTTTTATATTGGATACTAAGGGAGAAATGGCCAAAATCTTTCTATCTGAACGATCGGTGGTATGGGATATATATTATATATAGCTCCGATCGAAAATATTTATCATGAAATCTTCTATGATATATTAGAATAAATATCACTAAGTTTAATGTTTTTATATTGGAAATGAAGGGAAAAATTGCCAAAAATCTTTCTATCTGAACGATCGGTTGTATGGCATATATACTATATATAGCTCCGATCAAAGCGATTTTTCAGAATTAAATTAAAATATATATCACTGAGTTTCACGTTTATACTTTCTAAATTAAGGGAGATATGGCCAAAAATCTTTCTATCTGAACGATCGGTTGTATGGGATATAACTCTATATAGCTCCGATCAAAGTGATTTTTTCAGGATATCTTCTATGATATATTATAATACACATCATCGAGTTTCACGTTTATACTTTCTAAATTGCGGCAGGAATGACCAAAATCGTCTTATCTGAACGATGGGTTGTATGGGAGATATAGGTTATAGTGGTCCGATCCTACCGGATTCAACAAATGTCTAATATAATACAAAAATACATCCTTGCGCCAAATTTCATTGAGATATCTCAAAATTTGAGGGACTAGTTTGCGTTCAAACAGACAGGCGGACGGACGGACAGACGGACATGGCTATATCAACTCAGTTCGTCGCCCTGATCAATTCGGTATACTTAATGGTGAGTCTATCTTCTATATTTCTCAACGTTACAAACATCGTACCAAAGTTAGTATACCATTTCATGTTCATGAAAGGTATAATTACGAAAAATGGCAAAGTTTTATCTGTAAATGTCATTATTTAACTACCTAACAGTTGACCCATTTACATTTGTATATACATATTTCTTCAATAATAGGAAAAATGTTAAATATATATTTTAAGATGCAAAAATATAAAACGGACTTAAACGTTAATAACTGAACAAAAATATTGAGTCATAAAAAGCATGACTGCAAACCGGACGCAATCGAGCCGTTTTTGTTTGGAAAAGCAAAAGCAGAAAATCATTCCAAAATTTAAACTTTAGCACTACAAAACGAATGAAAAGCTCGCTTCAAACTCATCGGAGTTAAGTTAGAGATGAATTTTCATTGTAACAAGTAAGGAAGGTTAAGTTCGGGTGTAACCGAACATTACATACTCAGTTGAGAGCTATGGTGACAACATAAGGGAAAATAGCCATGTAGGAAAATGAACCGAGGGAAACCCTGGAATGTGTTTGTATGACATGTGTATCAAATGAAAGGCATTAAAGAGTATTTTATGAGGGAGTGGGCCATAGTTCTATAGGTGGACGCCATTTAGGGATATAGCCATAAAGGTGGATCAGGGTTGACTCTAGAATGCGTTTGTACGATATGGGTATCAAATGAAAGGTATTAATGAGTATTTTAAAAGGGCGTGGACCTAAGTTCTATAGATGGACGCCTTTTCGAGATATCGCCGTAAAGGTGGGCCAGGGGTGACTGTAGAATTCGTTTGTGCAATATGGGTATCAAACGAAAGGAGTTAATGAGTATTTTAAGAGGGAGTGGGCCTTAGTTCTATAGGTGGATGCATTTTCGAGGTATCGCAATAAAAGTGGACCAGGGGTGACTCTAGACTTTGTTTGTACGATATGGGTATAAAATGAAAGGTGTTAATGAGTATTTTTAAAAGGGAGTGGGCCTTCGTTTTATAGGTGTTCGCCTTTTCGAGATATCGCCATAAAGGTGGACCAGGGGTGACTTTAGAATTTGTTTGTATGATATGGGTATCAAATGAAAGGTGTTAATGATTATTTTAAAAGGGTGTGGGGCTTAGTTCTATAGGTGGACCCCTTTTCGAGATATCGCCATAAAGGTGGACCAGGGGTGACTCTAGAATTCGTTTGTGCAATATGGGTATCAAACGAAAGGAGTTAATGAGTATTTTAAGAGGGAGTGGGCCTTTCTGGACCAGGGGTGACTCTAGACTTTGTTTGTACGATATGGGTATCAAATGAAAGGTGTTAATGAGTATTTTTAAAAGGGAGTGGGCCTTCGTTCTATAGGTGTTCGCCTTTTCGAAATATCGCCATAAAGTTGGACCAGGGGTGACTCTAGAATGAGTTTGTACGATATGGGTATCAAATTAAAGGTATTAATGAGAGTTTTAAAAGGGAGTGGTGGTAGTTGTATATGTGAAGGCGTTGTCCAGATATCGACCAATTTGTGGACCAGGGTGACCCAGAACATCATCTCTTGGATACCGCTAATTTATTTATATATGTAATACCTGCCAAGATTTTAAGGGATTTTTATTTCGCCCTGCAGAACTTTTTCATTTTCTTCTACTTAATATGGTAGGTGTCACAACCATTTTATAAAGTTTTTTCTAAAGTTATATTTCGCGTCAATAAAACAATCCAATTACCTTACCATATTTCATCCCTTTTTTCGTATTTGGTATAGAATTATGGCATTTTTTTCATTTTTCGTAATTTTCGATATCGAAAAAGTGGGCGTGGTCATAGTCGGATTTCGTTCATTTTTCATACCAAGATAAAGTGAGTTCAGATAAGTACGTGAACTGAGTTTAGTAAAGATATATCGATTTTTGCTCAAGTTATCGTGTTAACGGCCATGCGGAAGGACAGACGGACGACTGTGTATAAAAACTGGGCGTAACATCAACCGATTTCGCCCATTTTCACAGAAAACAGTTAGCGCCATAAAATCTATGCCCCTACCAAATTTCAAAAGGATTGGTTAATTTTTGTTCGACTTATGGCGTTAAAAGTATCCTAGACAAATTAAATGAAAAAGGGCGGAGCCACGCCCATTTTTAAATTTTCTTTTATTTTTGTATTTTGTTGCACCATATCATTACTGGAGTTGAATCTTGACATAATTTACTTATATACTGTAAAGATATTAAATTTTTTGTTAAAATTTTACTTTAAAAAAAATTTTGTTTTAAAAGTGGGCGTGGTCCTTCTCCGATTTTGCTAATTTTTATTAAGCGTACATATAGTAATAAGAGTAACGTTCCTGCCAAATTTCATCATGATATCTTCAACGACTGCCAAATTACAGCTTGCAGAAGTTTTAAATTACCTTCTTTTAAAAGTGGGCGGTGCCACGCCCATTGTCCAAAATTTTACTAATTTTCTATTTTGCGTCATAAGTTCAACTTATCTACCAAGTTTCGTCGCTTTATCGGTCTTTTGTAATGAATTATCGCACTTTTTCGGTTTTTCGAAATTTTCGATATCGAAAAAGTAGGCGTGGTTATAGTCCGATATCGTTCATTTTAAATAGCGATCTGAGATGAGTGCTCGGGAACCTACATACCAAATTTCATAAAGATACCTCAAAATTTACTCAAGTTATCGTGTTAACGGACGGACAGACGGACGGACGGACGGACATGGCTCAATAAAATTTTTTTTCGATCCTGATTATTTTGATATATGGAAGTCTATATCTATCTCGATTCCTTTATATATGTACAACCAACCGTTATCCAATCAAACTTAATATACTCTGTGAGCTCTGCTCAACTGAGTATAAAAACAATACGAAAGAAAAGGCATTGAATCATTTGAGCCTCATTGCATTGGCTGTTCATAGATACTCTGAAGCCGGTTAATATATGTAAAAGCACACGTGTTTGTAAGGTTTTAACAACGGAACCGAAGTGCTTTGATCGTCGCAGTGGTTCACAGCCCTGCTGAAGAGCTGGAAGTTAAACAATTAGTAAAAGTAAAGAGTTAAGAAGGTTGTTTATTGTATATGTTTGTGTGTTCATTTCTTAGCTCATAACTCGCTTATCATAACGATCCCCTAAAGGCATCATTTAAGCTAAATACAATTTTCAAATGATATATGAACCATCGCCTCAAACATTCTCGCAGCACTCATAACTTAGGAATCCGATATGAGTCCGAAATATGTGAAAAATGTGAGCCTCAGAAATATGACTCGGATTGTGATTCCGATATGATGAAAGTTATGAACTATAAGCCAAGATTATTCAGCAAACAAAGCAACATAAGAACAAATATTCATATCTTATTTTGAAATAAAATAATTTTAAAAACCTTTTAATGATGGTATTTTAATACAGTTTTAAAACTGAATTCAAAATGCAACGATCACAAAAAAAAATATTTTAATTTTTACGTGCTGTGGGCAATGATGAGTAAATGTGCTAAATCGTCAGCTGTTCAAAAAAATGTGCTTAGTCAAGCAGTCAATAATATCAATCTGAATTATTAGTCATTTCTTTGTGCTCGCATTTTTTTTACTTATTTAATTCATTCAGTCTAAAAGTACATGCTTTGTTTTTGTTGTTGTATTAACGATAAAGACACTCCCCGAAGGCTTTGGGCCGATGTTGATGGTCCTTTGCGGGATATAGATCCGGTACGTTCCAGAAACAAAGCACTATTAAGGTACTAGCCCGACTATCTCGGTAACGATTTATATGACCACATTAAACCTTCCAGGCCATCCCGCTCTCCCCACCCCCTAGCTTGGGGTCGCCAGATCCTCGGCTGTCAATGAAACATGATTCGCCACGGGTAGGTGAGGTTGACAATCGGGTTGAAGAAGCTATATATTGCGGGTTGCGAACACAACCCCTTGCAATTGGATTCACCCAATTGAGACGTCCCTTTGGTGTTTGATAAATGCTTTGCGCTGACTTTTATCTACTTCAATTTTTACATGTCGATAAATACATGATTTCTTACAGACTAGCTAAAAATAGAAAACAATTCAAGTTTAAACTTATATAAGCTGTTGTTAGAATTAATAACACTACTGAATCTATTTGCTATGTAGGTGTATAGTCCTAGTTAAGGTTCATTCATAGCGTAATTCGTTTTATGAGTTATTTCGATAAATAACACTGGCCGACAAAATTCAACCATTATTCAGACCCAGAAACCAGACTATATATTTCCGAAGGTTTATGATGCGCTGAATCCAAATCTGGCCTTGCTCTATCAGCTCTGGTTTTTGAGATATCCTAACCTAAAAATTTAAAAAACACCGTTTTTGCCCATATTTGAAGTTATGTAGCCTTGCGGATGTTTTCTTTCACCAAAATTAAAGAATAGCATCTCTAAGTATAAGTCCTCTTCTTTCAAATGGCGTTGAGTTTGCTCAAATATCATTTTCTTTCGCTGAGATATCGCATTTTGAAATTTTCATGTTTCTAAATTTCCCTACACTGGAAAATCGATTGAGATAACATAGACATGATATAGTCGATTACTAATTTTCTTGAATTGAGTCTTATTTTTCTTAAAATATTGTCTCACACCATAAGTTTGATAACTCACCACACCCCAACACTATCTAACCATCGGGTACCAAGTCACACACAGCCCTAACCCCTAGAAACCACCCCTATCATACCGCAAGCAGGCTAACCCACTTAACCCTGGGGACAGCGTTTACTCGCATATTTGTCCTAAAATAAGTCTTATTTATCTAGATATCTCACACCACAAGTGGGCCAACCAACTTAACTGTTAACTCATCAAGTTCCGTATCCCCTAACCCCTAGAAACCAATCCTACCACGCAACAAAATTTCAAAATACGATATCTCAGCGAAAAAAAATTATATTTCAGCAAACTCAACGCCATTTGAAAGAATGAGACTTGTATTCAAAGATGCCATGCTTTAATTTTGGTGAAAGAAAACATATGCAAGGCTACATAACCTCAAATATGGGCAAAAACGGTGTTTTTTGCACTTTTAGGTTAGGATATCTCGAAAACCAGAGCTGATAGAGCAATTTTGAGGGCAGATTTCGATTCATCGCACTAAAATCCTCCGAAAATATATAGTCCGGTTCCTGGTTTCTGAGATGCTGTCATGTGTAATGTATTATGCCGAAGATCACGCAGTGGAATATATGGAATGAACAAATTAGATAAATCAGATCAATTCGTGCTAAAGTTTATTACATTGTAGATAAGCATGCGTGGGATAAAAGTTCTTCTATCATGCAAAGTCTGAAGGCCAAGCAATTGGCGCCTGCTGGTAAGTGATAGGAGGCCGTCTGGCCAGTGAAGCATTATTTGTAAACAATTTTTGAACTCCCTCAATTTTATAGGAGTTAGATTCATAGAAAGGATTCCATATTATTGAGCAATATTCAAGACGACTTCTGTCCAAGGATATATAAAGTGCCTTCAACGTCATAGGGTCCTTAAAGTAACTGGAGTTACATTTACTGAAACCGACCATTGCAACAAATTTTGAAACAACGAAGTCAATAGCACTTGAAAAAGAGAGTTTGGAGTCAAAAATTACACCCAACTCTTTACTTTCTTGACAACGATTAATAGATTTAGCATTTATTTCGTAGATAAAGTATGTGGCAGTTGTCTTTTTGGAATAAGACACAACACAACATTTGTTTGAATTTAATAAAAAATTATTGTCTGCGCACCATCTGGAATAAGTCCAGAACAGAACCGTTAGAAATAGTTTTTCAAATAAATAGTACTTGTTGTCAAATATATAGTTTTTGTGTTATATCTCTATCAGTAAAGGGGAGGAGTGATTGGAAAATATATTGAGTAAAAAGTGCTAAGTTAGGAGAAAAAATTTGTTTTGAGTGCGGAAATTGTGCTAAGTCATAAAATAGCTGCTGGGTTGGCATACATGATTTATATTTATCTTTTGCAAAGCTTCTACACTCAAAAGCATTGCAATTAAGGTATCCTCATTCACAGTTTTGAAAAAAGAAGGGTATTTCCAAAATTACTCAATTTTGCTCGTCTCCTGTAAAATTCGTAAATGTTGACTTAGCACATTTTCACATTAAGTTAACGATATGTATTTAATTAGAGAGCTTTGCTCATATTGCTTTATACAATGGTTTTTGTTATTGATATTAGAGAAAAATTGTAAAGTTTACAAACGGCGATGGTTACTAGGACATGTTTCTGAATTTCACTTTTCCATCAGCTAGCTTTTCGGGAGCTGAGCATTGAACTCGAATCTCCAACATTCATATCAGTGCAAAGGCAAATGCCTTTAGCTAGCTTTTCGGGAGCTGAGCATTGAACTCGAATCTCCAACATTCATATCAGTGCAAAGGCAAATGCCTTTAGCTACTCAGCCATATGAATGTCCCATTGCTCGCTTAACAATTAGTATCTAAGAATTGCCTTTTTGCTTCTATTCCTTTTTATTCACCATGTAGGCACATACACTCTGTATGTAGTTTATTCCTAATAGTGTGGATATGATTTAGGAGCGCTTTTGAAAGCTTAGTAACATTTAGTTTTCTCTAATATCAATAACAAAGACCATTGTATAAAGCAATATAAACAAAGCTCGCTAATTAAATACATATGATCATATGGATATAATAGTAACAGTGGAAGTATTAAAAACAAATAATGTAAAAATCCGACCAAATACTACTAAGCTTTCAAAAGCGCGCCTAAATCATATCCACACTATTAGGAATAAACTACATACAGAGTTTACGTGCCTACATGGTGAATAAAAAGGAATAAAAAACAAAAAGGCAATTCTTAGAGACCAATTGTTAAGCGAGCAACGGGACATTCATATGGCTGAGTAGCTAAAGGCATCTGCCTTTGCACTGATATGAATGTTGGAGATTCGAGTTCAATGCTCAGCTCCCGAAAAGCTAGCTGGTGAAGAAATGAAATTCAGAAACATGTCGTAGTAACCATCGCTGTTTGTAAACTTTACAATTTTTCTCTAATATCAATAAAAAAAAAAATTTAAGTTAAACGGTTTTATTGAAAACAATACTTACATTAAGAAATAATAATACTAAAAGCTAGAAAATAATTGGGTAGGTTCTAGGTACTAGTCATCACACTTCTCATCAATCTAGGGATTTGCTCAGACAATTAAAGTGTTGGGCGCGTGAATTTCTAAAAACGTGAGGCGTAGCATAACCTTGTTAAGGTTCAGATGGTCTTATATATGACTATCAAAAGAAATCTGATGCGTCCAACGCTTTTATTTAATTGTTTTATCAACGCCCTAGATTGATGAGGAGTGTGATGGCTAGTACTTAGGACCTACCCAATTATTTTCTAGCTTTTAGCATTATTATTGCTTAATGTAAGTATTGTTTTCAATAAAATCGTTTAACTAAAAAATAGTTTTAAAATTTTTTTTTTCAGGTTTTTAGTCTTAATTTTATTGCCTATTATTGACAATTTGTTGCAATCTAAATCCTCAATACATAATCCTTCCAAAGACTCTACTCGACTCTGTGCCACGTATGCTTGTCCTTCCTCGAACTCCAAATTATTTTGATGTCACTTCTACCGGAGTGTATGTAATATTTGTTCCAAATATGAGCTAAATCGGACCACAAATACGATTTTTTTTAATATCTTCTTCTATGTTCTTTCATATTCAACATGAAAAAAAATTATATGTAAGTATTTCGAGCAAAACTGTCTCTGTGGTATGCCTTGGTTGGTCTGTTGATCCTGTCTTTAGTTAGAGCTGAAGTCGGTATGCTCTAAAATTATGGGTTGTTTCTGAGCCTGTTAGGAGTCATATCGGACTCTTATTTAGGCTCATATAATATATGAAATTAAGCTTATTGTGGTCGACCATCGCAATATGGGAAATACCTTGCTTCCAAACTCATAAATGAATCCGAATTAGGACTCCTTTCTGACTCTTTTTTGACTCCTGTTTGTTGGGATTATGTTTTGCTACCGCGCAAACTGAAAGAAATTTTCTTGTATGTGTAGTATATCTATTAGGGTGAGCCTAGTTAAGAAAGCAAAATTCACCTTCGAACAATTCGGATAATAAATTTTAAATCGAATAAAAGGAAGAGGAAAGGTCACTATCTAAGTAGAGGCAATTTCTTTCGCGCTGTCTTTAAATCGATAATTATATGGTGTTTATAGATATTTTCTCTAGGTTTTCTGCAGAATTTACTGTATCTGGAATATTTGGTGGACTAAAATCTTTTATTTAATAAGCAAATAATGGTCAAAAAGCCTATTTTATTAAATATTTGGAAATAATTTCAAACTACACTTCATAGGGATGAAATAGGTAACAGTTGTTTCGAATCTAGCTTACAGACATGTTCAAACCCGTTCCTTCCTCAAGTGGGATTCAAAACCACGCTCCTGCGATGATCGGACTGTTGACAAACACATCCACAAACTCACATCTCGTTTTTGTAAAACTTATCCCCAGTTGCATTCTGCTTCAGTTATTTAAACCTCCATGTTGCTTTGTTGAAAGAAATTTTATTAGCATTGCAACTACAACTATTCATGGTTCATGGTTGGGAAACGTATTACCTAATCAACATAAAAAACTGTTTTCTCTGGCTTTTCGGCATAAGATTTCTTATGAGTTGAGCATAAGATACTCAAATTTCAATCTGAAGGCATGCGTCCGTCTGATCATACTTCGTGTTTTCGCCACCGTGTCAACGGATTAATTTTCAGGAACTTTATTGGATTCTCATTACTTGGCGCTTGACCACCTTAGCGATTTTGGCCATTTCGTAACAATCCACTACAGCTATCCCTGTTTCGCGATCACTCACGTCAATTGGGAGCACAAGGGGAGGTCAAGTTTTTCTCCACCAGCCTCTCCCAACTCAGCTCCCTTCATATGCTTCTAAATGCTGTTTTGATTATAATACTTTCGTCCATTCGCATAACATTACCTAGATAGCGAAGCCTTTGGACTTTTGTTCATTGCACTATCTTAATATCTAGGAAAAGCTCACACAGCTTATCATTATACCCCCTTAGATACTCACCTTCGGCATCACGGGCAGGGCCTTGCAATAGCACCAAATTAAAACTGAGTTCAGTATCAAACGAACTAAGAAATAAGCGGGACTGTACGTTTATGCGTATATTTTTATTATAACGTAGATATCTAGTACATTCCTATGAGCATAAAAGAAAAACGGTCATGCTCACCCCGTAGTTTGTTTGATATTTATCTTATTTTTAATTTAATTGACATCTGTACAACACCAATATTTTCAAAACCAATTCGGCGGGCCACCGGTCTGTTCTGTAATTAGTAGTACTGGTATCAAATAGAAAAATTACTACACAAGAATACCGTTAAGTATAAGATTCACTATATATTCGTTTAACCAGTTATCTTGATTGTAGCCAATTATGTACGAACTTAGTGTCAAAATATCTTTCACATTTCGACTGACTATTAATCTGTCCAAAACAATGTTGAATGTTGCCATCATCCGGTGGCAAAGATCCTGAGCCAGATAAATAATTTTGCATGTAAATGCAATAACAACGATTTGAGCCAGATAAATCCAGATAGATCTGGTTCAATTTGAGAGCCAGATAATTTGTTATTAATTACTTGTCTTTAGTTTGGCAACGCTGCCTTTAATAAACCTACTTTTTAAAAAATAGATATCGCTGCTTAGCTTTTCGCCGTATGAGTTAAATAAAAAACAGCGGCGACATCTGCCTATCACATATCACGAAATCTGCTTCTCAAGTCTCTCAATGATCCATAGCATTCCCATGAGAATTGAGCGTGAGCAGGAGCTGTAAAAATCAATGGATGACGGCAAGTGATATGTTTAGTTATAAACCGGTAAAAGCTCAAAAAAATGGAGCGAATACCAAGCCAAATATGTGTACATATGTATATGTATACAAATAAGTAGGTACCTTAACTCACAAAAAAGTACGATGTGAGTAGTAGAAAAAGGTTTAGGAGAATGTAACTGAAACTAAGGAAAATTTTATTTTCTTTGTGTGAGGATGCAAAGTTTCACGTTTTTTGTGGTCTGCATAAAATAGCTTTGATCATGAATTACTTATCTCAATAATATATGCCGTAAACGTAAGCATTTGGTTAAATTTGAAGCTTATAGATGTTAAAATGGTGAAGAAATTGCGAAAAGTTTCTTATCTGAACAATCGGTTGTAGGGGACATATGTTATATGTATGTATATACGACCGATCTCTTCGCTTTTTTCAGACAACAATATTTGCTATATACGAAAGCATATGGTGAAATGTGAAGGTTCTACATACTAAAATGGGGCAGAAATTATGAAAGGTTTCTTATCTGACTAATCGGTTGTATGGGATATATACTATATATACAACCGATCTATAAAATTTTTTCAGACAACAAAGAATGGCCTATACGTAAGAGATCGATGAAATTTGAAGCCTCTAGCTGTTAAAATGGGGCAGTATGCTATATCGATATATGATACAGTGGTCCGATCCGACCGGTTTCGACAAATATCTAATCGGACATCTAAATATACCCGATCCCCAAATTTTATCAAGATATCTCAAAAATTGTGGGACTACTTCTTTTGCATACAAACAGACAGACGGACATGGCTAAATCGACTCAGCTCTTCATCCTGATCATTTCGGTAGACTTATTGCTGGGTATATCTCTTCTCCTTTAAGGGCTTAGAAGTTTGAGGTTCGTGACAAACTGAATGAAAGGTATAAAAATACCTGTTAAACTTTAAATGGACTGCCAAGTGCATAACTTTATCTAAACTTATGAAACTGTTGTGCAGAAAATTAGTACTGCCTCTCCATTTTTTCTCTACACTTTTCTCCATTTCTATAACCGAAAAGTGTGTGTATCCACGATTCATCGCAACAGATTCAGCTTTAGGTTATACAATATGACCTACAAAGGTGCGTGTCTCCGCTATGAAGAACAACCCGTTTTGTAGCAAGTAGTTAACGACTGCCGTGAGGCTTCAATAATTGCCGCTAGATGAATATTATCTAAGTTATGATAAGCGTTGTTTTGCACCCGCAAATATAGATGTATACAAACGTAAACAAGATCAAAAATTTAATCCTAAAACCTTTTGTAACTCATACTTAACGCTTGAAAGTTTTGTTTCATATGCCATATTTAGAACGGTTTTAGGATTTTATTAAAGCTTGCTTGTCCAGGAAAATCGCAAAAAGCTGTCCCTTATTGGATAAGATATATGGATAAGATAGCATACAAGGAAGTTTTAGGGATAGCCATGGCCGTTACCGGAAGTTTGTTTTAACGACCAAACTGAAAAACCCTATCAAAAGCAAGGACCTATGTTATAAAATAACTCCGTCCTCTTGGCAAATACTAGAAGCTTTCTAGGACTTAAGCCACTTGCTGCTTCTAGATCGGACAGCTCTATCACTCCTAATAACTGGAGTCTTAGCCTGGCAAGCGCAGGGCACGAGCACAAAACGTGCTCGATCGTTTCCTCCTCCAACCCGCATTACCTATATCTGCTATCGCTTACCAAGCCTAATTTAAAGGCACGTAACGCCAGAAGCCAGTATCTAGTCAGAATATCAGCCATGAGTATACAGTCCTCTCTTTTTAATGATAGAAGCACTTTTGTTTGTCTAAGGTTGTAAGAGCTACACATAATCTTCGACTTTACAGCCCCGCGCTTGAACCCACGCCCTTCCCGCTTGGTCGATCGTGTGTACCTCTCGCCTTCTCTTAATCTCGCCCATTCTAATTGGGACGTCTACGGAGCAAGCTTCAAGAGATGCGCCCTTTTTAGCTAGTTCATCTGCTTTTCTATTCCCATATGCCCTGGGACCCAATATACATGTATGGTTCTCTCTGTCCCGATTCTCTCCAGAGACTGCTTACATTCTAACACGCATTTAGATGCTATACTGTGCGAGATTATTGCCTTAATTGCTGCTTGATTGTCTGTATAATAGTTAACACGGTTGCCTTTTAAGTTAATCTCTTCCAGTGTTTCTACTGCTTTGGTTACGACTAATATTTCCTCTTGGATACTTTGGAAACATCTGCGTACACATACATCGCCTCTACCGCCATTTTAGCACCCTTGCGCCAACCGTCCACCTCTATTGTGAAAGCCAATGAAGCCTCTTATGAGCTATACAATGCGTCACAATGAATTTACTCGAAATAGGCAGAAGTACCTCTTCACTTAAGAGTTGCCATCAAAGACCACAAGTCTGACTTTCTTCTTGAATGAAATATGCAGCTACTTAAATGTTTTGTAATAAGATGAGCTAAGTTCACACAAGATATACCAAATGGCACAACATAAATCACTAATTACTTATATATATCTTCCAGGATTTACTCAATAATTGCACCCAACACATTGCGACCAAACTCACAATATCATGTAGCCGTAAGTGTACACAAATCACCAGAGCCCGTAAGAGTAAAGCTGGGTATAATTGGTTCCAGTTATACAAACTTTAAATTTGCAGATGTGCGACCTTACTCAACGGAGCTGGTGCAGTTTGAGGTTCGTATTTTAAACTACACTCACCATCTATTCTCAAAAACTTCCTGCTATTTCCTATCTTTCAAATAAAGTTGCCCGCATTAAGACGTGATCGCTACAACTTAACTGCGGAAGGTCTCAGTGGCATCTTCTTTACCAACGAAACCCAGCTAAACTTCGACACAAAACAATTCACCGTCTTAGTGCAAACCGACAAAGCCATTTACCGGCCCGGAGATTTAGTGCATTATAGAGTTCTAGTCTTAGATTCCAATTTGAAACCAGCGCGAAACTTTGGTCGTGTTCACTTAACGATAAGAGATGCTGGCGATAATATTATAAAAAGTTTACGGGATGTACACCTAACAAATGCCGTTTACAGTGATGAACTACAATTATCGGACTATCCTAAAATGGGTGAATGGTCGGTGAATGTTGAGGTAATGGAAGAAACGCATAAAAGCACTTTCGAAGTCGTGGAGTATATTTTGCCAAAATTCATCGTTGATATCGATTCTGCGAAACATGCGATCTATAAGGATGGTAAAATTCAAGCGACCGTGAAAGCAAAGTAAGTACTCCAAAACTTATTGAAACTGCACCAAGTCAAATTTTATTTTCACTATTTTTTGTTTAGTTATGCCTATGGCGAACCGATCAAAGGTGAGGCCACTCTTTCCATTTACCCCACATTCTTCGGTTCGTTGCAGCCATTCGTCAATGATTTGATTACACGAAAAGTGGTACCCATTAATGGTAATGCTTACTTTGAATTCGATATACGAAATGAACTGAAACTGAAAGAGGATTACGAGCGCGAATATTTGTTGGATGCTTTGGTTGAAGAGAAATCGACTGGTTCGGTACAGAATTACTCAACTGTTATAACGGTACATTTGGATGCCTATCGTGTGGAGACTGTGCGCATACCTAGCTACTATATACCAGGCGTGCCATTTGAAGTGACGGTAAGTAGTTCCATGTACAAAATTTAGCTACAGTAAGGGAGTTGAAAGGGAAGATAAAGTTAGAATAGTTAAAAATACCTTGGTGAAGTTTTAAGAAGTGCATTAGGCCGACAGGCCAATTCCGATACCTCGGGACCAGAAAGAGAAAAATGGAAAATTCTTATGCCTTATGAACCGCGAAAGTTCTATGATTTAAGTTGAGTGAGCAACCAATAAAGTGCCTTCTCAGATATTCCATACATATCCTGGGCAGAGCAGGGCATCATCATCATCAGCAAGGAAGATACCCAACATTTTCTATCCCACCTTCGTTGCTACAACTCCAACAGAAATTATGGATTGAGAGTACCATGCGTTCGCATCATTTAATGTCGCAATCAATGGACCTAAAGAAAGACGCATATCTATCTATCTTTTTGGTGGAATATATATGAGCCAGTGAATATTTGGGCGCAGTTAAAGAAGAAGCAATGTAACTCGGCTAGTTTTACTCCGTATGTTCAATGGTCTTCCTCGCTAGTTAGCCGGTATCACAGTTCCCAGGTTTACCACTGTGATCTGGGACCTATATCAGCACAATTTATATCAGCTCACAAAAATAAGATGGAACATAAGACCACAATGTATATTGAGTGGATTATTTTTTGAGTTAATCCAAATACTTTACCTAGGACTGCTTTAAATGCGAAGAGTGCAGTTATAGTCCTCGTAGCTCAGTCCCCGACATGCTTGTTATTGTTATTGCTCCGGTGAAAGGATTCATTGAGAAGTGGCGACCTAAAAGATGGTTTTTTGTAGCGGCTGATGAATAGACCCGTTTATGTCCTCCAAAGATTGACTTTGAGGTGCTATCAGGCAACCAGCTGTTTGCAAAAGCTCGCTTGGTGTTTGAGGCTCTTTTCCGATTGCCGCAAAAGCTTTTCCATCCTGCGTATGCATAAATAATGGTTTCCACAGAGGCGATAACACACCTCTTAGTAAGTGCCGTGCTGTAGAGGAGTCTCCCCGACTTCATTGGAAAGTCGTTCTAGTTAAAATTTGCTTCACGAATCCAACAAGTTACCGATCCACCCCCAACTTCAGTAAGAGTTCGGTTGCGGTAAACGTTCATAAACGCTACTTCCTTGTCTAGAAATACGCGCAGAGCGGAGAAGACAATCACTTTACTAGATTTATGGTAATTGCAATGAGCAATATCTGCGTGTTTGCAGTGTGCTTGTTGAAGATTGGAGGGGTTGTAAATGTGCCAAACTTTAACAAGAATCAGAAACCTATCTAAGGTTTTGTTGAGAAAGCTCTGCTTCTAAATTCTACAAAGAATGTTACCTAGCATTTGTAGCTCTGCAGAAAAACTGATTCGATGGCCAATTTTCGCATCTTAGGAGACAGTAAATATTCCATTAATTGGTAGTTAAAGTGGAAGTTGGCAACTGTTAAAGTATATATGATGCAGCCTTGAAACTTCGGGTCAACTAGAGCTTCGAAGGTTTCGCCGCAAGCTCTGTCTCCCTCTGGCTTTTTGACGAAGCTTGGTGTGATGCAGTTGACCTTTTTGGGAGAACCTTAATTGGCCTGTTGGCCTCCTACCCATACAAATGTTTCCAAAATTTCATTTGAGCCTTCTTGACTGTATATCGGATAATTTTGATAGTATTCTTACAATATCCGAAGCTACACTGATAAGTAAACTTATTTCGTTGGCATTGGGTTTAAGAGTTGCGCAGGCAAGATAGCACCTTAGTTGGAGCGATTTGTGGGATCAACTGAAGGTATGCATTTGTCCGACCATATGCTTCTTACGCTTGTTTGTTTCATTGTACGGTGGGTAGTCGCTGTTCCCCATTACAAATCATCATGCCATGGTTTATGGCCAGACTATTCTGAATTTGAATTGGTTTAGACCTGAGATAGTTAATACTCCAAAGTCAGGGTAGTCATCATTAACTTTTCTTCGCCTTACGGTTATAACATAATTTGTTTGCCTCAGTAGGAGTATAAGGATGGTGGTGCCATATCTGTTTGAACTGTGGTCGATTTCATTTCCTTGGTCAATCTACGTATTCTTAAGATCTTTATAGGATATATTCATTTTATATATCTATGACTATTGTATATGAAAAGATATCATAATCATTTCAATAAACTCAATATTTTCTTTCTTTGTCTAGGCCAAAGTGGTGCGCAACGATGGCACCCAACTTAAGGACTTTCCGCCTGAGGCAACGGCGTATTTAACCAATGTCTACGGCAGCAGCGAAATGTACAATAAAACAAACTATGTAATTAATACGAACGGTGAATTTAAAATGAAATTTACTGTGCCCGAAAGCGATAAGGACGAATATCACTCAGTTATAGTAAGTATGAAAATTAAAGGACGCTTGAAAAGGAATAAGGGTATTCACGTGATAGAGAAAAGCTAAGTCGCATACGATGAGAACGATTTTCTTAAGCGTCACGTTTTCTTCCGAATTTTGTTAAATATCTATAATCTTCTTCTTTCTAGGTAAACTATATAGGCATTATTACGGATGTGGGTAAAATACCGCGTAAACATTTACACAGTAAAAACTACATTACTGCTAAAATCTTAAATGATAAGTAAGTACATTAATTTAAGTAATATATAGTCTGAATTTAGAAGTTTACAATGCTACAAACATTGTCTTTCCGTTCCTGCCTTCTCCACCCGAAATCTCTATCGCATAAGAGGATCCGTTTTCCTCTGTTAATCTCGTTGTTTTATTCTTTACAGAATCCTCTACATAAAGATTCCGAGATGATCTAATAGGCCAAACTCGTTTTCGATTGCGTGAGAAGTTTGAACAGTAAGCTACTCACACTGCTATTGTTCTGGCAGGAATCTCTCTATGCATCGCCAACGATTGTTGGCTCTTCAGGAATGCCTTGTTTGGACAACTCATTTTTTACTAATCATCTGAGAACTTCAGGCCAATCGGTTTCCTCCCTTAAAACGATATGTACATATTACTTACCTAACTGGCGCTTAACCGTTTAAACGGTTATAGCCGTCCAACAAGGGGCGCCAGTCGCTTCTTCGCTCTGCCAACTCGCGCCAATTGGTCACACCAAGGGGATTTAAATCGTTTTCCAGCTGGTCCTTTCAGCGGAGTGGGGCCTGCTTCCATAGGCGGGTTCAGATAAAAATACTTTCTTAGCAGGAGCGTCATCTATCATTCGCAAAACATGGCCTAGCCACTGCGTTTTAATTCGCTGGACTATGTTGATGCCTGATTAAAGCTCGTACATCTCATCATTGATCTCCTTCGGTACTCACCAACGCCAACGCGTAGAGGTCCATACATTTTCGAAGAAATTTTCCCTTCGAACACGCCCAGAGCCGCTTCTTCTTATGTTGTCATGGTCCATGCTTCTGCAGCATATAGCAGGACGGGTAAAATAAGTGACTTGTAGAGCAGATGCCGAGAAAGGACTTTATCTTTTAATTTCCTACGTAGTTCAAAGTAGTATTTATGGGCAAAACAAGATCTGTACACATGGATAAATATTAATTTGGTTATGGTCCGCGTCACAGCATGCTGTTTGTAAAGACAGGTCTGCGGAAACGGTTCTTCATTCGGTTGTAAAAAAGAGGAATTGAGTGGGTCTTGAACCTCTTTTCAAACAACGAAGAGTCGTATAACAATGCTCGTTCAAGGATTTGAGGGCTTTGGTTCAATTTCTTTGCCAACTTTTGTGCAACGGAATTGTAGCGCCGGAATGAGGCTGGACAACCATCGAGGTAGTAAACGAGCTTCTGACGGCGTCAGTGGTTGCATAGGCAGATGAACTGGGGAATCTTTGGTGAAGTGGAGCTCCATTCACGCCTGTTGTTCAAGCTGACCACTCACAAGAGTCATCGTGGTTAAGAGTTCGCAGGAGGGATGCCACCCAGTGATACTACGGTGAGTGAATTTGATATCCGCTTAGTCAGTCAAGTGGCTATTAAAGCACTGAATTCAACTGTGAAGCCAATAAGCGCTAGAAGGGAGGGCTTGACCTCGCTGGCGATTGCCTTCAACTATATTAATATCAGACAACGGGTCATAGCGACATTCCGTGCAACTGTAATGTCAATCTCGCAGTCCGCAAGGGCACAACCGAATCAATACAATTGACCAAAGACTGGACAGACAATAGCGATTCCCTTCTGGCCAGCCTTAATGGATTGCGATCTGCCGAAATGATAGGGTTTCCCAAAGCTCATCTATTAATGGTGTTTAAAGTCTATGAGATCCAGGCTTATTCAATGATAACATTTCACTTTCTTTAATTAGGCCCATTATAAATCAAGAAGTTTCTATAGCTGTGCGCTCCAATGAACCCATGAAATACTTTATTTATCAAATTGTTGGACGTGGTGATATTATTGTAACTCATGCTGTGCAAGTAAGTGTATTTACTTTGGTAAAAAATTACATGTCTGAGCTTGGAAGCTTAATATTCTTTAATAGGTGGATAACAGTAACTATCATACTTTCAAATTTCTGGCCACATTTGCTATGATGCCGCGTGCTAAGTTGCTGCTCTACATGGTTGTGAATGGGGAGTTTGTATATGATGAGCAAGTGATCGAGTTCGAACATACGCTGATAAATAATGTAAGTAAATAAAATAAGTAGATCACTACTTTGTTGTTCCCGAATATCTATGTACATATATGCTACGCCACATTAACTGACTGAACTCACGATTTGTAACGATTGGCATGAGCTCTAGAGGGCAGCAGTTTTTTTTTTTTTAACAAACTTCTTTAGGAAATATTGTCCTATTTTGACAAATGTAGGCAAGTGCTATTGGCATATATGCCAAAGCAGACTAGCCCATATTGTTATTTGCCCTAGATTGACTCCGTCTGGATCATACAAATAAGCATTAGCAGCTGAGGGGTATGCCTGTCGTAAGAAGTGACAAAAATGCCAAATTGATTCAAGGATTGTGTAGCGCAACCTTTTCAAGGAGTTGCCAGCGCAATATATAGCTTCTCAAACCCAGTTGTCAACCTCACCTATCCGTTGCCAATCCTATTCCTTAAACAGCCGAGATGGTCGGGCTGGTACCTTAATGGTGCTTGTTACCGGAACGTACCGGATCTGCAACCGGCAAAGGACCATCAACATTAATAAGACTCCCCAAGACCTTGGGTGAGTGTCCTTATCGCTACAACAACAAGAGCTGAGCGGATTGGCGCTGTTCTTAGGTATCAGCGAGAAGGGCTCTTCATCACTTAAACAAAGATCCAAACAGAGGGTGATGTAGACCTTGGACGACCGATATCAACAGACGAATCACTAATGACAAATAAAGTAGTCCAAATGGGCTACTTCACCCTTATGCTATGAAAATTTAACGAGTAGTATGTGTTTTGATGATATAGGGCCCCAGAAAGACTCTGAAAGCCAACATATGTTTGTATAATGGAAGCTATGCGCATGTGTCCAACAGACCGGATGGACGTACTAGATACTAAACTTATATCCGATACATATAACAAAACTGCCCATGCCGACTATTAAATATAGAAAATAAGGGTTTTGGAAAAGAAAGAGTTGTATATTCGGAGGTTCGCAAAATACAAGTTTCCAAGCACCCAGTTTCCCATGGAAGACCTCAACAAGATAGTTAAATTCGAAATAAAGGTTCTACATAAAATTAAGAACCGTCCAGATCGCTATCATATAGGCTTGCGTGGTATGCCGACGGGTCAAAAATACCAGAGAGCTTCGGGGCAGGCTTTTGCGAACGTAGAAACAAGAAATCTAGGCAGTTTTATCAGTGTAGTTCTAGTAGTGAGTTATTCGGGGGAAATGAGCAACGACAATCCAGTGAACAAGATAGAGAACTAAAAAAGGCGCATTTGCACCATACAAGGCGTCTGCCACTATCCGTGCTCTTGTTTAAGGATATAATATAAATGTTATAAAACAGTAATGAGATCTGTAAAAACAAATACAAGGCACAGAAGGCTGGGAATCCACATGGCATGACAAAGTGATCATCCTATCGGGGAGCTTCTGACGGTGTCACAAAACCGGCGAATGAGACGCCAGAGCACATTTTTCTCGAGAGCAATGCTATCGCTCGGAAATGAAGAAAACATCTAGCTGCGTCTTAACTAGAGCATAACCTTTATAAAGTTTTGTGAAGAAAACAGGGAACAACATACCTTAGGTCGCAAAACACAAAGCAATTATATTATACTTGAACCCAGAACATTCGGTGTCGTAGGCGGAGCACGCTACCATCACACCCCGTCGGAGACATCAGAAATGCTAAAAGCCTCTGGTTTTACCCTACAGTCCAAGTTGTACTTGTATCGACATAGTTATCGATAAGGCAACCTATAGAACATTAATATTTTATAGGTACAAGTTGAAGCGCCACTCAAAGCACCACCTGGACAAGATATTGATATAACTATTACAACCAAGCCATATTCGTATGTTGGTCTAATGCTGGTGGACCAAAATGCAGCCAATATAAGAAAAGGTAAGTAAAAATCTTCTTCATCATACCTTCTGAATTTTTCTCCATAATCAATTCATCTAACTCTCGCATAGGAAACGATCTCAGTTATGCTGGGCTAATGGACGCTTTGAAATCTTATGAGCTGCATGATATTAACACAGAACGTGGTTCACCAGGCAAGGAGTCTGGCTTTATAACGATGTCGAATGCAGATGTTATCATTGAAAAAGGTAATCCGCAAATCACATAATTTAAGACAATCGCAATACCTAAATTGTCATTCACAAAACTTACAGAACCTGAAACCACACCAAATTTACTGCATGACTACGATGAAGTCAATGATAATAAATTGACAACCATACGTAAAACGGATATAGGACCTGCTCATCATTTCGAGGTGAATACTTTGTCACCGGGTAAAGGACGTTATGCTTTCTCGTACACGCCTAAACCCTATTGGCATAATCCACGTATACATTTGATGCATGAACCGGCAGATACTTGGCTTTTCCTAAATATTACGGCGGGCAATGATGGACGAAAAACATTAAATCGTCGTATGCCAAGTTCGGCGACTTCTTGGGTGCTTTCTGCATTTTCATTGGATCCCGTGACAGGGTTGGCCTTAACGAGCCCCACAAAGAGTTTGCAATCGTATAAAGAGTTTTTTATTACCACCGAAATGCCATATTCAATAAGAAAAGGTAAGTATATACTTAAAAGGTATACTTAAGTTAATGAGGGAAGTAAATTTTTTAGATACTTTATATTTTTCTATGCTGGTGTTTCCGACAGGATGCGGTTTTGAACTATTGCGCGCGGATTTTGTGTCATCCCCTGTTGGGTTTCTGCACAGTACCATCTTCGGTCTTCTTTTTCATTCTGATTCTGGGTATGCGACATGAGATTAACCAGACTCACAAAAAATATGATTTCCCTTGCTTTACATAGTAGGTTTCTGTTCGGTCAAACCAAATCGTGCGCTTAACACGCGGCGTAGTACGTGAACGTGTTAATATTTAAGACCTCGGGTCTTACTTCCAGCCAAGGCCTGTCAGTATCGCAAAACTCCGCAAAGTCTATAGAAGAAACGTGTCTTTACAGCAAATAATAAAAGTGAAAAACTGACGGTATGGGGGCAACAGGGAAGCGTCCTATATATACCTGTAGGTACAAGTCTTGAAGTGTGGAAGGAGGAGTTTTTTTTTTTCTCGGACGTTGTGGCAGCGCACTGCCCTCAAGTGGCCCGATGAAACCAGGCTTATCCTGTTTTTTTTTTTGTTTTTTAATTAATACATTCTTTTTTTTCTTTGTTTTGAAGAACAAAAACGGACTACTCACCTACTTTTTTAGCTGACTCATTTTGTTTTGTTGATTTTCCGACAGGGTGGATAAAAGATGTATAATAGAACGATTTTCCGTCATCCCTTGTCAAATTTCCTTTCGAGACAAACCGGTTTCGGCGTTGTGCCATCATCAGTGTCGATTTTCTTTCTGATATGTTGTTGTCGTTTGTCCTGTATTTATAGTTCATAGGTATATGAGCAGGTATTGTTAAATTTGATGCTTGTGTTTATTTATTTATGTGTATGTGCTGTGTGCTCATTCAGAACCGAGGGTGGTTTTTACTGATAGAATCTGTGTGGCTGACTGAGGTAGGTAAAAGTCTGTAATTTTAGAAGTTTGACCCTCTTTGTGGGTTTGGTATTTTGGTGCGTTAATTGTTTTGTGTTTATTTGTTGTTGTGTCTTTGTCTGTTGTACCTGTGTGATTACTTTGTTTCTTGTAAACAAGTTTTAAAGGATCGAATATTGTGTTTATCTGTTCGTTTGTTATTCTAAACCACCCTCGGTTCTGAATGAGCACACAGTACATACACATAAATAAATATACACAAGCATCAAATTTGACAATACCTGCTCATATACCAACGAACTATAAATACAGGACAAACGGCAACATCAGATCAGAACGAAAATCGACACTGATGATGGCATAACGCCGAAACCGGTTTGTCTCGAAACCAAATTTGACAAGGGATGAGGGAAAATCTTTCCAATATACATACTTTATTAGCCCTTAATCGGTTTTGGTCGTCTAACAAATCGCTCAAGTCACTTCCTCATCGAACCAACCAGCCCCAATTGCAAATAGCAAAGTAACTCAAATAGTGTGCTACTGGATCTTTCCAAGTAGCAGGGACACTTGCACTAAATGGTTCTTAACCCTTGCTGTATCAACTATCTCGGATCGAACTACATCATGGGGTCAAAAAACTTTTATTTCGCATTTATTTTGAGCTCGGATATTCCCGTAACATCTAAGTTGAACGAGAGAACCTAACAACAAATAAATTTAAGGCGCGTTAACCTCCGAAGAGATTCCAGGCCGAGCTTCTCTTCCACTTTGCGTCGTGCTCCTTAATAATTTTTCCTACAAATTGAGCGGAGTCCACTTGTTTTATGCCGACTCCGTACGGCATCTGCAAGACAGATGAGTTTTCACTGAGAGCTATTCATGGCAGAAATATACCCGGAGTGCTTGCCAAACACGGCCGAGGGGCGACCCCGCTTAGACAAATTTTCTACTAATTGAAAAACCTTGTTTCTAAAATTTTGAAGTTGCTTTGCCCAAGGCGTGAACCCAGGATCTAGGTGTGGTAGGCGAAGCACGCTACCATCACACTACGGCGTCCGCCGAGAGTACCTAACCGCTTTTTATTTCTTGCCAGAAAATTGCACAGGAAATGCTGCATGCTTTCCTATCCAACAGCTTTCATTGAAAAATATTATTAGAGACAGTCAGTCAATCAGAAGTCAGTTGGTACGTGCTTTATCACAAAAGGTACCAAACTAGTCTTGACGTCATGCCCGTAAGACTCACCGGAGCACGTTGACTGTTTATAGTATTTGTGCTCGCACGTAGTTTAAAAGAAGTATAGTAAGCATAGTATAAGCTATTTCCACTGTAAGAGCTTGAGACACCCGTCAACTGAGGGGAATGAACGTTATGTCCCCCATCGGGTTAGGGGGCTCAGAATATACCCGCGGTAGGCATGCCTGCCGTAACAGGCGACTAAAATACCAAATAGATTCAAGGGATTGTGTAGTGCAACCCAGCGCAATATATAGCTTCTCCAACCCAATTTTCAACCTCGCCTATCCGTGGCGAATCCTGCTTCATTAACAGCTGAAGCTCTGGCGACCCCGAATTCGTCATGGATGTAGGGGGTGGGATGGTGGTATGGCCTAGAAGGTCGCATGTGGTCATACCAAATCGTTCCCGAGATAGTCGGGCTTGGTACCGGAACGTAACGGATCTGCATCCGGCAAAGGACCATCAACATCGATAACACTCCTCAAGACCTTCGACGAGTTTCCTTATCGCTACAACAACAACAACAACGATATGTCGCACAATGTTTTTCAAATCCGTCCTGGTATATACCTTCTTCTCCTTCTTGTAGCGACAAGGAGGCTCCCCGAAGTGTGTCAACGATGTTGATGATTCTTTGTCGGGTATTGATTTGGTACTCTTCGAAAAATAGCATCAATAAGGTCCTATCACTACCATCTGGGGAACGATTTGATGTGGCATCGTTGAAAGTTCTAGGTCATCCAACCCCCTCCTTCCGTGTGGAACTTAGGTTCGCCAGAGCCTGGTCTGCTAGATAAGCATGATTCGCCATGGGTAGCTCAGGTTAACAATTGGGTTGGAGAAGCTATAATGTGCGCCGATAACGTCCTGAAAGTGTTGCGATCCACAACGTGTTGAATCCTAGTGTAAAAGTAGTGGTCCATAGGACAAGACAAGATAAGATAACATTAAACTACTTTAAAACATTTGTCTTGCACTGCATAGCCTCTCGGCAATGGTTTTGCAAAGTTTTCCGAGTGTACTTCTGTCATGAAGAGATTCCCAACAAATATTTCAACTGCTTTAGTAGATGCCGATCAGCACATCAGAAATTGGAAGAGAAGCTCTACTAGTACTACTACCGCAGGACGATGGTATTATCAGACCAGGAAATGAACTTAAAAGTTACTAACTTAAATAATTTAAATTTCAGGCGAAACAATCGCACTACCATTCGTTATCACCAACAATAAGAATAGTGATTTGGATGTTGAGGTAACATTCTACAATACCGCACAAGAGTTTGAATTCCCACCACTCGACAGCAAGGGAGATCCTACGCCAAGTAAATATCTACTGAATACATAAACTTTCTACATACGTAATTTGTACACATACCGTTGTTACATTTTAGAAATCGAACTATATACCCGTCGCGTTGTGCGCGTACTTGCGCATTCCGTCAAACCCGTTTCCTTCATAGTAAAACCCAAACGTGTCGGTCCCATTAACGTAAAAGCTGTAGCCAATTCTCCACTAGCAGCGGATACAATCGAAACTACGCTACTTGTTGAATATCCTGGAGCTAAAGAGACTGTTAATCATGGTTTTCTGTTCGAACTTAGTTCAAGTATACAAACTAAAACAAATATCACTGTAAATGTGCCACGTAATGCAATCCCCGGCTCAACGAGTATTCACGTGACTGCAGTGGGTGATGTAGTTGGTAGTTTATTAGGTAATATCGAGCATCTGATTACGCTCCCCACAGGCTGCGGTGAACAAGCAATGGTGCATTTTATGCCTAACTTATTGGTGCTAAGTTATTTGGAGGTAAGCAAACAATAGTGGAAAAGAAAAATATATTAAGATTGCTCTCTGCTATCATGGAATATTAGCAGAACTTAGAAAATACCCTCATTAATTTTAAATAAGTAGTAGCTATTTATACTTGCAATTCCATTTTTAGCGTCTACGTCAACTGACATCGGCCACTGAGTCGCGCATTAAAGGTAATCTAGAAGTGGGCTATCAACATTTGCTCTACTATCGTCACATGAACGGTGCTTTCAGTGCCTTCGGTTTGGAGGAGAAGAAAGGATCCACTTGGCTGACCGCATATGTTGCGCGCGCGTTCCGTCAAGCAACACCCTACATTTTTATCGATGAAATGATTGTGCGTAAGGCTTTAGAGTACTTGGCCGGTGTTCAAAATGTGGGTGGAGGCTTCGAAGAGAGAGGTAACGTTTTTGAGGCATTCAATGATGATGGCTTGAGTTTGACGGCGTTTGTTACGTTGGCGTTTATGGAGAATGCGGTAAGTGAATAGAAGTTAATGACTGCCCTAAAAATGAAGTACTACTTCCGGCATTCACGCCAGTCTGGTAATGTATTTAGTTCTTGTAAACACATAGTCAGATAACCGCATTATCAAGTTTAAGCGAATACCCCTACTTATTCCATAACATTTCGCTTAAATCCCCTAGAAAGCATATCCTGAGTACTCGAACGTCATTAGCAAGGCATTAGATTTCATAACTCGAGGATTGGACAGTTCGAATGACTTGCATGCAACAGCCATTGGAACTTATGTGCTATCGCGAGCCAATCATAATGCTAAGAGCGCTTTCTTGCAACGGCTTGATTCTATGGCAGTCAATGAGGGTAAGTACTTAGAAAACAAAAAATATTACTCAAATTAAACCGACGCGCCATACAAAAACTCTGCAATTGAATTCCTTTGTAGGAATTTTTGAAAGTGCTAGTTTTCATATGGCACGTCGAAATAGGAAAAAAATTAAAAAAAAAAAATCTTCGACAAAAAACGCGGATCCCTCAGAAAGGACCTTAAATTATCGGGGGAGCTTTTCTTTTTAATACACCAATGGTTATCCCACCTTTTTTCGACATTGCCGTTGATGCCGCGCCATTTTTCTGGATAGGTATGATGACAGTCTTAACATCATCATTACAGACAGAAACATACATCGGCCGAAGAACTTTTCTTCCGAGTATCCATCTTCTTTCAACATCGTCTATGACTCTGAGAAGACTTTAATTTTCGGTTGCCCTCTCAGCCCAAAATAGGAATTGTTGATAAGACAAATTTTCCGGTGGGTTTATGAAATTTTGTTCGTTGGATACATGACTTTTAAATTTCAAAAGTTACGACGCCCGGAAGCGCTGAATTTTTTCTTGATGTCAGCACGTATTTCGTCTTGTTCTTGAAATTGGTCAGATAAGGTCCAATCCGTTCGAGAATTACCTCGATTTTAGCTATTGCCTTTCCTGGGGTGTGGGCAAAGCTGTTTTTGAACAGATCGAATGTTAGTCCTACGTCTCCTTGCGCTTTGTTATTCTTTAGTAGTGATATTGGCGAAATGTTAATTATTTCGTCAGTGATTGGAATACCGGTCTTCATACTTTTCATCATATCCCGTATTTTCTGATAAAATTTTCGGGCTCTATTTCCAGTAGACAGCATCTGCATCTTCTCGCACTCACTTCATTCGGCCTCACATAATAGGAAAAGTCCTTATCATCGCCTTAATGCTGAACACCACGAGATGCTTGTTTATATCTGACAACAAAGTTCATGTCTAAACGTAACACTGTGACTTCGACTTGCATTTCCCTATTTACGACCACTTTCGTTTTCTTCGTATGACACGATGACGTCAGCTAGTGTCTCCAAAAGGACTTTAGCCAGCAGTAATCGCCTCCTAAAAGGGTCTAGACACTCTAAGTTAGATGTAGATTCTCATCATAGTCCTAAAAGCGAAAAAATTTCGTTTCACGATATAAAAAAATTTAAAGCAGCAAAAAAGAATACAATAAAAACTTTATACTTTTACAGATGGCAAAAAATGGTGGAACAAAACAGCGCCCACAGCCGAAGGACCATCACCCTGGTACAATCGTACACGCTCCGTTAACATAGAAATCACATCTTATGCTGCACTTGCGCTACTCGAAAACAATCTAATCGGTGATGCATTGCCAGTACTCAAATGGCTAGCAGATCAACGTAATGCATTCGGCGGCTTTATATCATCTCAGGATACGGTTGTAGGCATTCAAGCATTGACAGCATTCGGTGTACGTTTCTCAAGTCAAGCAAATAATGTGCAAGTCAGCGTGCAATATGGACAAGGTGCTGAAACTACGCTCAATGTAAATGGACAAAATTCATTGGTCTTACAAAGTTATGAGGTTGTATTGTAATTAATATACAAATTTCAAAATACTCACAAGACTCTTTTATTTTTACTTAGCTTCCGAATACGATAAAGAATCTAACGATATCGGCAACTGGGCGTGGCATGGCCCTCGCACAATTAAGTTACAGTTATTATACGAATGTAACGGGCGCTTGGCCGAGATTTGTGCTCGATCCGACAGTGAATCGCAATTCACATTCAGATTATTTGCATTTATCAGCGTGTGCTAGTTTTGTACCAGTCGAAGGTGATGCGAGCCGTTCGAATATGGCTGTTATGGAAATTTATTTACCCAGCGGGTTTGTTGTGGATACTGAAACACTGCCAACACTGGAATCTAGCGAAAGGATAAAGGTAGGGGCTATTATAATTATTATTTCCCCATACTATGCTGCGAACTCGATAGATTAAATTTGAAAACGTTATCTTTAACAAATCTTTGTTGGACAGTTCTATGCCTTTAAAATAATATTTCAGTTGCTCATCGGTATCGGTATCCTAAATGTGGGGGGCCAATAAATCTCTCTTTCCATTTTCTCTTCTGATCAAGGTGTATACGCCGCAGCGGGTTAGGGGTTTAGAATATAGCCGCGGTAGGTGTGCCTGTTGTAAGAAGCGACTAAAATACCAAATCGATTCAAGGGGTTGCCAGCGCAATATAAAGCTTCTCCAACCCAGTTGTCAACCTCACCTACTCGTGGCGTATTCTGTTTCTTTAACAGCCGAGGCTCTGGTGACCCAAAGTTCGTCATGGATTTAAAGGGTGGGAGGGCGTTATGGCCAAGGTTTCATGTGGTCATACCAAATCGTTCCCGAGATGGTCGGGTTAGTACCTTTATGGTGCTTGTTACCGGAACGTATCGGATCTGCATCCGGCAAAGGACCATCAACATTGATAATACCCCCTAAGGCCTTCGGGGAGGGTCCATTGCATTACCAATTTCAGTCGCCATAGTCTGGCCACAAGAAATAGTGGAATACCACTCAACATCTCCCTCGTGAATAAGCAATGACTTGAGGTTTTCCACCATATCTCTAGCATGCCCTGTACACAGGCAGCCAGCATGCAAGCATTCGCCGTTTTTATTGAAACGATTCATTAAAAATGCCAGTATCTTTACGAGCATTTTTTAGTGGTCGCAGACTCTCCTCGCGGCTACAACTATTATATTTCAGCTAGCCGTGATTTGTCATGCTGTCGAAAACCACTGACATATCAGACACAATGAATTACGTATTGAGACCTTTTAGAGCTTTCAATATTCACATCATGTGTTATCCTCTGTATGACAGTTTCCTTGATTTCACTAAAGCGATAGGACAATTGGTCCTTGCACAGACTTGTGTTTGGTATTGACGTCTCTAATGTGATGTTCAGGATCTTTCTCCACTTTCCTTATACCATGTTATGAGGTCAAGTGTATAGCATTATTACTCTGATAGCAGCAACACTCCTGAGCATAATGATGGGCGTATATTACCTACATATTTTGGGAAGGTATCCCAGCAGTGAAGAAGCTTTTTCAGGATTCAAAGATTCAATGCTTTTGCTTTTTGCACAAAGGGTTTGTGGTCATCCATTAAATTTAAATAGCAATCGTTTAAGAAAGTGAAGTACTTATGTGAACTGCAGTTGCTCAACCTAGTTTTTACAATGGTCCAGAACTTTTTTAATGCTCTCTTGTTTCCAAAAGAATGTACTGACTCCTTCTTTGATGGAACGCCAGTATAATGCCAGATCAAAGGGCCTGGGAAGGGTGTTCACATTAAGCAAAAGTCTGCTGGGATGTCGCTTGGGGGATTCACCCCGGTCCCAGGGGGCCCGCGATTTAGAGGTATTAAGAATTTTTTTTTTTAATTCAAGAGAGTCTTTAGTTGTTCCATGTGCAAATTTTTAGCCGAATTTCAAAATAAAGTTTTCGTGGTGACACTGATGAAGGTACATCTTCAAAAAGTCTTCCAACAATACCACTAACTCTGTATCAAAGGCCAGATTATTTAAACGACTTCGATATCGGTACCGTGAATAATGAGTTTTTGCGATATGAAGAAGTCAACGAAATAATTCGTCGAGGCCATCAAAAGTGTCCTGTTATTTTTCCAAGTGATTGTCATGACGAGGCATTTCCTACCTCGTTGCTAAACAGAATCTTGCCAAATGGAGAGAAAGGGGACCGTGACTGGTTAGTGTGGAGTGCCAGTAGCAATGCTTTTTATCGCCTACCATGTCATCTATTAAGCACCAATACTTTAAATCGACCTAAAATTTGTTCTGCGGATATTCGAAATTCCAGGTATGGAAGAAGCTATACGATAAACTGCCATCACACGAAAATACTCAAGATCACATTAAATGTTACATTCAATGGAGATCTTTACAAAATCTAATTCAAAAGGAGGCTACAATTGATACACTTATCAATGAACAGCTAATCACTGAAACTCAAAAGTGGAAAGAAATATTTTTTATTTATTTATTTATTAGAAGAAAAGAAGAGCAAAATGCTTTCTTTACTGGAAAAAGGAGCACTAGTAAGAACACCTTCGGCTCGTTTTTTTTTTTGTTTTTTTTTTTTAAGTTACACTTTTTGCTTAGATTAACTAAAGGTTAAAGATTAATTTCTTAAGATCTGTTAACCTAAGGAATTCATTTCATTTCATTTCAGTCTATAGATACAGCGTTATACTGTTTTCACACAGACGGCTTATTGAATAATAAAGGCAGTTTTCTACATTAAGACGCTTATTGAGCTCAATCTTCCCTACAAAATTCGAATCTATAATTATTTCATTAGTAGCTAATCGAATGCCTAATGAAGTCAAAAGCACAATGCAACTCTGTTGGCAGCGTTCCGCTTCTTAGTTTTTGGTGTGTTCAGTGCTTAAAAATGTCATTTGTCAAAGTAAATGTCGTTGTCTGCATGGCGGAACGATACAAGGTGGCCGCATCGAACAGCTGATTATAACCTTTTTTATTTGATTTGATAAATCAACTACCGGCGCAGTACGATTTTGACATTTGTCCGTCGAATTTACAAGTACATGGAATTTTTTTTGTGTTTGTAGGTATGACACCATGCTGCCACCTTGTATCGTTCCGCCATGATTGTCTGTCATATAGCATTGTCATTTTATTCGCTTGACATTTCATCCTTCATACTAATCGAGCAGTTACTTCTGTGTGAAAGCAAAAAATTTACGATTTCATTAGAAGGTGAAATTAGATCATTAAGTTTCTGTGTGAAAACAGTATTATGATTTCTTAACAAACTAGAAGGGTTTGTATTTCCAAATAGGCTTGCTCTGGTTATTGCGAAATGGTGACATCTGTCGAGGAGATGAATCTCAGAGTTGGTTTCTGCATTACAGTGGGGGCACTGTGACACGCTCGATTCTTTAAGAACTGCCTCATGTGTAATAATCGTGTGTCCTATGCGTAGTCGGATAAACGCTTTCAAATTGTTGCCGGTGAATTTAATCGGGAATATAGGACTCTTTCCGCTGGTGTTTATATTCGAGTAGTGGTGGATATAATTCTTCCAATCTTCGAGTTTTACTTTAAGTATGTGTATTTGGGCCAGTTGGGAGATATCCTTTTTAGATATAAAGTTTTGAACTATAAGTGGTTCTTGGGCTGCTAACTTAACTCTTTCATCAGCAAGCTCATTTCCAGCTATTGAAACATGGCCTGGGACCCACATGATTTTTATTCGACTGTTGCTTTGTAAACGTGTTTTGCGTATTGCTACTGTCAGGCTATCTGTACTGGACATATTTGTGATGGATTGTATGGTCGATAAGCTATCTGAGCATACTATGTATTTTTCTTTGGTTCCGAGAGCAAATTGAGTTGCGCGAAGTACTGTGTTAGCTTCTGCAATGTATACAGAATAGAATGGTAGTAGGTGGCCGACCGTGATTGTATTGTGATTGGAATCTACCACCGCGAAAGCTGTTGTGGAATGAATTTTTGTACCGCCGGTATATGCCAATCTTGCTGTTCAAATTTTGTTGCGATAACTTTAAACATTTGTCTATAAACTGCTGCCGGTATGGTACTCTTATTGCTTCTGCTCATATCGGTTATAACAAACGATTGTATATTAGTCCAGAGTGGAGGAGTGTTACAGTTCACTTTTACTGGCTTAATAGGAATGCCTGCTTCCTTCGCTGTGTTGATGCACCTTGCAATGGCTGAAATACGGCGTAATACTTTGCTATTTCTTGCAACTGAATTCACTGTTTCACATAGAATCGCGTTTTTACAGTGTAGGAGCTTATGGGTCAACTTCAAGCTGTTTTGATTAGTTCTTTCTTCCACAGTCGGAAGCCCTGCTTCTGTCAGTATGCACCGTGTTGGAGATGTCGGGAATGCTCGCAAGCTTCTTCTCGCTGCAGCGTGGTATGGTGGTGATAAGCGTTTCATGATGCTGCGCGCACAGTGCCTGTATAACGTTAAGCCGCAGTCGATGTTTGACAAAATCAGCGCTTTTGTTATGCGTATTAAAGTTGTTTGATGCAGCAGACAATGTTTCGATGATAAATACTTTATTACATTTAATCGTTTATCTAAGCTTGTTCTTAAAGGTTCGACATGGAGTTTATATGTAAGCTTTTTGTCAAATACAATACCCAGAAACTTAAGACTACTGCTATTAACAAAGTCGACATTATTAAAAATATGACTTATTGATGGACAGAGCTTTTTATTACAAATGGGGAAAGTTGTACATTTGTTGTATGACAGCTTAGCTCCCGAGATGTTTGACCAACTGGTTATTTTTGAAATTATTTGAGAAAAATCGCTTTGGACCACCGATAAGTCCTTTCAACAATAATAAATCGTCTGCATACATAATCCTATGGACTCTTTTGTATTGAGACAGGATTTTATTAATTTCATCGAAAGCTACTATAAGTAATACTACCGACAACGGTGAACCCTGAGGTATACCATTAAATATTTTATAATTTTTAGAATACTTATTACATGTTTTGACACTAAAAGAGCGATTGGATAGAAAATCTTTTACGTAGTTATATATAATATTTCCGATCTTCCATTCGGCTAGTTGCCGAAGAACGATATGAGCACCGATTCTATCGTAAGCCTTCTCAAAATCAAGGCTTAGGATGGAAACATGGTTTTTAGAAGCTAGAGCTGTTGTGGAAAAGTGTTCAAATATCAGGAGTGCGTCTATTGTCCCTTGACCTTCCCTGAAGGCAATCTGGTGTGGATCGATGAGACCGTTTGACGAGGCAAACCACATGATGCGCTTTGCTATGATTTTTTCCATAACTTTACTTGAACAAGGAATTAGGGATATTGGTCTATAGCCGGAAGCAAGTGATGTGCATTGTTTCGACATTGGAAGCGGAATGACAGTGGAATTTTTCCAAGTGTGTGGTAATAAACCTTGTTCTAAAATGTTGTTGTAGAGCGCAATTAATCTTTGTTTTACTTTCTGCGGTTGATTTTTAAGCATCGGGTACGAAATGCGATCCCTGCCTGGAGTTTGTCCAGACATGTTTTTTACCGCCAAATCGTATTCGAATTCTGTTATGGGCAAGTCAATTAGTTTCGCTTGCGTTAATGGAGTACCATTATGGTAACCGCTTTCTAAGATCATATTTTTATGTGAAACAAAAGCTCAAAATTAGATTCTTTAGAGTATTTAGACCAAAACTCGCCCAGATGGTTTGCTATTTCTGCCGCGGAGCATATTTTTCCTTCATCTGTGACTAAAGCTTTGATTTTCTTTGGATCTGAGGAAGGTGTTATCCCCTCCGTTAGTTTTTCTAGACTCTCTCTTTTAGCTACATTTACCTCCCTTTTAAAAATTGCGTTCGCTTTCTTGTATTCAACAAGATTTTCAGGAAATCTATCTTTCTTATATATAAGCCAAAGCTTCTGTTTCTTTTCTCTTAACGCTTGAAGGATTGATGACTAATATGGTAGTACGGTCTTGCGTTTTCTCTTGAGTGTGCTTCTGTAAGTACTATTTTTTTCAACGCATTGGCTTCTTTGTTCAGATTAGAGGACAATGGGTATTTGCTCGTGGATTCATTGGCCGAGAGTTGAAATTTCTCCCAATTTGCCTTTTCTATAATGAATTTTGGTTTTGGTGTCCCCGGTTTTGACCTAGCTAACAGAATTTTGGTGAGCAAGGGGAAATGATCACTTCCATGCAGTTGAGAGAGAGTAGAACAAGATACTTTTGGGGCCAAACTAGCGGGGCATAGGCACACATCAATATGTGTGAAAGTCTGGTGTGTTGTGAAATGCGTTGGTGCCATGTCATTTAGCACCATCTAGTTATTTGAGAGCAAGTAATCTTGGATTATTTTTACCCTTTGATTGGTGGATTCTGAGCCCCACAAGGGACTCCATGCGTTGAGGTCTCCTACTAATAAAAGATCTGTGTTAATCCCATATGACAAGTCGAAGAGGTCTTTTACGCTAAACGATTTCTGGGGGGTAATACACGTAGATATGATGGTAAATTTAACATTCATGTTAACCTCGATAGCAATAGTCGATAATCGATATAATGGAAGGTGAGTGCTCTTTTATTAGAAGGTGTAATTCATTCATGTTGTTGAATATTCCTTTTATGTTCCTTTGAAGAACATTAAAGGCCATAATCTTTAGCAAAACTGACGTTTAGGATGTCTCCTGAATCTGCGTTGGAAAATTCTATGGTAGAATTTGGCTCAGTCGAGTTATACGCGAATCCATTGTTATTTGTTTATTTTCGGTAGTAATTTTGGTTTCTTGACTTGTTGGCAAAATTTCTGAGGTTATCATTGCTACACTTGCGGCTTCATCGAAATCACAAGTGTTGTTATCTGCTTCTTTGTCAAAAGAAGTTTTATTTTTTTATACTCAGTTGAGCAGAGCTCACAGAGTATATTAAGTTTGATTGGATAATGGTTGGTTGTACATATATAAAGGAATCGAGATAGATATAGACTTCCATATATCAAAATAATCAGGATCGAAAAAAAATTTGATTGAGCCATGTCCGTCCGTCCGTCCGTTAACACGATAACTTGAGTAAATTTTGAGGTATCTTGATGAAATTTGGTATGTGGGTTCCTAAGCACTCATCTCAGATCTCTATTTAAAATGAACGATATCGGACTATAACCACGCCCACTTTTTCGATATCGAAAATTTCGAAAAACCGAAAAATTGCGATAATTCATTACAAAAGAGAGATAAAGCAACGAAACTTGGTAGATGAGTTGAACTTATGACGCAGAATAGAAAATTAGTAAAATTTTGGACAATGGGCGTGGCACCGCCCACTTTTAAAAGAAGGTAATTTAAAATTTTGCAAGCTGTAATTTGGCGGTCGTTGAAGATATCATGATGAAATTTGGCAGGAACGGTACTCCTATTACTATATGTACGCTTAATAAAAATTAGCAAAATCGAAGAAGGACCACCCCCACTTTTAAAAAAAAATTTTTTTAAAGTAAAATTTTAACAAAAAATTTAATATCTTTACAGTATATAAGTAAATTATGTCAACATTCAACTCCAGTAATGATATAGTGCAACAAAATACAAAAATAAAAGAAAATTTCAAAATGGGCGTGGCTCCACCCTTTTTCATTTAATTTGTCTAGGATAATTTTAACGCCATAAGTCGAACAAAAATTAACCAATCCTTTTGAAATTTGGTAGGGCATAAATTTTATGACGTTAACTCTTTTCTGTGAAAATGGGCGAAATCGGTTGATGCCACGCCCAGTTTTTATACACAGTCGTCTGTCTGCCCTTCCGCGTGACCGTTAACACGATAACTTGAGCAAAAATCGACATATCTTTAATGAACTTAGTTCACGTGCTTAGTTGAGCTCACTTTATCATGGTATGAAAAATGAACGAAATCCGACTATGACCACGCCCACTTTTTCGATATCGAAAATTACGAAAAATGAAAAAAATGCCATAATTCTATACCAAATACGAAAAAAGGGATGAAACATGGTAAGGTAATTGGATTGTTTTATTGAAGCGAAATGTAACTTTAGAAAAAACTTTACAAAATGGTTGTGACACCTACCATATTAAGTAGAAGAAAATGAAAAAGTTCTGCAGGGCGAAATAAAAAACCCTTAAAATCTTGGCAGGTATTACATATATAAATAAATTAGCGGTATCCAACAGATGATGTTCTGGGTCACCCTGGTCCACATTTTGGTCGATATCTGGAAAACGCCTTCACATATACAACTAACACCACTCCCTTTTAAAACTCTCATTAATACCTTTAATTTGATACCCATATCGTACAAACTCATTCTAGAGTCACCCCTGGTCCACCTTTATGGCGATATCTCGAAAAGGCGTACACCTATAGAACTAAGGCCCACTCCCTTTTAAAATACTCATTAACTCCTTTCGTTTGATACCACCACTCCCTTTTCAAACCCTCATTAATATCTTTAATTTGATACCCTTATCGTACAAACACATTCTAGAGTCACCCCTGGTCCACCTTTATGGCGATATTTCGAAACGGCGTCCACCTATAGAACTAAGGCCCACTCCCTTTTAAAATACTCATTAACACCTTTCATTTGATAGCCATATCGTACAAACATATTCTAAAGTCACCCCTGGTCCACCTTTATGGCGATATCTCGAAAAGGCGAACACCTATCGAACGAAGGCCCACTCCCTTTTAAAAATACTCATTAACACCTTTCATTTGATACCCATATCGTACTAACAAAGTCTAGAGTCACCCCTGGTCCACCTTTATTGCGATACCTCGAAAAGGCGTTCACCTATAGAACTAAGGCCCACTCCCTTTTAAAATACTCATTAACTCCTTTCGTTTGATACCACCACTCCCTTTTCAAACCCTCATTAATATCTTTAATTTGATACCCTTATCGTACAAACACATTCTAGAGTCACCCCTGGTCCACCTTTATGGCGATATTTCGAAACGGCGTCCACCTATAGAACTAAGGCCCACTCCCTTTTAAAATACTCATTAACTCCTTTCGTTTGATACCCATATTGCACAAACGAATTCTAGAGTCACACTTTATGGCGATATTTCGAAAATCCGACCACCTATACAACAACCACCACTCCCTTTTAAAACCCTCATTAATACCTTTAATTTGATACCCATATCGTACAAACGCATTCTAGAGTCAAACCTGATCCACCTTTATGGCTATATCCCTAAATGGCGTCCACCTATAGAACTATGGCCCACTCCCTCATAAAATACTCTTTAATGCCTTTCGTTTGATACACATGTCATACAAACATATTCCAGGGTTTCCCTCTGTTCATTTTCCTACATGGTTATTTTCCCTTATGTTGTCACCATAGCTCTCAACTGAGTATGTAATGTTCGGTTACACCCGAACTTAACCTTCCTTACTTGTTTATTATCAGGTAATTTATTAGTTACTTTGTTTTTAGTAATGTGTTGTTTTGGTGAGTGGTATCATTGTTACTGGGGTTGGTTACTCCAGCGAAAGGGAATGGAGCTGAAGCTCTAGGAAATTGTGCCTGGTAGGCATCTTTTGCTTCTTTCATGGTGCATCTACGCTGAATTTTAATTTTTAAAATTTCTTTCTGTTCAAGGAATTTTGCACATTTGTTAAAGTTCGATGGGTGTTTTTCTTCGCAGTTGACGCATTTAACACGCGCGCAATTGTCATCGTCGGGTGGGAAGCTGCATGTTTGGCACAGAGCAGGTTTATGGCAGTGCTTTTTGGTGTGACCTAGCTCTTGACATTGTTTGCAACGCATAGGATTCGGGAAATATTCCCTTACTCGCGCTTTGTGCCATGAAATATCGATTTTTTCTGGTAGCTTGTATGGGTGGAAAGTGAGCAGTATTGCTCCAGTATGTACAGCTTTGTTATTTTCCATTTTTCTAAACTTGAAGACATTTACCACTCCTTCGGAGGCTAGCTCCTTTGTGATTTCTTCATCGGAAAGGATAGTAAGGTACGAAATTAAGGTTTTCATGAAATTTGCATTTAATTTCACAAATTCCTGGTAGTAGTTTAGCAAAAATGAATTTATCAGCGGATTGTTTGTCTTTCACTAGCACCAATAGGCTGCCGTCCCCAAGTTCTGTGACCTTTTCAATGTTTCTGCTAATGAACTCTAGAGATCTTTTTACAGCAAAGCACGAGTAAAGAGATGAATGTTTTTTCTCATCAGTGGCAGAGACTACAACGTACTTGGGATTAGGAAGGTTAGTAGGGGGTGTTAGGTTAGGGAAAATATCAAATGGTTTGGATATTCTTTTTTATAGCTTTGGGGCTGTTTTCTAAAATAGAAAACCTATTGCCCCAATGCTTGTTGCCCCGGGGGGCATAGTTAAATATAACCAAGATTGCACTATATTTGAAGCACGTGGGCACTCTAAAACACAATATGTGCTAAAGGAATTTTAGTTAGCGGTATTTGTTGTTTACAAGAAACTCCACTAAGTGCGAAGGTAAAGTCAAATAGAGAATGCAACTGAAATACAACCGTACGCGGCAAATGCTAGTCGATGACTGGAAAGAAATTTGATATAGAATTTTGGACACTATTTTATTTTTGGGTGAAAGAGTCCTAGCTTTCAATGGCGAAAGTATATATCTTGGTGAACGAAACAATGAACATTTTTTGGGCATCTAAGATGACATAAGCCATTATGGTCCGATATTTAGAGATCATTTGGAGAATGTTAGGATTTCAGAACAGCAGCACAAACGTTTACAAGCTCATTATCTTTCCCCAGACATTCAGAACGAGCTTATAGAAATTTGTGCAAATCTCGTGAGGGAAACTAAATAAGATCAAGGCAAGAAAGCCAAGTATTTTGCTATTATCGTTGATGCTATGCCTGATGCTAGTCACGTTGAATACGTTCATTTTGCGCTAACTCCATTTCAATACGAAAGCAACAAATTTTACAATTCCGGAACGGTTTTTGGCTTTCGTGAATTGTAACCAAAAAACTGGTCAGAAAATCGCTGATCTAATTTGCCATACTCTAGGTAAACATGAAATCCTATTAAAAGATTGTCGTGCACAAGGGTACGATAACGGCGCCAATATGAAAGTAGCTTACAACGGAGCACTACGTCACATTCTAGACAAAAATTCGAATGCTGATTACTCGCCTTGTGCAACCCACGGTCTCAATTTATATGGTGTTGATGCTGCAGGATGTTGTACGGCTGCAATTACTTTCTTTGGAGTTGTACAAAAATGTTTTACTATATTCAGCAGTACTACACAACGATGGGACATCCTCAAAAAAAATGTACCGAGCTCTCTTTATAGTCTTTCAGCCAAAAGCCAAATTTGACTGCACAAGCATACGGAGATGTTACCGGCATTCTCAAGTACATCAACAAGTTCGAATGTATCCTGCTGTCCTCAATTTGGTTCAAAATACTAACTACCACGAAAGAAAGAAACGTGGTCCTCCAAGCTAGAGACGCCACCATAGATGTTGAGTTCCGACATCTAAATTCCGTATTAGCTGATTTGAAGTTGATCAGGAACCAATGGGAAACAATTTTAAATGAATGCAAAACAGTTGCTATTCAATTAAACATCTTGCCAAAGTTTCCGGACCCGAAAGAGAAAACCCAAAAGACGTTCTGAAGATAATTTAAATGAGATGATAATGATTCAGACTCTGATTTTAAAAGCAATACATTCCTGGTGATCGTTGATTCGGTAATCACTGGCATTACTGATCGATTTGCAGCTGTGAGGAATTTGAGCGAGACGCTTTCCTTTTTGTGGCAATATGAAGATATGGATGAAACTACGGTTCAGGTGAGCGCAGCAAAATTTGTCGAAAAATAAAGCTTAAAATGCGAAATAATTCACTTGCAAATTTTGATAAAGGTCTGTCACCATTGGAATTGCTAAATGCCATCTACATATGTTCAAAATCTGTATACAATTTTCTCCAACATTTGTGTTGCTTTACGTATCTTTTGCACTATACCTGTCACTGTAGCTAGTGCAGAACGTTTGTTCAGTGTTCTTTCAAGAAGCAAAAACTTTCATGGATCGTGTTCATCTCAAGAGCGAGTTTCAGGACTTTCCACGCTTTGCGTTGAATCCGTTTTGGCAAGACGGTTAAGTTTTGATATTATTATAAAAAAACTTGCAGCGAAAAAAGCCACTCTTTGATATCCGAACTTTCTATATTGAATAATTTAAATTTATAATCATTACTAAATTTATCAGAAATGTTGCCAAATAACTAGAAAAGATTATTTGAAACAATATGCGGCTGTTAAAAGAGAATTTTATTTCTACGTTACAATAAAATAGTATACATAAATAGTAAATATTCTATGTTAATTTTATTGTCAGCTCTTAGTCCAAAAATCATTTGGTTGATGTGGCAAAAATTTTGTTTGATGGAATCCATCACTAATTATTCATGAATGGCATGCCATTAATTCAAGTTAATCAATTGTATTAGTGGATTTTTTATAGGGGGCCCGTAAATTGTTTAGTCCCGGGTCCGGCATCGAGATAGATATAGACTTCTATGCATCAAAATGATCGGGGCGAAAAAAGAAATTCATTTAGCCATGTCCGTCCGTCCGCCCGTAAACACGATAACTTGAATAAATTTTAAGGTATCTTGATGAAATTTGGTATGTACGTTCCTGGTAACTCATCTCAGATCGCTATTTAAAATGAACGAAATCGGACTATAACCACGTCCACTTTTTCGTTATCGAAAATTTCGAAAAACCGAAAAAGTGCGAAAATTCATTACCAAAGACGGATAAAACGACGAAACTTGGTAGATGCGTTGACCTTATGACGCAGAATAAAAAATGAGTAAAATTTTTAACAATGGGCGTGACACCGTCCCCTTTTAAAAGAAGGTAATATAAAAGTTTTGCAAGCTGTAATTTGGCAGTCGTTGAAGATATCATGATGGAATTTGGCAGGAAAGTTACTCTTATTACTATATATGTGCTAAATAAAAATTACCAAATCGGATAGCGAACATGCTCACTTTAAAAAAAAATAATGTTAAAAGTAAAATTTTAACAAAAAATTGATTATCTTTACAGTATATAAGTAAGTTGTGTCAACATTCAACTCCAGTAATGATATGGTGCAACAAAATACAAAAAAAAATAAGAAAATTTCAATATGGGCGTAGCTCCGCCCTTTTTCATTTAATTTGTCTAGAATACTTAAAATGCCATAAGCGAACAAAAATTTACCAATCCTTGTGAAATTTGGTAAGGGCATAGCTTCTATGACGGTAACAGTTTTCTGTGAAAATAGGCGAAACCGGTTAAAGCCACGCCCAGTTCACATACTTATCTGAACTCACTTTATCTTGGTATTAAAAATGGGCGAAATCCGACTATGAATACGGCCAATTTTTCGATATCGAAAATTTCGAAAAATGCAAAAAATGCCATAATAATATACCAAATACGAAAAAGGGATAAGACATGTGATTGGATTGGTTTTTTGATGCAAAATATAACTTTAGAAAAAACTTTGTGAAATGGGTGTGACATCTACCATATTAAGTAGAAGAAAAAGAAAAAGTTCTGCTGAGCGAAATCAAAAGCCCTTGGAATCTTGGAAGGAATACTGTTCGTGGTATTATATATATAAATAAATTAGCGGTACCCGACAGACAATGTTCTGGGTCACCCTGTTTCACATTTTGGTCGATATCTCGAAAACGCCTACACATATACAATTAAGGCCCACTCCCTTTTAAAATACTTATTAAAACCTTTCATTTGATACCCATATCGTACAAACACATTCTAGAGTCATCCTTGGTCCACCTATATGGCGATATCCCGAAATGGCGTCCACCTATAGAACTATGGCCCACTACCTTTTAAAATACTCTTTAATACCTTCCATTTGATACCAATGTCATACAAACACATTCCAGGGTTACCCTAAGTTCATTTTCCTACATGGTGATTTTCTCTTATTTTGTCTCCAAAGCTCTCAGCTGAGTATGTAATGTTCGATTACATCCGAACTTAGCCTTCCTTACTTTTTAATCTTCCATACTTGATTAGCTGCGATCACCATTTGCATAGTGACTAATGGGCCAGCGCAAACATAACGCTTCTCATAAAATATCGTTACCATATACTCGCCAAATTGCGAATTTATTTGGGTTACAAGACCTCTGAGTACGACAACCAGGACCGCGAAATAATTGTAAATATTCATTTTAGTGTCTTACTCTTTTCGATGCTTGCTTGCGAAGTATAAAGTAACTAAAGCAAGAAAAGTTTTGTGGGCGCTATTTATATACAGTGGTGAGGCTGATGAAATTGGGTGCAAGTGCACGGTTAGAAATCTGAGCCTAAATTTTTTATCATTTATCGATTTAAACACTTTTTGAAACATTTTGCTACTAAATTTAATATTTTTTTTATTTTATTCAATTTCAATTTAAACTTGTTTAAAAATTAAGTTTAAAATATTAAAATTGTTTTAAAACAAAGCCAAAGAAGTTTAAAAAAATTTCAAAATACAATCTTGTATTCACTTCTAGGTTTGAAACAAAAGCAAAAGGCTTCAAAAATCAAAAAATAGAAACTGGAATAGAAACGTCTGATTTTAAAACTTATCCTAGTGTTTAAATTTGGTACGGAAAACTCAAAAATAACAAATTTTATTTGTGAAAACTGCTTTAAGTTATCGAAACATTTTCCAAAATTTTGTTATGCATATAAGGTGTTATGAAATGATTTCTTACACACTAGGTAGAGCAACGATGTAGGAAAAATCTCTAGTTCAAAACTGGCGTGTTTCGGAAACTTTAAATGGTGCTTCTGGTACGATATTAGAGCATTTATCGAAACGTCGGAGCCAGTGGGGAAGTTTGGGAAAAGAAATCATACTCATAGTCGAAGTTACTTTAAGCTGGTAGCAGTTTCTTTGTGATAACATATTTCTCAAATTAAATATGAAAAATAATAACCCAAGCTGTCGGTTTTATAGCTGAATATAATCTTGTTAGTACCGAATTTGTACTTATTTGGTAATTTAGGTCTAGTTCCGAACCAAAAATGTGTATCATTAGTTACTGACTGAAAGGATTTCAGGTAAGCGCCCACTATTATATATATATATATATTTTTTTTTTTATTGTTATAACTTTAAGTTTAGACTTCTCCAGTTTCAAATTGAAACCCAGTTCAATGCACTCACTTTCAGGAAGAACGTTATAATCTATATTTAAACAAAATTTGATTTGATCACATGTCTCAAATTTTTTACCGTGTACGTGCAAAAATCTCAAACCACTTATTAAAAAAAAATGGCCGCCGAGTTGTGGTGGGAGCGTGTTTCGCATACCATTTTGGAACAAGTTTTTAAATTGAAAAAAAAAATAAAAATATGTCCAAGCGCGGTCGACCGTCGGCAGGGATTTGGCATACACTCCAAGCATATTGCCACTATGAAAAGCTTTTCAGTGGAAATAGATCTTCCTTGCATCAGCTTCCGTTTGGAATCGCATAAAATATGTAGATCGCGTCTGCCGATTTGTGGGGAAAATCAAAAGAGAGCAAACGCAAATTCAAAGAGAAGTTCAGCCCAAATCTTCTCGAAGATAACTCGCGCCAAGCATTAATTAAGTTGATGCTCTTTTTAATTTTTTATGGTTAATGCGTCAAGCGTTAAAAAATTCTAAATCAGTTAAAAAAAACAGCTTTTGTTCTACCAATATAACAAATATTTTGTTTTGTTATTCTTTTTCAAAGGAAATTTTATTGTACTTAGTTGCTCGTTTCTATATTTGTACAGTTGAATTGTGGTATTAAGTTATACGTGTACGTCAGTGATACGTATACAATATGACCGTATTTTTAACCCTTTACCGCATATAGGACATCGATCTCCCAAAAATATATCCTTGTATAGCAAGAAGGCTAGCAATATTTCACTAATTTTTTCGTTACAAATTACTTAATTTTATCTGAATGCATACACCCGAACCGATTTTCATTTAAAGTGTTTACTATAATAACAAAACTAAAGCTCATGGCAATTTATTAAATATCAAGGAAAATTACCAGTGAAATAAGGACTTTTCTTATATTACGAGTTTAATCTATATAGGCACCCGATTTCTTATTGGATCACTAAGGTATCTAATTATAGTTTTAAAGGTTTTAAGCTGAAGTATTTCATTCAAAGACTGGTATAGAAAGTTCTGCAAATTTAGAACTCCCTATAAATATTTTAGTAATGACATAATAGGCTTTGAATTAATTATTTCTCAATTGGTGTTTTATAGCATTTTTATACCCAGCTGCACTTGTACACAGGGTATTGCAACTTTGATTGGATAATGGTTGGTTGTACAGGTATAAAGGAATCAAGATAGATATAGATTTCCATATACATACATACCAAAATCATCAGTATAGAAAAAGATTGATAAAGCCATGTCCGTCCGTTCGTCTGGCCGTCCGTTAACACGATGATTTAAGCAAATTCCGTATACGGGCTTATCTTGACCCAGTATATACGGGGCGACGGAATCCCGGTTAGATCGCGAAAATCATACAGAAATTATCCGTTTAGGGTCCAAAAATGATCCCGAAATAGTCCCGAAATGACCCTGACGGGATCCCGGACGGATCGCGAAAACCAACCGGAGTTGATCTCTGATAGGTCCACACATTACCTCGAAATAGTCCTGAAAAAGTACCGAAATTACCCTGACGGGATCTCGAAAAGATAAGGTTAGATTAGGTTGAACTAGCCGGTCCACGAGGATCTCACATAGACTAATTGAGTCCGTAGTGTTGACAGAAGTTTGTCTTAACGACCAAGCTGAAAAACCCTATCAAAAACCAGGACCTATGTTATAAAATAACTCCGTCCTCTTGGCAAATTCTAGAAGCTTCCTAGGGCTTAAGCCACTTGCTGCTTCTAGATCTGACAGCTGTATCACTCCTAATAGCTGGAGTCTTAGCCTGGCAAGTGCAGGGCACGAGCACAGAACGTGCTCTATCGTTTCCTCCCCAACCTGCACTTCCTACATCTGCTATCACTGACCAAGCCTAATTTAAAGGCATGTGACGCCAGAAGGCAGTGTTCAGTCAGAATAACCGTCATGAGTGTACAGTGCTCTCTTTTTAATAATAGAAGCAACTTTGTTCGTCTAGGATTGTAAGACCTACACATAATCTTCGACCCTTTACAGCCCTGCGCTTGAACGCACGCCTTTCCCGTTTGGTCGATCATGTGCACCTCTCGCCTTCGCTTAATCTCGGCTAGTCTAATTGGGACGTCTACGGAGCAAGCTTCAAGGGATGCACCCTTTTTAGCTAGTTCGTCCGCTTTTTCATTTCCATCTATTCCTATATGCCCTGGGACCCAATATAGATGTATGCTTCTCCCTATCCCGATTCTCTCCAGAGACTGCTTACACTCTAACACGCATTTAGATGCTGTGCTATGCGAGATTATTGCTTTAATTGCTACTTGACTGTCAATATAAAAGTTAACACGGTTGCAGCTTAAGCTATTATCTTCCAGGGTTTCTACTGCTTTGGTTGCGGCTAATATTTCCGCTTGGAAAACACTACAGTAATCCGGTAGCCTGTAGAATCTGCTTATTTCCGGATCAGCACAGTATACCGCAGACCCTACTCCCTCCACTACTTTGGAACTATCTGTGTACACATGTGTCGCCTCGTCCGCCATTTGCCCACCCTTGCGCCAACCGTCCACCTCTGTTGTGGCCTGAAGATCTCCCTCGAAGCGGAGATAGGGAATCAGGTAGTCTGTTCGCCTTGTGATTGATGACGCTATACTACTATGGCTATGGGATCCTGAAAAGCATCCAGAAATTATCACGGAAGGATCCCAAAAGGATCGCGGAATAGTCCCGAAATAACTCCGACGGTATCTCGGACGGATCACGAAAAATATCCAGAATTGATCCCGTAAGGGTCTGCAAATGATTCCGAAATAGTCCCAAAAAACCCCGAAATTACCTCGATGGGATCCCAGACGGATCGCGAAAACCATTCAGAAATGATTCCGGAAAGGTCCCGAAATAACCCCGACGGGATTACAAATAAGGTGAAGCTAATTATAAAATCATGTTAATAAGGCATCAGGCGCGTTGGAACGAATAAAGAGTTACAAACAAACATACAGGTAAAGGTAATAAAAGCAATTGAAGGAGGGCGGATGGCGAAAGGAGATGGAAGCACCACTGATAATTTTTCCAAAATTGTTTAGATCTCGATCTGAATGAGCCAGATATCAACTTAACCAGATAAAACTTTCGGATTTATAATATTAGATAAGAATAAGATTAAGATTTTATGTAGCCGATTACTCGGATATTACGAATAGAATAAGATTATTGCTCGGCTACATTCACGAAAGGTATGAAGTCTTTGGAACAGCCTAAGACAGTCCCGGCCTTTCTTCTTCTTTTTTTAGTGCAAATGTAGACTTCTCTGCAGCCCTGTCCGTCCTGATGTCACGTTGTTTAAATTTTTCCCAAATTATTAAAACATATTTTATTTACTTTCAACATAAACATATTTTATTTACTGCTTTTGAATTTTCACACAAACGAAATACATTTTTTTTAAAATAAAATCAACTTAAAGTTAAAAATGTTGTATACCATTAAGGCCTTACGTTGCGTGTACGCAACATGCTCCACCACCCTAAACAATTTTTTTGGTTTTTTATTCTTAATTGGACCAATTTATATGGCCACAGAAAATTTCATTGAAATTGCTCCAGCTCTTCTATGCTCAGGACTTAATTAACTAACTCGCTGTTATCAATAAAATCTTTTATGAAATTGTAAACACGTTGATTATTTACTTTAATATACAATTTCGGATTTTCACGAATCTCACGCCCCATTATTCCGACTGCACAAAGTTTTCCATCCTTGACGGCCGGTATTCCGACAGTTCCATCACAATGTCCTCTTCCACCTTTAGCACAATACATATAATCTCTTTCGGGAAAATTCCCACATTCCTCTAGTGCTACTATAGTTACCTCTTGGTCTACGTAATCCGGAAAGGGGTCTCCCATATGTGAAATATTTTCTTTAATTTGCATCTTGTCGTCCAGCGCAAGGTCTTTATCGCAAAGTGGTATTGTCGTAACTTCTTCATCCCCTAAAAAGGGTGACCGCAGTTCAACTGCAACTATTTTTTGAATGCATTCGTCATCTGGAAAAATTACTTTGTTCACTTTGCGCGATGGTGCTTTTAGACCAAAACCAACTACAACCTTCATTAACCTTACATTTTTACTTTTCCAGCGTTCATTAGCTGTGATCACTATTTGCCTAGTAACTAAAGATCCTGCGCAATCATAATCGGCTCTATAATATATTAATACCATATAGTCGCCGGTTTCCGAATTTATTTGGGTTAAAAAACCGCTGAGTACGACAACCAGTATTGCGAAATAATTGTAGAAATTCATTTTAGTGTCTTACTCTTTTCGATGCTTGCTTGCGAAGTATAAAGTAACTAAAGCAAGAAAAGTTTTGTGGGCGCTATTTATATACAGTGGTGAGGCTGATGAAATTGGGTGCAAGTGCACGGTTAGAAATCTGAGCCTAAATTTTTAATATTTTATCGGTTTAAACACTTTTCGAAACATTTTGCTACTAAATTTAATATTTTGTTTTGTTTTATTTAATTTCAATTTAAACTTGTTTAAACAATAAGTTTAAAATATTAAAATTGTGTTAAAACAAAGCCAAAAAAGTTTAAAATAATCTCAATATACAATTTGTAGTCACTTCTGGGTTTGAAACAAAAGCAAAAGGTTTCAAACCCCTAAAAATAGAAACTGGAATAGAAACGTCTGCTTTTAAAACTTATTCTAAGTGTTTAAATTTGGTACAGAAAATTCAAAAATAACAAATTTTATTTGTTTTTTTATTTATATTTTATTTTAAGTTATCGAAACATTTTCCAAAATTTTGTTATGCATATAAGGTGTTATGAAATGATTTCTTACACACTAGGTAGGGCAACGATGTAGGAAAAATCTCTAGTTCAAAACTGGCGCGTTTCGGAAACTTTAAATGCTGCTTCTGGTACGATATTAGAGCATTTATCGAAACGTCCGAGCCAGTGGGGAAGTTTGGGAAAAGAAATCATACTCATAGTCGAAGTTACTTTAAGCTGGTAGCAGTTTCTTTGTGATAACATATTTCGCAAATTAAAAATAAATAAATGTAAGGCGCGATAACCTCCGAAGAGATCTAAGGCCGAGCTTCTCTTCCAATTTGCGTCGTGCTCCTCTTGATTTTTCCCTACAAATTGGCCGGACGGGACCTACATGTTTTATGCCGACTCCGAACGGCATCTGCAAGGCAGATGAGTTTTCACTGAGAGCTTTTCATGGCAGAAATACAATCGGAGCGCTTGCCAGACACTGCCGAGGGGCGACCCCGCTTAGAAAAATTTTCTTCTAATTGAAAAATCTTATTTCAAAATTTTTGATGTTGCTTTGCCCGGGAGTTGAACCCAGGGCATACGGTGTGATAGGCGGAGCACGCTACCATCACACCACGGTGGCCGCAAATTAAATATGAAAAATAATAACCAAAGCTGTCGGTTTTATAGCTGAATAGAATTTTTTTAGTACCGAACTTGTACTTATTTGGCAATTTAGGTCTAGTTCCGGACCAAAAATGTGTATCACTAGTTACTTATTGAAAGGATTTCAGGGAAGCGCCCACTATATTTTATTTATTTTTTTATTCTTATAACTTTAAGTTTAGACTTCTCCAGTTGCAAACTGAAACCCAGTTCAATGCACTCACTTTCAGGAAGACCGTTATAATCTATATTCAAACAAAATTTGGTTTTATCACACGTCTCAAACTTTTTACCGTGTACCAAAATCTCAAACCACTTATTAATAAAAAGTGGCAGCCGCATTGTGGTAGGAGCGTACTTCGCATACCACACCGAAGGTAATGAGTTCAAGTGCAGCCAAACAACATCAAACATTTGGAACAAGTTTTTAAATTGAAAAAAAAAATAAAAATATGTCCAAGCGCGCTCGCCCCTCGCCAGTGATTTGGCATACACTCCAAGCATATTGCTACTATGAAAAGTTTTTCGGTGGAAATGGATCTTCCAGCTTCCGCTTGCAATCGGCATAAAACATGTAGGTCGTGTCTGCCAATTTGTGGGGAAAATCAAAAGAGAGCAAGACGCAAATTCGAAGAGAAGTATGGCCTAATTTTTCCCGGAGATAAATCGCGCCAAGCATTAATTAAGTTGTTTTTCTTTTTAATTTTTTATGGTTAATGCGTCAAGCGTTAAAAAAAATCTAAATCAGTTAAACAAACAGCTTTTGTTCTACTAATATAACAAATATTTTGTTTCGCTATTCTTTTTCAAAAGAAAATTTAACTGTACTTAATTGCTCGTTTCTATATTTGTACAGTTGAATTGTGGTATTAAGTTATACGTGTACGCTAAGTAATGCGTATTTTAAAAACAAAAAATCAGGTCCCGATTTGCCCTCAACGGGGCCCTAGGCAACCATCATTTTGGGTGCCCTTTTTTCATGTCCGTTCTCTTCTTTTTATACTCAGCGTGCTTTGCACACAGGGTATTATAACTTTGATTGGATAACGGTTGGTTGTACAGGTATAAAGGCATCGAGATAAATATAGACTGCCATATTAGAGATATACGCCGCCGATTAGGGTCGTTTTTCGCACGCCGCCGCCGAATGTCAAAAATATCGGCGCGGCGGCGGCGGCCGGCGCGTTACTATATTTTCTATTCGTTTAAGACTGTTTAGGCCATTTATTGTTCATGTCGAAAATTGGTCGGATATGGTCGAAAGTGGTTTCAACGGATGCGCATCACTGACAGTTATAAGAAACTAATTGCGAAATTTAACTCTTTCTAACTGTTCAAAAGTTATTTAAAAAAACAGGCGCTTTCGATGTCAGCTTAACACGGACTTTGCATCACCCAATTCACCAAGTTGTTAAAACAAAACACTAATAGAAAAGTTATATATCTAATAAATTTATATGCTCACTATGCATATTTTTTCAATACAACAATGAATTCAAATAAAATGTCCCAAGGCGCACATGTTTTCAAATTGTCCTCAAGTTGTTAAAAAAAAAAGCAAATTAACCACAAAAGATGCCGATTTAAAAAAAATTGATATTGCGATTGGCTGAAAAAATAAGCGACATCAGTGGCGCAAAATCCTTTAGTAGGTTCTAGGGGCATAAACACTCCTTTGAAATGATTCTAACCTCATACTTAAGTTGGGGATATATGTACGTATAAGGGTTTGAAAAATCACTTGGGCTTACATTCAAACATCTGTTGTCTATTTGCGAAACTATACAATAGGATCTGAAATCTTAATTTTAGATTTTCACACTTAATCCTCCAACACCCAATTCTCCCGGTTTGAGATTTCCTAAAGTTGGCGGCCCTATCCAAAACTAGTCCCTTGGAGTGAATCACATTGATTATAGCCTATCAACCAAGTTTAAATATCAGCTACACGTTACAAATGTGAATATTTAGGCACATATATTTACCAGGTGAGGTTTTGTCCTTCGCAAGAACACTCAAAGTGGTGAAGGAAAAGCTTTCCCAAGACAGTGGAACTAAGGACCGTGTGTTCTACTACCCTAACGTAGTGGACAGTTGAACTAGTCTGAAAACTGAAGCTACGCGGTCATCCATAGTGAGCTCTTATATCATAAGGCCGGAAAACAGAAGTTAACATCTTTCAACTTAAAATCGGTCGACTTTCATTCTAAAATATGATTTTGATTTAACGAAGACTATTGAAATCAATGTTGTGAACACAAACGTCTGCAAAATTTGGTCTACATTTTAAAAATTTTATCCAGGGTCCTTGTAAAATTTTAATTATATAGATGCGCCGAAGATTATACGATTTTCACCCATTACGCAATGACATCCACTTAGACTGCTTATGATTTCGAAGGCGGCATCTTTGGCTGAATAGTCACTCCCTAACGTTTCAAGGTGTTTCTCTGGTGTAGCTCGGCAGCATAGCGCGACAAAAGCATCCGTTGGTAAGTCTTTGGAGCTACACCTAGAGCTTCTAGGAAAGTGACGTCAACGAAGGTTCGAAGTCGCATTCCTATAGCTTCTGTGCTGGTATATGGTGTGAGGGTCAGGAGGCGTGGTAGAGACTGGTGGTCGGGATTGCTACTGTTCGCACATCGGGAATAGCTCTTAAAAACAGCCGAAACAACTGGAGGCGCCCTGTGCCACGAGAGTCATGAGTATTAAAAGACCATTAATAGCAACCGTAAGTCACCTTTGTGCGTGGCCGCCAAGGAGCCACAAGTGATTTAAAGGAATTGTGTTCGCGACGATTATTAGGAGTTAACCCTAGGTGAAACTACGCTTTGCACGAGATATACAGACAAAAGTGTGACTATTTTATGTATCTCTATTTATTTTCAGCAGACGCAGCAGTACCAATTCCAAAGACCGGGGTTAGGTTCGAAGCCTCTCTGGAGTAAGCAAACGAGGGACAAGGAGCTACTGCTGAAAATTTTTGAACGGTCTGCGAGATCTTGAGGCAAAACCCCCGGATCTTTCCGAAATGGCCAACACGTTGATTTCCTTAAATACATACAAATAAAAACTTTCCTAAATATTATTTTTTTAAGTAGAAAAATCAAGCTTTTTTAAAGTAAGAACACCGGCGTAGGTCGGCGCGCCGCCCACGCCGCCGCCGCCGATAAGGTGATCGGCGTAATCCTCTATGCCATATATCAAAGTCATCAGTATCGAAAAAAATCTGTCCGTCCGTATGCCCTTTACCACGATAACTTGAGTAAATTTTGCGGTATCTTGATGAAATTTGTTATGTAGGTTCCTGGGAACTCATCTCAGATCGCTATTTAAAATGAACAATATCGGACTATAACCACGCCCGCTTTTTCGATATCGAAAATTTCTAAAAATCGAAAAAGTGCGAAAATTCATTACCAAAGACGGATAAAGCGATAAAACTTAGTATGTGGGTTGACCTTATGTCGCAGAATAGAAAATTAGTAAAACTTTGGACAATGGGCGTGGCACCGTCCACTTTGAAAAGAAAGTTTTGCAAGCTGTAATTTGGCAGTCGTTGAAGCTATCATGATGAAATTTGGCAGGAACGTGGCTCCTATTACTATGTATGCTTTATAAAAATTAGCAAAATCAGAGAACGACGAAAAAAAATTTTTTAAGACAAATTTTTACAACAAATTTAATATCTTTACAGTATATAAGTAAACTATGTCAACATTCAACTCCAGTAATGCTATGGTGCAACAAAATACAAAAATAAAAGAAAAATTCAAAATGGGCGTGGCTTCGCTCTTTTTCGTTTAATTTGTCTACGATAATTTTAATGCCATAAGTCGAACAAAAATGTACCAATCCGTGTGAAAATTGGTAGGAGCTTAGTTTCTAGGACGATAACTGCTTTCTGTGAAAAAGGCGAAATCGATAGAAGCCACGCCCAGTTTTTATACACAGTCTACCGTCTGTCCTTTCGCTCGGCCGTTAACACGATAACTTGAGCGAAAATCTATATATCTTTACTAAACTTAGTTCACGTACTTATCTGAACTCACTTTACCTTGGTATAAAAAATGGCCAAAGTGCAGCCACGCCCACTTTTTCGATATCGAAAATTACGAAAAATGAAAAAAATGCCATAATTCTATACAAATACGAAAAAAGGGATGAAACATGGTAATTGGATTGGTTTATTGACGCAAAATATAACTTTATCAAAAACTTTGTAAAATGGGTGTGACACCCACCATATTAAGTGAGGAAAATGAAAAAGTTCTGCAGGGCGAAATCAAAAGCACTTGGAATTGTGGCAGGAATTTTGTTCCTATATATATAAATAAATTGGCGGTACCCGACATGGACCTGGTCCACATTTTGGTCGATATCTGGAAAACGCCTTCACGTATATAAATAAGGGCCACTCCCTTTTAAAACGCTCATTGTTACCTTTAGTTTGATATCCATATCGTACAAACACATTATAGAGTCACACCTGGTGCACTTTTATGGCGATATCTCGAGAAGGCGTCCACCTATAGAACTAATAAGGCCCACTCCCTTCCAAATAACCACTAACACCTTTCATTTGATACCCATATCGTACAAACGCATTCTTGAGTCACCTCTGGCCCACATTTATGGCGATATCCCGAAATGGCGTCCACCTATAGAAATATGGCCAACTCCCTTTTAAAATACTCTTGAATACCTTCCATTTGATACCCATATCGTACAAACATATTCTAGAGACACCCCTGGTCCACCTTTATGACGATATCTCGAAAAGGCGTCCACCTATAGAACTAAGTCCCACTCCCTTTTAAAATACTCATTGACACCTTTCATTTGATGCCCATTTCATACAAACACATTCCAGGGTTACCCTGGGTCCATTTTCCTACATGGTGATTTTCTCTTATTTTGCCTCCAAAGCTCTCAGCTGAGTATGTAATGTTCGGTTACCCGAACTTAGCCTTCCTTACTTGTTTCCATTAAAAAATACAAACTTATATCTTTCATAAAAATTTTATTGTCACAATGTAATAATATCAATAAAATTACTATCTGCATTATCGTTTTCTACATTTGTTTTCGGAAAATTCATCAATAATATCATCAATATCGATTTTGTTCAATAACTCTGACTCAATGCAAGGTATACCTAACATCTCTTGTGGCTCTTGTCGCGTTGTAGCTCTTTCAGCAGCTTTGATTCTTTTTAATTGCGAGAAGGATCGTTCGGCAGAACAATTTGTGATGTTTAATGTTAAAAAAATCTGAAGAACATCGGATAATTGATCTTCCATTAGAATCTTATACAAATAACTATGAGTTTTTTGTGCATCAGTGTATCTGGAGTTCACTTAACTTTGGAATTGTTTCATTTCAATGACAAATTCTTCCAAATCTAGAATAAAACTACCTTTTTGTGAAGAGGAAAAGCTTGGTTTTATCCGGATTTACCCCGAGTCCTGAGCTTTTTGCCCAGTTACAAATGGTTGATAAAACAGTATCCATTAAATTGCAGAGTGTTTGCCGAAATTTTCCCCGCATAACAACACAAATATCATCTGCGTAGGCAATCACCTTATGACCACTCAGATCCATGAGTTGTAGTAGTTGGTTGACCGTCACCACCCAGAGCAATGGAGAGAGAACACCTCCTTCCGGGTTGCCTCGATTTACCATCATCTGGATCATATGTCCACCAAGCTCCGTGCAAATCTTTCTTCGAGTAAGACATGCGTCTATGCTCAGATTCGTTAAAGCCGAGGCAATTGCCTTCTGTGTAACATTATTAAAGGCCCCTGTTAGACCCAAGAAAGCCACCAGTGTATATTATTTGAAGTCGATAGATTTTTCAATGACAGATACCAGGGAGTGCAGAGCAGTTTCGGTTGATTTGCTTTTACAATACGCATGTTGAGCTTGTGAAAGAAGCGATGGGTCTATCGATCTTCTGATACAATTCTCAAGAAGTCTTTCCAATGTCTTGAGGAGAAAAGAGAATAGGTTAATAGGCCTAAAATCATTGGGTTTTGAGTGAGAGGCTTTCCCCGCCTGTGGTATAAAGACTACCTTAACCTCCCTCCATAAAGCGGGTACGTAATTAAAACTTAGGCAGCCTTTAAATATAACCCTTAACCATGGCGTTATTATTTCGGCAGTGTGTTGCAGTTGGGCCGGGAAGTTGCCATCCGGCCTGCTGATTTGAAGGGCCCAAAAGTAGATAGCGCCCAGTCTAGCTTTCTATCATCCGTAATATCATCAATTAACAGCTGTGAGGGTGCCGCTCCGCTGATAACGGTTGCAGACACATCCTCGCATGCTGGAAAGTGTGAATATAGGAGTAGATTCAAGGTGTCCGTGCTAGAAACTGTCCAGGTACCATCTCCTTTTTGGACGCAACCTATTGGCGTTTGCGTTTTGGCGAACACCCTCTTCAAACGGGAGGCAGCAGATGTGGAATAAATCCCGCTACAGAAACTTGTCCAGGAAGAGCGCTGTGCTCCTCGGATAGCTTTTTTGTAAGAATTTAAGTTGGTCTTGTAGAGTACCCACGATGATACGTGGCCGTCATGCTTAGCTTTGTTAGAATCCCTTCTGCAAGTTTTCCTGAGTTTATCCAGGTCAGAAGACCACCAAGCTGGCTTATGCGATTTCTTCATCCGCTTGATGGTACAAGCCCTATCTAGAGCAGACTTACACCGCTGACTAAAAATATTGACGAGTTCATCAAGCTCTTCCTCATTTCTGGGTTGGTGCACCACCTCACCCCCTAAACTTTTATCAATGAGCTTTCTATAGTAACCCCAGTTAGCATTCCTAATATTTTGTATATACTTATGTTCAGGGGGCAACTCGGAAATAGAGAAGCTTATATACCTGTGGTCTGAGAAGGAGTGTTAATTTAAAACTCTTCAAGAAATAATACGGTCGCTGAAGGTTTTAGACACCAAAGTGATGTCAAGCAAGAGTAACTCACCTCGCTCATTTGAGTCAAAACTGCCTCACTGATTCTGGTAGGCATTTGCGTCGCCTCCTAGCACTAGAGCTTCGTTCCGTGGGTTTGCACATCCCACGAATTCTTTGAACATCGCCGCAGTACCACCTGCATCGTCGCCCTTTCTGTCTTCTCAACGTTGACTAATCGCCAGTTCTTCGTCGGGAGATTGGAGTTGAAATCCTGAAAGGTGTCCAGAATTTCATTAGGTTCCGTAGGCTTCACTGGAACCCATATACTCGCTCTTGGGGGCGATGGAATTCCTTCGTTCTACCACTTTTAGGCGTAAACCCAGGTACACCTCCCCAATAAGAGCCACCGCTGATTTATACAGCTCTACAGACCTGTTGTCCCCACAGGCAATCTATTTTGCGTTTCCCTGGAATCATGCTGCATCGGCGCACTCGGGCGGAGTTACAGGGTTTTATCGTAGCACCTGCCGTGCTACACTACAGATCGCGGTCTCGATCCACTTCCACTGTTGTTTAGGGATCCTACCTTCGGCGTTGCTCTCATCAATCTCGCCAATGATCTTCCGATTTTTGGCTATTTCCGCAAAAGACTGTGCACAGCCTCCCTGCGTTTTGGCGCCTTCGGTGCCTTTGGGGTAACTTTATCCGCTGAACGCTGGCGCTTCGAGACTTCCCCTTTGCCGTACATGTTCTCGTCACCTAAGAGGCGACGCTTTGGGATGACGGTGTAGTGTGCAAAGCGAAGCATCCCCATCAAAGGCACCCTAAAATATCTAATAAGAGTTTTAAATTTTTATAATCAGCTGAGCACAGCTCACAGAGTATATTAACTTTGTTCGCATAACGGTAATCCGTAACGGCATAAACTAATCGAGATAGATATAGACTTCTATATATCAAAATGATCTGGGCGAAAAAAGAATTTATTTAGCCATGTCCGTCCGTCTGTCCGTCCGTCCGTTAACACGATAACTTGAATAAATTTTGAGGTATCTTGATAAAATTTGGTATGTAGGTTCCTGGGCACCCATCTCAGATTGCTATTTAAAATGAACGAAAACGGACTACAATCACGCTCACTTTTTCGATATCGAAAATTTCGAAAAACCCAAAAAATGCAATAATTCATTACCAAAGACGGATAAAGCGATGAAACTTGGTAGGTTGTTTGACCTTATGACGTAGAATAGAAAATTAGTAAAATTTTCGACAATGGGCGTGGCACCGCCCACTTTTGAAAGAAGGAAATTTGATTGTTTTGCAAGTCCTAATTTAGCAGTCGTTGAAGATGTCATGATGAAATTTGGCAAGAGCATTACTCCTATTCCTATATATGTGCTAAATAAAAATTTGCAAAATCGGATGACGAACACGCCCACTTCTTAAAAAAAATTGTTTTTAAAATAAAGTCAAATTATAACAAAAATTTAATATCTTTGCAGTATATAAGTAAATTATGTCAACGTTCAACTCCAGTAATGATATGGTGCAACAAAATGCAAAAATAAAAGAAAATTTCAAAATGGGCGTGGCTCCGCCCTTTTTCATTTAATTTGTCTAGAGTACTTTTACAGCCATAAGTCGAACAAAAATTAACCAATCCTTGTGAAAGTTGGTAGGGGCATAGATTCTATGACGATACCTGATTTATGCGAAAATGGGCGAAATCGGTTGAAGCCACGCCCAGTTTTTATACACAGTCCACCGCCCGTCCTTCCGTTCGGCCCTGAGCACAAATCGATATATCTTTACTAAACTTAGTTCACGTACTTACCTGAACTCACTTTATCTTGGGATAAAAATATGGCCGAAATGCAACCACGCCCACTTTTTCGATATCGAAAATTACGAAAAATGAAAAAAATGCCATAATTCTATACCAAATGTGAAAAAAGGGATGAAACATTGTAATTGGATTTGTTTATTGACGCAAAATATAACTTTAGAAAAAACTTTGTAAAATGGGTGTGAAATGAAAAAGATCTGCAGGGCGAAATCAAAAGGCATTGGGATCTTGGCAGGAATACTGTTCGTTGTATTACATATATAAATAAATTAGCGCTACCTGATAGATGATGTTCTGAGTCACCCTGGTCCACATTTTGGTCGATAACTCGAAAACGCCTTCACATATACAACTAAGGCCTACTCCCTTTAAAAATACTCATTAACACCTTTCATTTGATTTCCATATCGTACAAACACATTCTAGAGTCACCCTTGGTCCACCCTTATGGCGATATCTCGAATGTCAACAAACACATTCCAGGGTTACCCTAAGTTCATTTTCCTACATGGTGATTTTCCTTTATTTTGTCTCCAAAGCTCTCAGCTGAGTATGTAATGTGCGGTAACGCCCGAAATTAGCCTTCCTTACATGTTTAAGCTAAAGTATTTCATTCAAAGACTGTTAGAGAAAGTTCTGCAAATTTAGAACTCCCTATACATTTTTTAGTAATGACATAATAGGCTTTGAATTAGTTATTTCTCAATTTTTATACCCAGCTGCACTTGTACACAGGGTATTATAACTTTGATTGGATAATGGTTGGTTTTACAGGTATAAAGTAATCAAGATAGATATAGAACTCCATATACATTCATATCAAAATCATCCGTATCGAAAAAAAATTTGTATATATTGTTATTGAAAATGAGTGAACTCGGGCGATACCTAAGCAATCTTTATTAAGTCTTCTTTTCATCAGCCTTCGTTTGGAATCGGCATAAAACATGTAGGTCGCGTCTGCAAATTTGTGGGGAAATCAAAAGAGAACAAGACGCAAATTCGAAGAGAAGTTCGGCCCAAATCTTCTCGGAGATAAATCCCGCCAAGCATTAATTAAGTTGTTTTTCTGTTTCATTTTTTATGGTTAATGCGTCAAGCGTTATACAAATTCTAAATCAGTTAAACAAACAAACAGCTTTTGTTCTACCAAAATAACAAATTCAACGTTGTTATGTATATTCCATCGTAATGAAATTAGCGCGTATTCTTTTTCAAAGGAAAATTTAGTTTAACTTGGTTGCTCGTTTCTATATTTGTACAGTTGAATTGTGGTATTAAGTTGTACGTGTACGTTAAGTACTACAATATGACCGTATTTTTAAAACAAATAATCAGGGCCGCATTTACCCTCAACGGTGCCCTAGGCAACCATCAATTTGGGGGGCCCTTTTTTCACGTCCGTTCCCTTCCTTTTTCGATTAAAAAATACAAACTTATATCTTTCATAAGAATTTAATTGTCACGATGTAATAATATCAATAAAATTTCTATCTACATTTTAAACATGTCGTTTTCTACATTTGTTTTCGGAAAATTCATCAATAATATCATCAATATCGATTTTGTTCACTAAATCTGACTCAATGCAAGGTATACCTAACATCTCTTGTCGCTCTTGTCGCGTTGTAGCTCTTTCAGCAGCTTTGATTCTTTTTAATTGCGATAAGGATCGTTCGGCAGAACAATTTGTGATGTTTAATGTTAAAAAAATCTGTAGAACATCGGATAATTGATCTTCCATTAGAATCTTATACAAATAACTATGAGTTGTTTGTGCATCAGTGTATCTGGAGTTCACGTAACTTTGGAATTGTTTCATTTCATTGAAAAATTCTTCCAAATCTCTAGAATAAAAACGAAGTAAGTTATTTATAGCTTCGTGGAAGTCTCCATTACTTAGAGAAAAGTTGATGAGAAATGCAAATCTCGCAAAGCGATACGAACGTTAGCAGAAGGTGCAAAATATCAGGAAACCCCCAAATTCGTTACAATACATTTATTTATTTGTCATCCATCATTAGTCATTCACACATTCATCATTCTAGATGAAATTTCCGCTTGAAGGCTTCTAAACCCTCTGTTCCAAAAATAACCGAAATTGTTCAATATAAAAACAACCAGTGTAAATTTTGAGATAATTCTTTTTTATTATTTAATATACTCTCATTTCAGTTCGATACACTTCTTTGCACGCTCATACAATTTGTCAAATGAGTCGGAAATGTCCTATTAAGGAACCTTGTCTAGTTCGTCGGTCTGCGCCTTTTTAATGCGGTCAATTGAGTTTTATTTAGTTGAGTAAAATTTAATTTCAGTTCTGATTATATTTTTCTTTCGCTCCCTAGAATTTTATGCTTGTAAGAAAACTTTAGAAGTCTTTTTAATTTTTCGGGGGCACCCCAAAATCGGGGGTAGGCCTATTCTGCGTACTTGTTAATCCGGCCCTGTAAATAATATGTCCAAGCGCGGTCGCCCCTCGGCAATGATTTGGCATACACTCCAAGCGTATTGCTACTATGAAAAGTGTTTCGGTGGAAATGGATCTTCCAGCTTCCGCTTGGAATCGGCATAAAATATGTAGGTCCCGTCTGCTAATTTGTAGGGAAAATCAAAAGAGAGCAAAACGCAAATTCGAAGAGAAGTTCGGCCCAAATCTTCTCGGAGATAAATCCCGCCAAGCATTAATTAAGTTGTTTTTCTGTTTCATTTTTTATGTTTAATGCGTCAAGCGTTATACAACTTCTAAATCAGTTAAACAAACAAACAGCTTTTGTTCTACCAAAATAACAAATATTTTGCAATTCTTTTTCAAAGGAAAATTTAGTTGTACTTGGTTGCTCGTTTCTATATTTGTACAGTTGAATTGTGGTATTAAGTTATACGTGTACGCTAAGTGATACGTGTACAATATGACCGTATTTTTAACCCTTTACCGATAGGACATCGATCTCCCAAAAATATATCCTTGTATAGCAAGAAGGCTAACAATATTTCACTATTTTTTTCGTTACAAGTTACTTAATCTTATCTGAATGCATACACCCGAACCGATTTTCATTTAAAGTGTTTACTATAACAAGTAAGGAAGGCTAAGTTCGGGTGTAACCGAACATTACATACTCAGTTGAGAGCTATGGAGACAAAATAAGGAAAATCACCATGTAGGAAAATGAACCTAGGGTAACCCTGGAATGTGGTTGTATGACATGTGTATCAAATGGAAGGTATTAAAGAGTATTTTAAGAGAGAGTAGGCCATAGTTCTATGGATGGACGCCATTTAGGGATATCGCCATAAAGGAGGACCAGGGCTGACTCTAGAATATGTTTGTACGATATGGGTATCAAATGAAAGCTGTTAATGAGTATTTTGAAAAGGAGTGATACTTAGTTCCATAGGTGGACGCCGTTTCGAGATATCGCCATAAAGGTGGACCAGGGGTGTCTCTAGAATATGTTTGTACGATATGGGAATCAAATGAAAGGTGTTACTGAGCATTTTAAGAGGGAGTGGGCATTAGGTCTATAGGTGGACGCCTTTTCGAGATATCGCCATTAGGGTGGGCCAGGGGTGACTCTAGAATGTTTATACGATATGGGTATCAAACGAAAGGTGTTACTGAGCATTTTAAGAGGGAGTGGGCATTAGGTCTATAGGTGGACGCCTTTTCGAGATATCGCCATTAGGGTGGGCCAGGGGTGACTCTAGAATGTTTGCACGATATGGGTATCAAACGAAAGGTGTTACTGAGAATTTAGGAGGGAGTGGACATTAGGTCTATAGGTGGACACTTTTTCGAGATATCGCCATTAGGGTGGGCCAGGGGTGACTCTAGAATGTTTGTACGATATGGGTATCAAACGAAAGGTGTTACTGAGCATTTTAAGAGGGAGTGGGTATTAGGTCTATAGGTGGACGCCTTTTCGAGATATCGCCATTAGGGTGGGCCAGGGGTGACTCTAGAATGTGTTTGTACGATATGGATATCAAATTAAAGGTATTAATGAGGGTTTTAAAAGCGAGTTGCCCTTAGATGTATATGTGAAGGCGTTCTCGCGATATCGACCAAAATGTGGACCAGGTGATCCAGAAAATCATCTGTCGGGTACTGCTAATTTATTTATATATGCAATACCACTAACAGCATTCCTGCCAAGATTCCAAGGGCTGTTGATTTCGCCTTGTAGAACTTTTTCATTTTCTTCTACTTAATATGGTAGGTGTCACACTCATTTTACAAAGTTTTTTCCAAAGTTATATTTTGCGTCAATAAGCCAATCCAGTTACCATGTTTCATCCCTTTTTTCGTATTTGCTATAGAATTATGGCATTTTTTTCATTTTTCGTAATTTTCGATATCGATAAAGTGGGCGTGGTTATGGTCGGATTTCGGTCATTTTTCATACCAAGATAAAGTGAGTTCAGATAAGTACGTGGGTTAAGTTTAGTAAAGATATATCGGTTTTTGCTCAAGTTATTGTGTTAAAGACCGAGCGGAAGGACAGACGGTGGACTGTGTATAAAAACTGGGCATGGCCTTCACCGATTTCGGTCATTTTCACAGAGAACAGATACCGTCATAGAATCTATGCCTCTACCAAATTTGAGAAGGATTGGTAAATTTGTGTTCGACTTATGGCATTAAAAGTATTCTAGACAAACTAAATGAAAATGGGCGGAGCCACGCCCATTTTGAAATTTTCTTTTATTTTTGTATTTTGTTGCATCATATCATTACTGGAGTTGAATTTTGACTTAATTTACTTATATACAATAAAGATATTAAATTTTTTGTTAAAATTTTAATTTTAAAAAATTTTTTTTTAAAAAGTGGGCGTGTTCTTCATCCAATTTTGCTAATTTTTATTTAGCACATATATAGTGATAGTAATAACGTTCCTGCCAAATTTCATCATGATATCTTCACCGACTGCCAAATTACAACTTGCAAAACTTTTAAATTACCTTCTTGTAAAAGTGGGCGGTGCCACGCCCATTGTCCAAAATCTTACTAATTTTCTATTCTGCGTCATAACGTCAACCCATCTACCAAGTTTCAACGCTTTAACCGCCTTTGGCAATGAATTATCGCATTTTTTCCGTTTTTCGAAATTTTCGATATCGAAAAAGTGGGCGTGGTTATAGTCCGATATCGTTCATTTTAAATAGCGATCTGAGATGAGTGCCCAGGAATCTACATACCAAATTTCATCAAAATACTCAAGTTATCGTGTTAAGGGACAGACGGACCGACGGACGGACGGACGGACGGACATGGCTCAATCAAATTTTTTTTCGATACTGATGATTTTGATATACGGAAGTCTATATCTATCTCGATTCCTTTATACCTGTACAACCAACCATTATCCAATCAAAGTTATTATACTCTGTGAGCTCTGCTCTACTGAGTATAATAACAAAAACAAGTAAGAACGGGACTGTCTTCGGCTGTGCCGAAGACTTCATACCTTTCATGAATGGGGCTGAACAATAATCTTATCCCGTTCGTAATCTCCGAATAATCGGATGTATAAGATAAGAAATATATAGTGAACAGATCTACATACCTTAACGATTTTTAAGATAAATATAAAATAAAAAACAGGTAGGTAATTCGTGTGAGGATGCAAAGTTTCAGGTTTTTTGTGGTCTGCGTGTAAAAACTATGACTACGAATCACGTATTTCAAAAATATATGACGAAAACGTAACTATTTGATGAAATTTGATGAATTTTGAAGATTCTAGCCGTAAAAAAGGGGTCAAAATGACAGTTTATATGAAGTATATAATATATATACGACCGATCTCTATGATTTTTTCAGACAACAATGTATGCTATATACGTAAGCATTTTGTGAAATTTGAAGCTTCTAACTGTTAAAACGGGGCAGAAATTGCGTAAAGTTTCTTATCTGAACAATCGGTTGTATGAGATATATGCTATGTGTACCACCGATCTCAATGATTTTTTCAGACATCAATATATGCTATACACGTAAGCAGTTGGTGAAATTTGAAGCTTCTAGCTGTTAAAATGGGGCCGAAATCGTAAAAAAATATATATATACTATATATATATACTATATATACCATCATATATATATTATATATATCACCGATCTCCATGATTTTTTGACACAACAATACATACTATATACGTAAGCAATCGGTGAAATTTGAAGCTTATAACTGTTAAAATGGGGAAGAAATTGCGCAAAGTTTCTTATCTGAACAATCGGTTGTATGGGATATATACTATATATACCACCGGTATCTATGATTTTCTCAGACAACAATATATGCTATACACGTAAGCATTTGGTGAAATTTGAACATATCTAAACGATTTTTAAGATAAATATAAAATAAAAAATAGGTAGGTAATCTGTGTGAGGATGCAAAGCTTCACGTTTTTTGTGGTCTGCATGTAAAAACTATGGCTACGAATCACGTATTCCAAAAATATATGACGTAAACGTAACTATTTGATGAAATTTGATGAATCTTGAAGCTTCTAGCCGTAAAAAAGGGTCCAATATGACAGTTTATATGAAGTATATAATATATATACCACCGATCTCTATGATTTTTTCAGACAACAATATATGCTATATACGAAAGCATTTTGTGAAATTTGAAGCTTCTAACTGTTAAAACGGGTCAGAAATTGCGCAAAGTTTCTTATCTGAACAATCGGTTGTATGAGATATATACTATGTATACCACCGATCTCAACGATTTTTTCAGACATCAATATATGCTATACACGTAAGCAGTTGGTGAAATTTGAAGCTTCTAACTGTTAAAATGGGGTAGAAATTGCGAAAAGTTTCTTATCTGAACAATCGGTTGTATGAGATATATACTATATATACAACCGATCTCTATGATTTTTTCAGACGACAATATATGTTATATACGTAAGCAATCAGTGAAATTTGAAGCTTATAGCTGTTAAAATGGGGTAGAAATTGCGAAAAGTTTCTTATCTGAACAATCGGTTGTATGAGATATATACTATATATACAACCGATCTCTATGATTTTTTCAGACAACAATATATGCTATATACATAACCAATCGGTGAAATTTGAAGCTTATAGCTGTTAAAATGGGGTAGAAATTGCGAAAAGTTTCTTATCTGAACAACCGGTTGTATGAGATATATACTATATATACAACCGATCTCTATAATTTTTTCAGACAACAATATATGCTATATAAGTAAATATTCGGTGAAATTTGAAGCTTCTAGCTGTTAAAATGGGGCTAAAATTTGCTAAATTATATATATATATACTATATATATATACTATATATACCACCATATATATACTATATATACCACCGATCTTTATGATTTTTTCAGACAACAATATATGCTATATACGTAAGCATTCGCTGAAATTTGAAGCCTCTAGCTCTTAAAATAGGGCAGTAATTACGAAAAGTTCCTTATCTGAACAATCGGTTGTGGGGGATATATACTATATATACGACCGATCTCATAAATTTTTTCAGGCAACAATATGTGCAATATACGAAAGTATATGGTGAAGTTTGAAGCTTCAATCTGTTAAATTGGGTAAGATATTACAAAAATCCTCTTTTTCTGAAAAATCGGTTGTATGGAGGATATATGCTATAGTGGTCCGATCCGGTCGGTTCCGACAAATGTCTAATCGGACACCCAAATACACCTGCTCACCAAATTTTATCAAGATGTCTCAAAAATTGAGGGACTAGTTTGCATACAAACAGACAGACGGACAGACGGACAGACGGACAGACGGACATGGCTAAATCAACTCAGCTCTTCAACCTGATTATTTCGGTATACTTAATGGTGGGTCTATCTATTTTCCTTTAAGGACTTACAATTTTCGGTTTCGTGACGAAATTAATATACCATTTCATTTTCATGAAAGGTATAAAAATAGGTAGGTAATCTGTGTGAGGATGCAAAGCTTCACGTTTTTTGTGGTCTGCATGTAAAAACTATGGCTACGAATCAAGTATTCCAAAAATATATGACGTAAACGTAACTATTTGATGAAATTTGATGAATCTTGAAGCTTCTAGCCGTAAAAAAGGGTCCAATATGACAGTTTATATGAAGTATATAATATATATACCACCGATCTCTATGATTTTTTCAGACAACAATATATGCTATATACGAAAGCATTTTGTGAAATTTGAAGCTTCTAACTGTTAAAACGGGGCAGAAATTGCGCAAAGTTTCTTATCTGAACAATCGGTTGTATGAGATATATACTATGTATACCACCGATCTCAACGATTTTTTCAGACATCAATATATGCTATACACGTAAGCAGTTGGTGAAATTTGAAGCTTCTAACTGTTAAAATGGGGTAGAAATTGCGAAAAGTTTCTTATCTGAACAATCGGTTGTATGAGATATATACTATATATACAACCGATCTCTATGATTTTTTCAGACGACAATATATGTTATATACGTAAGCAATCAGTGAAATTTGAAGCTTATAGCTGTTAAAATGGGGTAGAAATTGCGAAAAGTTTCTTATCTGAACAATCGGTTGTATGAGATATATACTATATATACAACCGATCTCTATGATTTTTTCAGACAACAATATATGCTATATACATAACCAATCGGTGAAATTTGAAGCTTATAGCTGTTAAAATGGGGTAGAAATTGCGAAAAGTTTCTTATCTGAACAATCGGTTGTATGAGATATATACTATATATACAACCGATCTCTATAATTTTTTCAGACAACAATATATGCTATATAAGTAAATATTCGGTGAAATTTGAAGCTTCTAGCTGTTAAAATGGGGCTAAAATTTGCGAAATTATATATATATATACTATATATATATACTATATATACCACCATATATATACTATATATACCACCGATCTTTATGATTTTTTCAGACAACAATATATGCTATATACGTAAGCATTCGCTGAAATTTGAAGCCTCTAGCTCTTAAAATAGGGCAGTAATTACGAAAAGTTCCTTATCTGAACAATCGGTTGTGGGGGATATATACTATATATAAGACCGATCTCATAAATTTTTTCAGGCAACAATATGTGCAATATACGAAAGTATATGGTGAAGTTTGAAGCTTCAATCTGTTAAATTGGGTAAGATATTACAAAAATCCTCTTTTTCTGAAAAATCGGTTGTATGGAGGATATATGCTATAGTGGTCCGATCCGGTCGGTTCCGACAAATGTCTAATCGGACACCCAAATACACCTGCTCACCAAATTTTATCAAGATATCTCAAAAATTGAGGGACTAGTTTGCATACAAACAGACAGACGGACAGACGGACAGACGGACAGACGGACATGGCTAAATCAACTCAGCTCTTCAACCTGATTATTTCGGTATACTTAATGGTGGGTCTATCTATTTTCCTTTAAGGACTTACAATTTTCGGTTTCGTGACGAAATTAATATACCATTTCATTTTCATGAAAGGTATAAAAATAGGTAGGTAATCTGTGTGAGGATGCAAAGCTTCACGTTTTTTGTGGTCTGCATGTAAAAACTATGGCTACGAATCACGTATTCCAAAAATATATGACGTAAACGTAACTATTTGATGAAATTTGATGAATCTTGAAGCTTCTAGCCGTAAAAAAGGGTCCAATATGACAGTTTATATGAAGTATATAATATATATACCACCGATCTCTATGATTTTTTCAGACAACAATATATGCTATATACGAAAGCATTTTGTGAAATTTGAAGCTTCTAACTGTTAAAACGGGGCAGAAATTGCGCAAAGTTTCTTATCTGAACAATCGGTTGTATGAGATATATACTATGTATACCACCGATCTCAACGATTTTTTCAGACATCAATATATGCTATACACGTAAGCAGTTGGTGAAATTTGAAGCTTCTAACTGTTAAAATGGGGTAGAAATTGCGAAAAGTTTCTTATCTGAACAATCGGTTGTATGAGATATATACTATATATACAACCGATCTCTATGATTTTTTCAGACGACAATATATGTTATATACGTAAGCAATCAGTGAAATTTGAAGCTTATAGCTGTTAAAATGGGGTAGAAATTGCGAAAAGTTTCTTATCTGAACAATCGGTTGTATGAGATATATACTATATATACAACCGATCTCTATGATTTTTTCAGACAACAATATATGCTATATACATAACCAATCGGTGAAATTTGAAGCTTATAGCTGTTAAAATGGGGTAGAAATTGCGAAAAGTTTCTTATCTGAACAATCGGCTGTATGAGATATATACTATATATACAACCGATCTCTATAATTTTTTCAGACAACAATATATGCTATATAAGTAAATATTCGGTGAAATTTGAAGCTTCTAGCTGTTAAAATGGGGCTAAAATTTGCGAAATTATATATATATATACTATATATATATACTATATATACCACCATATATATACTATATATACCACCGATCTTTATGATTTTTTCAGACAACAATATATGCTATATACGTAAGCATTCGCTGAAATTTGAAGCCTCTAGCTCTTAAAATAGGGCAGTAATTACGAAAAGTTCCTTATCTGAACAATCGGTTGTGGGGGATATATACTATATATACGACCGATCTCATAAATTTTTTCAGGCAACAATATGTGCAATATACGAAAGTATATGGTGAAGTTTGAAGCTTCAATCTGTTAAATTGGGTAAGATATTACAAAAATCCTCTTTTTCTGAAAAATCGGTTGTATGGAGGATATATGCTATAGTGGTCCGATCCGGTCGGTTCCGACAAATGTCTAATCGGACACCCAAATACACCTGCTCACCAAATTTTATCAAGATATCTCAAAAATTGAGGGACTAGTTTGCATACAAACAGACAGACGGACAGACGGACAGACGGACAGACGGACATGGCTAAATCAACTCAGCTCTTCAACCTGATTATTTCGGTATACTTAATGGTGGGTCTATCTATTTTCCTTTAAGGACTTACAATTTTCGGTTTCGTGACGAAATTAATATACCATTTCATTTTCATGAAAGGTATAAAAATAGGTAGGTAATCTGTGTGAGGATGCAAAGCTTCACGTTTTTTGTGGTCTGCATGTAAAAACTATGGCTACGAATCACGTATTCCAAAAATATATGACGTAAACGTAACTATTTGATGAAATTTGATGAATCTTGAAGCTTCTAGCCGTAAAAAAGGGTCCAATATGACAGTTTATATGAAGTATATAATATATATACCACCGATCTCTATGATTTTTTCAGACAACAATATATGCTATATACGAAAGCATTTTGTGAAATTTGAAGCTTCTAACTGTTAAAACGGGTCAGAAATTGCGCAAAGTTTCTTATCTGAACAATCGGTTGTATGAGATATATACTATGTATACCACCGATCTCAACGATTTTTTCAGACATCAATATATGCTATACACGTAAGCAGTTGGTGAAATTTGAAGCTTCTAACTGTTAAAATGGGGTAGAAATTGCGAAAAGTTTCTTATCTGAACAATCGGTTGTATGAGATATATACTATATATACAACCGATCTCTATGATTTTTTCAGACGACAATATATGTTATATACGTAAGCAATCAGTGAAATTTGAAGCTTATAGCTGTTAAAATGGGGTAGAAATTGCGAAAAGTTTCTTATCTGAACAATCGGTTGTATGAGATATATACTATATATACAACCGATCTCTATGATTTTTTCAGACAACAATATATGCTATATACATAACCAATCGGTGAAATTTGAAGCTTATAGCTGTTAAAATGGGGTAGAAATTGCGAAAAGTTTCTTATCTGAACAATCGGTTGTATGAGATATATACTATATATACAACCGATCTCTATAATTTTTTCAGACAACAATATATGCTATATAAGTAAATATTCGGTGAAATTTGAAGCTTCTAGCTGTTAAAATGGGGCTAAAATTTGCGAAATTATATATATATATACTATATATATATACTATATATACCACCATATATATACTATATATACCACCGATCTTTATGATTTTTTCAGACAACAATATATGCTATATACGTAAGCATTCGCTGAAATTTGAAGCCTCTAGCTCTTAAAATAGGGCAGTAATTACGAAAAGTTCCTTATCTGAACAATCGGTTGTGGGGGATATATACTATATATACGACCGATCTCATAAATTTTTTCAGGCAACAATATGTGCAATATACGAAAGTATATGGTGAAGTTTGAAGCTTCAATCTGTTAAATTGGGTAAGATATTACAAAAATCCTCTTTTTCTGAAAAATCGGTTGTATGGAGGATATATGCTATAGTGGTCCGATCCGGTCGGTTCCGACAAATGTCTAATCGGACACCCAAATACACCTGCTCACCAAATTTTATCAAGATATCTCAAAAATTGAGGGACTAGTTTGCATACAAACAGACAGACGGACAGACGGACAGACGGACATGGCTAAATCAACTCAGCTCTTCAACCTGATTATTTCGGTATACTTAATGGTGGGTCTATCTATTTTCCTTTAAGGACTTACAATTTTCGGTTTCGTGACGAAATTAATATACCATTTCATTTTCATGAAAGGTATAAAAATAGGTAGGTAATCTGTGTGAGGATGCAAAGCTTCACGTTTTTTGTGGTCTGCATGTAAAAACTATGGCTACGAATCACGTATTCCAAAAATATATGACGTAAACGTAACTATTTGATGAAATTTGATGAATCTTGAAGCTTCTAGCCGTAAAAAAGGGTCCAATATGACAGTTTATATGAAGTATATAATATATATACCACCGATCTCTATGATTTTTTCAGACAACAATATATGCTATATACGAAAGCATTTTGTGAAATTTGAAGCTTCTAACTGTTAAAACGGGGCAGAAATTGCGCAAAGTTTCTTATCTGAACAATCGGTTGTATGAGATATATACTATATATACAACCGATCTCTATGATTTTTTCAGACGACAATATATGTTATATACGTAAGCAATCAGTGAAATTTGAAGCTTATAGCTGTTAAAATGGGGTAGAAATTGCGAAAAGTTTCTTATCTGAACAATCGGTTGTATGAGATATATACTATATATACAACCGATCTCTATGATTTTTTCAGACAACAATATATGCTATATACATAACCAATCGGTGAAATTTGAAGCTTATAGCTGTTAAAATGGGGTAGAAATTGCGAAAAGTTTCTTATCTGAACAATCGGTTGTATGAGATATATACTATATATACAACCGATCTCTATAATTTTTTCAGACAACAATATATGCTATATAAGTAAATATTCGGTGAAATTTGAAGCTTCTAGCTGTTAAAATGGGGCTAAAATTTGCGAAATTATATATATATATACTATATATATATACTATATATACCACCATATATATACTATATATACCACCGATCTTTATGATTTTTTCAGACAACAATATATGCTATATACGTAAGCATTCGCTGAAATTTGAAGCCTCTAGCTCTTAAAATAGGGCAGTAATTACGAAAAGTTCCTTATCTGAACAATCGGTTGTGGGGGATATATACTATATATACGACCGATCTCATAAATTTTTTCAGGCAACAATATGTGCAATATACGAAAGTATATGGTGAAGTTTGAAGCTTCAATCTGTCAAATTGGGTAAGATATTACAAAAATCCTCTTTTTCTGAAAAATCGGTTGTATGGAGGATATATGCTATAGTGGTCCGATCCGGTCGGTTCCGACAAATGTCTAATCGGACACCCAAATACACCTGCTCACCAAATTTTATCAAGATATCTCAAAAATTGAGGGACTAGTTTGCATACAAACAGACAGACGGACAGACGGACAGACGGACAGACGGACATGGCTAAATCAACTCAGCTCTTCAACCTGATTATTTCGGTATACTTAATGGTGGGTCTATCTATTTTCCTTTAAGGACTTACAATTTTCGGTTTCGTGACGAAATTAATATACCATTTCATTTTCATGAAAGGTATAATAAAGCTCATGGCAATTTATTAAATATCAAGGAAAATTACCAGTGAAATACCATTTCCGAGAGTCCTTTATATTACGAGTTTAAACTGCATAGGGTCCCGATTTCTTAATAGATCTGTAAGATATCTAATTAGAGTTTTAAATTTTTTAAGTTGAAGTATTTCATTCAAGGACTGGTACATAAGTTCTGGAAATTTAGAACTCAAATTTTCAGGACGACCGTTATCTAATCTAATCTAATCTAATATCTAATCTAATAGCTAATATATATTATAAATGGGAAAGCTTTGATGTTTGGATGTTTGTCTTTGTGACTCAATCACGCAAGAACGGCTGGACGGTTTTGGAAGAAATTTAGTCTAGAAAGATCTACTAGCTATATTTTTTTGAAAATGGGGGAGGTCCTCACCACCTAGGAACAGTTATAATTTAATTATGTATTGTATTTTTCGTCTTTTTGACTGAATCACACCAGAACGGCTTCGCGCATTTTGATGAAATTTGGGACAGAGACAATAGTCTACTGGCGAAATTTTTTTCGAACATTGAAAGGGGGAGGAGGTCCCACGATCTTTTCGAATAATTACTTTTTAACAATTTTTACACATTATAACTTTACGTATACTGACCTTCACCAATATTACAAACTCAATGGGTCAAATAAGTCGAGGGCTTACAAAGTCTGGTTTTCGGGACCCCGTCAGGGTAATTCGGGACTTTTTAGGGGTCATTTGGGGACCATTTCGGCATCATTTCTGTATGGTTTTTCGGATCCGTCCTGGATTCCGGTAGGGTAATTTCCGAACTTTCTCGGGACTACTTCGGGATAATTTTGGGACCCTTCCCGCATCATTTCTGGATAGTTTTCGGGATCCCGTCATTGTAATTTCGGGACTATTTCGGGCTCATTCGGAGATCCCTTAGGGATCATTTCTGGATGGTTTTCGGGATTCCGTCCGTGATTCCGTCGAGGCAATTTCGGGACTCTTCCGCGATCATTTGGGAACCCTTCCGGGGTCATTTCTGGATAGTTTTCGGGCTCGTGTCGGGGTAATTTCAGGACTTTTTCGAGGTTATTTCCGGATCATTGTGGGACCCTTCCGGAATCTTTTCTGGATAGTTTTCGGGATCCCGTAAAGGTCATTTCGGGATGATTTGGGGACCCTTTGTGGCATCGTTTCTTGATGGTTTTCGGCATCAGTTTGTGATCCCGTGGCGATAATGTGGGGACTATTCTGGGATCATTTGGGGATCCTTTCGGGGTAATTTCTGGATGATTTTCGTGATTCCCATTTGGGTCATTTCGGGACTTTTTCGAGATCATTTTGGACCCTTCCGGGATCATTTCTGTATAGTTTTCGGGATCAGTCTGGGTCATTTCGGGACTTTTACGGGACTTTTTCGGGGTGATTCGGGGACCCTTCCGGCTTCATTCCTGGATGGTTTTCGGGAATCGTCTGTGATCCCGTCGGGGTAATTTCGGGACTATTCTAGGATCATTCCCGGACCATTTCTGGATGGCTTTCGAGATCCCTTCGGGATTATTTATGGAAAGTTTTCGGCATCCGTCCGGGATCTCGTCAGGGTTATTTTGGGACCTTTTCGGGACTATTCCGGGATTATTTTCGTGATTCTTCCGGGATCCCATCAGGGTAATTTCGGGACTATTTCGAGATCACTTTGGATCCCTTCCGGGATCATTTCTGTATAGTTTTCGGGGTTATTTTGGGACATTTTCGGGACTATTCCGTGATAATTTCGGGACTATTTCGCAATCATTTGGGGACCCTTTCGGTATCTGGATGGGTCTCGGGATCCGTTCGGCATCCCGTCGGGGTATTTTCGAGATCATTTTCGTACCTTTGCGAGATAAATTCTTTATGGTTTCCGGGATCACTACAGGACTTTTTCGGGGTCATTTTGGGTCCCGTCCGTAATCATTCCTGGATGGTTTTAGGAATCCGTCCGGGATCCCGTCAGGGTCATTTCGGGACTATTTCGGAATAATTTTGGTCCCTTCCGGCATCATTTCTGGAGGGTTTTCGGGATCCTTCCGGGATCCCGTCGGAGTCATTTCGGGACTTTTCCCGAACTATGTAGGGACCCTTCCGGTATATTTTTTGGATGGTGTTTGGGATTCGTCCGGGCGTCCGTCGTTGTCAATTCGAAACTTTTACAGGACTATTTCGGGATCATTTTAGTACCCTTCAGGGATAATTTCTGTGTGGTTCTCTTGATCAGTCTAGAATCGCGTCGTTGTCATTTCGGGACTTTTTTGGGACTATTCCGGGACCATTTTGAAACCCTTCCGGGAGCAATTCTGGTTTTCGGGATACGTCCACGATACCGGCGGAGTAATTTATGGCTTTCGATAATTTGGGGACCCTATCAGGTTATCACCTATTTTTTTACTATTACATAAATAAAATACATTAGACAGATATTTTTTTTTTAAATAGATAACTTGATAAGCAGGATAACGTGAATAGCCCATATGTTTTATTTTCTCCTTGCGGACGGGGCCGCGGATAAAGGCTAGTAATCTATATATAAACAAAATTTGGTTTGATCACATGTCTCAAACTATTTACCGTGTACCTGCAAAAATCTCAAACCACTTATTAATAAAAAGTGGCCGCCGTATTGTGGTGGGAGCGTACTTCGCATAACACACCGAAGGTAATGAGTTCAAGTGCCGGCCAAAGCAACATCAAAAATTTGGAACAAGTTTTTAAATTGAAAAAAAATAAAATAAAAAATAAAAAAAATATGTCCAAGCGCGCTCGCCCCTCGCCAGTGATTTGGCATACACTCCAAGCATATTGCTACTATGAGAAGCTTTTCAGTGGAAATATATCTTCCTTGCATCAGCTTCCGTTTGGAATCGGCATAAAACATGTAGGTCGCGTCTACCAGTTTGTAGGGAAAATCAGAAGAGAGCAAGACGCAAATTCGAAGAGAAGCTTGTCCTATTTTTCCCCGGATATAAATCGCGCCAAGCATTAATTAAGTTGTTTTACTTTTTAATTTTTTATGGTTAATGCGTCAACCGTTATACAAATTCTAAATCAGCTAAACAAACAGCCTTTGTTCTACCAAAATAACAAATTCAAGGTTGTTATGTTTATTCCGTCGAAATGAAATTAGCGCGTATTCTTTTTGAAATGAAAATTTAACTGTACTTAATTGCTCGTTTCTATATTTGTACAGTTGATTTGTGGTATTAAGTTGTACGTGTACGTTAAGTACTACAATATGACCGTATTTTTAAAACAAATAATCAGGGCCGCATTTACCCTCAACGGTGCCCTAGGCAACCATCAATTTGGGGGGCCCTTTTTTCACGTCCGTTCCCTTCCTTTTTCGATTAAAAAATACAAACTTATATCTTTCATAAGAATTTAATTGTCACGATGTAATAATATCAATAAAATTTCTATCTACATTTTAAACATGTCGTTTTCTACATTTGTTTTCGGAAAATTCATCAATAATATCATCAATATCGATTTTGTTCACTAAATCTGACTCAATGCAAGGTATACCTAACATCTCTTGTCGCTCTTGTCGCGTTGTAGCTCTTTCAGCAGCTTTGATTCTTTTTAATTGCGATAAGGATCGTTCGGCAGAACAATTTGTGATGTTTAATGTTAAAAAAATCTGTAGAACATCGGATAATTGATCTTCCATTAGAATCTTATACAAATAACTATGAGTTGTTTGTGCATCAGTGTATCTGGAGTTCACGTAACTTTGGAATTGTTTCATTTCATTGAAAAATTCTTCCAAATCTCTAGAATAAAAACGAAGTAAGTTATTTATAGCTTCGTGGAAGTCTCCATTACTTAGAGAAAAGTTGATGAGAAATGCAAATCTCGCAAAGCGATACGAACGTTAGCAGAAGGTGCAAAATATCAGGAAACCCCCAAATTCGTTACAATACATTTATTTATTTGTCATCCATCATTAGTCATTCACACATTCATCATTCTAGATGAAATTTCCGCTTGAAGGCTTCTAAACCCTCTGTTCCAAAAATAACCGAAATTGTTCAATATAAAAACAACCAGTGTAAATTTTGAGATAATTCTTTTTTATTATTTAATATACTCTCATTTCAGTTCGATACACTTCTTTGCACGCTCATACAATTTGTCAAATGAGTCGGAAATGTCCTATTAAGGAACCTTGTCTAGTTCGTCGGTCTGCGCCTTTTTAATGCGGTCAATTGAGTTTTATTTAGTTGAGTAAAATTTAATTTCAGTTCTGATTATATTTTTCTTTCGCTCCCTAGAATTTTATGCTTGTAAGAAAACTTTAGAAGTCTTTTTAATTTTTCGGGGGCACCCCAAAATCGGGGGTAGGCCTATTCTGCGTACTTGTTAATCCGGCCCTGTAAATAATATGTCCAAGCGCGGTCGCCCCTCGGCAATGATTTGGCATACACTCCAAGCGTATTGCTACTATGAAAAGTGTTTCGGTGGAAATGGATCTTCCAGCTTCCGCTTGGAATCGGCATAAAATATGTAGGTCCCGTCTGCTAATTTGTAGGGAAAATCAAAAGAGAGCAAAACGCAAATTCGAAGAGAAGTTCGGCCCAAATCTTCTCGGAGATAAATCCCGCCAAGCATTAATTAAGTTGTTTTTCTGTTTCATTTTTTATGTTTAATGCGTCAAGCGTTATACAACTTCTAAATCAGTTAAACAAACAAACAGCTTTTGTTCTACCAAAATAACAAATATTTTGCAATTCTTTTTCAAAGGAAAATTTAGTTGTACTTGGTTGCTCGTTTCTATATTTGTACAGTTGAATTGTGGTATTAAGTTATACGTGTACGCTAAGTGATACGTGTACAATATGACCGTATTTTTAACCCTTTACCGATAGGACATCGATCTCCCAAAAATATATCCTTGTATAGCAAGAAGGCTAACAATATTTCACTATTTTTTTCGTTACAAGTTACTTAATCTTATCTGAATGCATACACCCGAACCGATTTTCATTTAAAGTGTTTATTATAATAACAAAAATAAAGCTCATGGCAATTTATTAAATATCAAGGAAAATTACCAGTGAAATACCATTTCGAAGAGTCCTTTATATTACGAGTTTAAACTACATAGGGACCCGATTTCTTAATGGATCTCTAAGATATCTAGGTTAGGTTAGGTTAGGTTAAAAGTACCGGGCCAAAAAGACTACTTCCCAGCCCAACACTTAGGCCACCAATGGGCCCATTGTGATGCCCAAGAAACGGTTTAAGCAACCAACCCTTGCTCTACCAACTACTATGGTGCAAACCACTTTGTGGAATTAATAAATATAACTAGCGCGCTAATATCGAGCCTGGAGACCTCCGCGAGATCAGTTAAAAATGGTTGACCGAAAGCGGCCAACCTCCTTTTGCTCAGTGCCGGACAGCGGAACAGCACGTGCTGCACGCTTTCCTCCTCCTCAATACATCTGCAGCTGCGTGATGACGCCCATCCTAGCGGCGTAAGTACATCTCAAACAGTGACAGGTAAGAACCCTTATCAGGGTCGAAATTCGATTTATTTAGGGTTAAGAGAATGTTAGAGCGACCTTTATCATAGGATTGCCACACCAACTTTGGTATCTCGCATGTAGGAAGCGCTGACCAGAGCATATTCGCCCTACCTATAGTGTCGGTGCTCACACGGAACTTAAAAGAGGCCATTGGTATACCTACCGAGTCATTTTCAGGAAGGATGTGGGCAGTCGTACCTTTCCTGGCCAGCTCGACAGCTACACAGTTGCCTTCAATACACCTGCGACTAGGTACCCATACCCTGCATTGCTGGGCCATCTCATTAAGAGATCTACGGAATTCAGTGATTGACTTTGTGTTGTCGACACATGAGTTCAAGGCCTTTAGCGCAGCCTGGCTGTCCGAGAAAGTTATCACCCTTCTCCCGTCTTTAGACACAAGTTCCAGCTGATTTACAGCCCTGCGTATTTCTAAGACTTCCGCTTGATAGACGCTACAATGGTCAGGAAGCCGAAAGGAGATATCCAGTCACAGGTCCGGTGAAAAATACCACCCCCACCTTCCCGTCGAGCTTGGAGCCATCAGTAAATATGTTGATGGCACCACGAACAGCATGCTGCTTGATCGCCCATTCCTGCCATGTGGGAATGCACACTGTGTAATACTTAGTGAAAATGTTGCAGGGAGTGCAATAGTCAACGAGTACTGGTATTGAAACTGGGGCTTCAGTGCTCAAGATTTTAGAGTGGCCACCTCCATTCCTCCAGCCACCAGTTTCTCTAATCCGTTGGGCCGCGATAACGGCTAATTTTTTAGCCACCAAATCAAGTGGTGGCAGGTGCAGAATAGTGTTGAGTGCATCCGTGGGAATGGAAACAAGAGCGTCGCTAATACAGAGCTCCGAACTCCTTTGGACTTTTTATAAGCGTTTGAGGTTCGCAGCCTTTGTGAGCGCCGGCCACCAGACCAGAACTCCATTCAATAGGATTGGGCGCACAATGGCTGTATACATCCAATGTACAATGCCCTTTTGCATCGCAGTTGTTGCTTTCTTTACCCTGTCCTCTAGATTGCCTCTCCAGAGTAGTTTCATATCCAGAATGGCTCCCAGGTACTTCACCTTATCGCTGAAAGCTAGGCTTATGCCGTCAGCCTTGGGAGGTATGAGGTTCGGCGTTTTGTACCTTCTTGTGAAGAGGACAAGCTCAGTTTTATCCGGATTTACCCCGAGCCCTGAGCCTTTTGCCAAGTTACAAATGGCTGACGAAGCAGTCTCCATTAGACTGCAGAGTGTTTGCGGAAATTTGCTCCGCATAACAACACAAATATCATCTGCGTAGGCAATCACCTTATGATCACTCAGATCCATGAGTTGTAGTAGTTGGTTGACCGTCACCACCCAGAGCAATGGGGAGAGAACACCTCCTTGCGGGGTGCCTCTATTTACCATCATCTAGATCTTATGTCCACCAAGCTCCGTGCAAATCTTTCTTCGAGTAAGAGGTTTGTATAGAAACTCAAGTGGACATGCGTCTATACTCAGATTCGTTAAAGCCGAGGTAATTGCCATCTGTGTAACAGTATTAAAGGCCCCTGTTATATCCAAGAAAGCCACCAGTGTATATTATTTGAGGTCGATGGATTTTTCAATGACAGATACCAGGGAGTGCAGAGCAGTTTCGGTTGATTTGCCTTTACAATACGTATGTTGAGCTTGTGAAAGAAGCGATGGGTCTATCGATCTTCTGATAAAATTCTCAAGAAGTCTTTCCAAGGTCTTAAGGAGAAAAGAGAATAGGCTTATAGGCTTAAAATCATTGGGTTTTGAGTGAGAGGCTTTCCCCGCATATGGTATAAAGACTACCTTAACCTACCTCCATAAAACGGGTACGTAATTAAAACTTAGGCAGCCTTTAAATATAACCCTTAACCATGGCGTTATTATTTCGGCAGTGTGTTGCAGTTGGGCCGGGAAGTTGCCATCCGGCCTGCTGATTTGAAGGGCCCAAAAGTAGATAGCGCCCAGTCTAGCTTTCTATCATCCGTAATATCATCAATTAACAGCTGTGAGGGTGCCGCTCCGCTGATAACGGTTGCAGACACATCCTCGCATGCTGGAATGTGTGCATCTAGGAGTAGGTTTAAGGTGTCCGTGCTAGAAACGGTCCAGGTACCATTCCCTTTTTGGACGCAACTCAATGGCGTTTGCGTTTTGGCGAACACCCTCCTCAAACGGGTGGCAGCAGATGTGGATTAAAGCCCGCTACAGAAGCTTGTCCAGGAAGAGCGCTGGGCTCCTCGGATATCTTTTTTGTAAGAATTTAAGTTGGTCTTGTAGAGTACCCACGATGATTCGCGGCCGTCATGCTTAGCTTTGTTAGAAGCCCTTCTGCAAGTTTTCCTGAGTTTATCCAGGTCAGAAGACCACCAAGGTGGCTTATGCGATTCCTTCATCAGCTTGATGGTACAAGCCCTATCTAGAGCAGACTTACACCGCTGACTAAAAATATTGACGAGCTCATCAAGCCCTTCCTCATTTCTGGGTTGGTGCACCACCTCACCCCCTAAACTTTTATCAATGAGCTTTCTATAGTAACCGCAGTTAGCATTTCTAATATTTTGTATATACTTATGTTCAGGGGGCAACTCGGAAATAGAGAAGCTTATATACCTGTGGTCTGAGAAGGAGTGTTAATTTAAAACTCTTCAAGAAATAATATGGTCGCTGAAGGTTTCAGACACCAAAGTGATGTCAAGCAAGAGTAACTCACCTCGCTCATTTGAGTCAAAACTGCCTCACTGATTGTGGTAGGCATTTGCGTCGCCTCCTAGCACTAGAGCTTCGTTCCGTGGGTTTGCACATCCCACGAATTCTTTGAACATCGCCGCAGTACCACCTGTATCGTCGCCCTTTCTGTCTTCTCTACGTTAACTACCCACTAGTCCTTCGTCGGGAGATTGGGGTTGAAATCCTGAAACGTGCCCAGAATTTCAGTAGGTTCCGTAGGCTTCACTGGAACCCATACACTCGCTCTTGGGGGCGATGGAATATCCTTCGGTTCCACCACTTTTAGGCGTGCACCCAGGTACACCTCCCCAATAAGAGCCACCGCTGATTTTTACAGCTCTACAGACCTGTTGTCCCCACAGGCAATCTATTTTGCGTTTCCCTGGAATCCTACTGCATCGGTACACTCGGGCGGAGTTACAGGGTTTTCTCGTAGCACCTGCCGTGCTACACTAGAGATCGTGGCCTCGATCTACTTCCACTATTGTTTAGGGATCCTACCTTCGGCGTTGCTCTCACCAATCTCGCCAATGATCTTCCGATCTTTGGCTATTTCCGCGAAAGACTGTGCCCAGCCTCCCTGCGTTTTGGCGCTCTTCGGTGCCTTGGGGTAACTTTATCCGCTGAACGCTGGTGCTTCGAGACTTCCCCTTTGCCGTACATCTTCTCGTCACCTACGAGTCGACGCTTTGGGATGACGGTGTAGTGTGCAAAGCGAAGCATCCCCATCAAAGGCACCCTAAAATATCTAATTAGAGTTTTAAATTTTTATACTCAGCTGAGCAGAGCTCACAGCTAACGGATAGATGGATTTAAAAAATTCTACTTTTCATTATATTCAATTCTACTTATATCAGCCAAATTGTTTAAACAAAAGTAACATTTTTATCAAAAAATGCGTATGTGTGTTTGTTCGCTGTGAACTGTCCGCGCTAATTGCTTTTGAGTGAGGCTTGATGCGACACATACATACGTACATATATAGTATTCGCTGCGTTATTTAACTTCGGGCGTAGGTTTATAGGTATGTATGGATGTACATCACTAAATAGTATAAAACAAAGTCGCTTTTTCTGTCCCTATGTCCCTTTGAATGCTTAAACCTTTAAAAATACGCATCAGATTTTGATGCGCTTTTTTAATAGATAAAGAGTGATTGAAGAGGAAGTAACGGATGTACATATTTGGCTGAAAATTGGTGGAGGGGTAGCTTAGAATCAGGAGACAGACATAGGATAATTTTTATCCCGTTCTGGATAGGGTCTTGAGATGAAAACGTGGATCTGGGTAATCCTGTGATATGTTTGTACAATATGGGTATCGAATGTAAGCTGTTTATGAGTACTTTTATACGGAGTATTTTTCGTATCCGCGGGTAACTAGGGTCTCGAGATATAAGCGAAAACGTGGACGCGGGTACCCCTGGAATGTGTTTATAGAATATGGATAACAAATGAAAGCTGTTGATGAGTGCTTTAGTACAGGGTAGTTTTCATATCTATTTGTGAAGGGTCTCGAGATATAGGTCAAAACGTGTACCCGGATACCCCTAGAATGTGTGTGTAGTATGGATATCAAATGAAAGCTGTAGCTCAGAGCTTTAAAGTAATTTTCATTGTGATATTCGATTTAGTCGCATCAACCTGGCAAAACTGATAAATATGCATTCGAAGCGGAAAAAAAACATAAATTGATATTACCCACTTACCTATTTACATACGTCCTATTCGATTTGCCTGAAATTTGGTATATACATTTGCCTATATTAGTATTTACGATCCTTTTTTCGGGGAAGTAGACCAGAGACGGGCTGGGAATGAGATTAGGACTAGGATTGGGACTGAGACTCGGAGTGGGACTGGAACTCGGAATGGGACTGGAACAAAATACATACCACCCTCTGGGACTGGCGAAGAATGGGAAAAACTTGAGAGAAGAGAAAAGAGGGAAGGATAAGGAGACTAAGAAAGAGATATAGTGAGACGAAAATAGAGATAGATGAAGCGAAAAAGACGGAGGGAGGAATGAATAAAATGATTAAGAAGAAGTGAAGAGGGGAGTGCAGAGTTAGAGAGAAAAAGCGTATTAAAAGGTATGCAGATATACCAAATTTAGGGCAGAACAACGTCTGACGGGTCTGCTAGTAAATCTTACAAAATAAAGTCGCTAAATGCCATGTATGCACATAATTTCACACAGAAAGCTCCGATTTTAAAACGGTTTTTGCATTTGAAAGCTTAGCTACGTGAGATGGTACAGTTAATATAATTTGAAGGTATATATTATAGGGGCGTGGCAAATTGCCAAAATGTAGTAAAAAATCATAAAATTTTTGTTTACACAGCTATAACTCTAAAAAGATGGATGGATTAAAAAAATTCTACTTTTCAGTAAAACTTTGAAATATTTACCTTCGATCTGCATCAAAAAAAGTACTTGATTCCTTTCTTATATCAGCCAAATTGTTTAAACAAAAGTAACATTTTTATCAAAAAATGCGTATGTGTGTTTGTTCGCTGTGAACTGTCCGCGCTAATTGCTTTTGAGCAGGGATGCACCTTAACGTTAAGCTAATCGTTTATCAAAAAATTTCCACCGTTTCCGTTGAAACACTTCGAAATATTATCGATAAAGAAATTATCAAGATAAATTGTATCTCGTTTTTATCCGAAACGAAAAGCTTTCGTTAACGTTAAAAACGTTAACAAAAACGTGATACTTTATGTTTGAATTGTGCTGGCAATGCTATAGCCATGGTGAAGCCGTAAGGTGGTAACAACGAGCGCACATACACACACAAACTCCATATAATTTGTTTGTGTAATTCGTTGGTGGTAATGTCAAAAACACTCTGAGAAATGTTCGTACTGTCAAAATTCATGAGAAAAGTTGCAATCAGCTTGGCTATTAAATTAATAATGAACATAAACGATTTGATTCCGTTTTGATATGGCAGAAAACGAAACGAAATCATTTCGTTAATTTGACGTTTTTAACGTTAATAAACGAAACGAAATGACTTTGTTTCGTTTATTAACGTTAATTATCGTAACGAAATGATATCGGTTCGTTGGTTAAGCATGCCTGCTTTTGAGTGAGGCTTGATGCGACACAAACATACGTACATATATAGCATTCGCTGCGTTATTTAACTTCGGGCGTAGGTTTATAGGTATGTATGGATGTACATCACTACATAGTATAAAATAAAGTCGCTTTTTCTGTCCCTATGTCCCTTTGAATGCTTAAACCTTTAAAAATACGCAACGGATTTTGATGCGCTTTTTTTAATAGATAAAGAGTGATTGAAGAGGAAGTAACGGATGAACATATTTGGCTGAAAATTGGTGGAGGGGTAGCTTGGAACCAGAAGACAGACATAGGATAATTTTTATCCCGTTCTGGATAGGGTCTTGAGATCAAAACGTGGACCTGGGTAATCCCGGGATATGTTTGTATACGGGGTATTTTTCGTACCCGCGTGTAACTAAGGCCTCGAGATATAAGCGAAAACGTGGACGCGGGTACCCCTAGAATGTGTTTATACAATATGGATAACGAATGAAAGCTGTTGATGAGTGCTTTAGTACAGGGTAAATTTCATACCTATTTGTGAAGGGTCTCGAGATATAGGCCAAAACGTGCATCAGGGTAACACTAGGACGTGTTTTTACATTATGGGTTTCAAATTGAAGCTGTTGATGAGTGCTTTAGTACAGAGTAATTTTTATACCGCTGGGTGACTAGGGTCTCAAGATATGGGCAAAACCTGGACCCGGATATCCCTAGAATGTGTGTGTAATATGGATATCAAATGAAAGTTGTTGCCGAGAGCTTTAAAGTAATTTTCATTGTGATATTCGATTTAGTTGCATTAACCTGGCAAAACTGATAAATGTGCATGCGAAGCCGAAATAAAGACATGAATTAATAAAAGTTTATTAAAATGTATGGAGATAGACCAAATTTAGGGAAGAAAAACGTCTGACGGGTCTGCTAGTATAAAATAAAAAATAGGTAGGTACTTTGTGTGAGGATGCAAAGTTTCAGGTTTTTTGTGGTATGACTCCGAATCACGTATTTCAACAATATGTGACGTAAACGTAACTATTTGATGAAATTTGATGGATTTTGAAGCTTCTAGCCGTAAAAAAGGAACAAAAGTGACAGTTTATATGAAGTATATAATATATATACCACCGATCTCTATGATTTTTTCAGACAACAATATATGCTATATACCTAAGCATTTGGTAAAATTTGAAGCTTCTAGCTGTTAAAACGGGGCAGAAATTGCGCAAATTTTCTTATCTGAACAATCGGTTGTATGAGATATATACTATGTATACCACCGATCTCAATGATTTTTTCAGACATCAATATATGCTATACACCTAAGCATTTGGTGAAATTTGAAGCTTCTAGCTGTTAAAATGGGGCCGAAATCGCAAAAAAAAATATATATATACTATATATACCATCATATATATATTATATATATCACCGATCTCTATGATTTTCTGACACAATAATATATACTATATACGTAAGCAATCGGTGAAATTGTAAGCTTATAGCTGTTAAAATGGGGTAGAAATTGCGAAAAGTTTCCTATCTCAACAATCGGTTGTATGAGATATATACTATATATACAACCGATCTCTGTGATTTTTTCAGACAACAATATATGCTATATACGTATGCATTCGTTGAAATTTTGAAGCCTCTAGCTCTTAAAATAGGGCAGTAATTACGAAAAGTTTCTTATCTGAACAATCGGTTGTGGGGGATATGGTATACTATATACACGACCGATCTCATCAATTTTTTCAGACAACAATATGTGCAATATACGAAAGTATATGGTGAAGTTTGAAGCTCCAATCTGTTAAATTGAGGAAGATATGACAAAAATCCTCTTTTTCTGAAAAATCGGTTGTATGGAGGATATATGCTATAGTGGTCCGATCCGGCCGGTTCAGACAAATGTCTAATCGGACATCCAAATACACCCGCTCACCAAATTTATCAAGAAATCTCAAAAAGTGAAAGACTAGTTTGCACACAAACAGACAGACGGACAGACGGACATGGTTAAATCAAATCAACTCTTCATCCTGATTATTTCGGTATACTTAATGGTGGGTCTATCTATTTTCCTTTAAGGACTTACAATTTTGGGTTTCGTGACGAAATTAATATACCATATCATTTTCATGAAAGGTATACAAATAGGTATGTACTTTGTGTGAGGATGCAAAGCTTCACGTTTTTTTAAGGTCTGCATGTAAAAACTACGACTACGAATCACGTATTTCAAAAATATATGACGTAAACGTAACTATTTGATGAAATTTGATGAATTTTGCAAAAATTACAGCTTATATGAAGTATATAATATATATACCACCGATATGTATGATTTTTTCAGGCAACAATATATGCTATATACGTAAGCATTTGGTGAAATTTGAAGCTTCTAGCTGTTAAAATGGGGCCGAAATCGCAAAAAAAATATATATTTACTATATATATATACTATATATACCATCATATATATATTATATATATCACCGATCTCTATGATTTTCTGACACAACAATATATACTATATTAGCGGACCACGTTGCACTTCGTAGCAACCAACCAAAAAAGAAATGAAAGATTATAAATTTTTTTTATGAAATGAATGCATTGTATTTCAAAATTATTAATGTTAATCCAAAACATTTGGATATAAAATATTTTTAGTTTGCCCATTGGAAGCGAGCACAAACAAACAATTTGGAGTTCCAACTCTTGGGCAGGCCACGTATAGCTGTCCATGTGAAAAGTACGGCTCCTCCAAATTTAATCCGCATATTGGAAGCGTTTTGCCTTGTGCCTTATTGATGGACATGACAAATGATAGACGCACTGGGAATTGCAAACGCTTAAATTCAAATGGCATGTCTGTTGGAATCAGTGGAATACGTGGTATGAGTACAATTTCATTTTTCGCTGTTCCTGTCAATATTGCCGCTTCAATTAAATTCGGCATCAATTTTTTTACTACTAATCTTATGCCATTGCACAGTTTTGGTGCATTTAAATTCCGCAGTAAAATAATTGATGAGCCAACCTTTAAATTCAAATAATACGGTGGCATACCAGGTGTTTCCAATTAATTCAAAAATTCAATTGGATAATTCACTGCATCATCTGCATTCATTGCGCTATCAACAGATTTATATGATGTCACTGCACCTGACAATTTTTCTTGAATCTGATAATTGATTGCTTTGACGTGTAAATTTTTTGGTGCCAGTATTGCGCGTTCTCTCAACCAATTGTGATTCCTGTCTTTTTGAACAATATTTGGAAAAACACTTTCAATCAACTCTTCTGTTGATTGGAGAATGGTACAGAAATTGTTCGGCAATGTAATCAATCCATTTGTATTATCGACTCAAACTTTTCCATTGCCAATATCTAACAATTGCTTCGAGAACCGATCTGCAGATTGGTCGTTGTGGAATTGAATGCGCATATTTATGTTCAATGTCAATTTTTGCACATGTCGCCATAGAAGAGAAGACTTTAAACATGCGTTGATCTCATCCGCCGGTGTTGATCGTGGAACCACAGGCAATATTTGTCGAAAATCCCCTGACAATAGTTTTAATGCACCACCAAAAATTTCTTGATTCTGTCGTAGATCTTGCATTGTACGGTGTAATGCTTCCAGCAATTTTTTATGCATCATTGTACATTCATCCAATAGAATAATTGCTGCTTGTTGCAAAACTTTTGCCATTGCAGAATTTCTTGAAATATTGCACGTGGGATGTTCAATCACCTGTTAATTTGAAAATAATTACATTTTAATTAATACCGATTAAATTTTAAAGTGATCAATCAATAAATATAAGCATACCTACACATTCAACGGCAATTTTAATGCAGAGTGCACTGTTCGTCCACCATCCAATAGAGTAGCAGCGATTCCCGACGAAGCAAGTGCCAATTCAATTTTTCGTTGCGATCGAATGGCACTAGAACTTCGTTCCGTGGGTTTGCACATCTCGCGAACTCTTTGAACGTCGCCGCAGTACCACCTGCATCGTTGCGCTTTCTGTCTTCTCTACGTTGACTACCCGCCAATTCTTCGTCGGGATATTGGGGTTGAAATCCTGAAAAGTGCCCAGAATTTCAAAAGGTTCCGTAGGTTTCACTGGAACCCATACTCTCGCTCTTGGGCACGACGGAATATCCTTCGGTTCCACCACTTTTAGGCGTGCACCCGGTACACCTCCTCAATAAGAGCCACCGCTGATTTATACAGCTCTACAGACCTGTTGTCCCAACAGGCAATTTATTTTGCGTTTCCCTGGAATCATCCCGCATCGGTGCACTCGGGCGGAGTTCCAGAGTTTTCTCGTAGCACCTGCCGTGCTCCACTAAAGATCGCGGCCTCGAACCTCTTCCACTGTTGTTTAGGGATCCTACCTTCGGTGTGGCTCTCATCAATCTCGCCAATGATATTCCGATCTTTAGCTATCTCCGCGAAAAACCTTGCTCAGCCTCCCTGCGTTTTGGCCCTCTTCGCTGCCTTTGGGGTAACTTTATCCGCTGAACGCTGGCGCTTCGACACTTCCCCTTTGCTGTACATCTTCTCGTCGAAATCCGGCATAACCATCCTCACCCACGCAAGATCTTGCTACACCTTCAACCACTCCTCAGCAGATACCTTGTCCTCCCTTATCGGTGAGGTGGCAGTGCGCTTCTCCTGGTGGTTTGCTTTTGCCAGAATTCTCCTTGGGACGCCCTTGGCTCAATAGGTGACCTCTCCCACGCACTTAGAGCCCCCCAGCAGCTAAACGCTGAGTGACAGGTCCACTAGCGGAGGCCTTCGAGTGCAAAGCGGTCACGTTGCTGGCCTCCCGCCCAGTACCTCTGTGTGAGGTACTGGCCTTTGGACTACGAGAGCCGGATATGCTCTCGGCTCTCTTGAGGATTTGTGCGGGAATTACCCCTTCACAGGGAAGGTCCACCCGGACAGAGATCCGCGTTGTCCGGGTAAGGCTAAAATAACATCGAAGGTCGCCCGGTGTTCGATGTACTCCGTTAAAGACTGGGCTAGTTGGACAGGGCCCCAACCAGGCTGATCCTCGGCACGGGTCGTATGACACCTTGATCCAGCCCTGATATCAGACGGTAGGTGGGAAATGGAAGGGAGAAAGGTCAGAAAAGGGAGGATCGTGAAAAGGTCGCCGCTTAAAAGGCGTTACCAGGTACCACCTCCGTCCGTCCGTCCGTAAACACGATAACTTGATTAAATTTTGAGGCATCTTGATGAAATTTGGTATGTAGGTTCCTGGGCACTCGTCTCAGATCGCTATTTAAAATGAACGAAATCGGACTATAACCACGCTCACTTTTTCTATATCGAAAATTTCGAAAAATCCAAAAAGTGCGATAATTCATTACCAAAGACGGATAAAGCGATGAAACTTGGTAGGTTGTTTGACCTTATGACGTAGAATAGAAAATTAGGAAAATTTTGGACAATGGGCGTGGCGTCGCCTACTTTTGAAAGAAGGTAATTTGAAAGTTTTGCAAGCCGTAATTTGGCAGTCGTTGAAGATGTCATGATGAAATTTGGCAAGAGCGTTACTCCTATTCCTATATGTGTGCTAAATAAAAATTACCAAATTCGGATGACAAACACGCCCACTTTTTGAAAAAAAAAAAAATTCTTTTAAGTGAAATTTTAACAAAAAATTGAATATCTTTACAGTATATAAGTAAACTATGTTAACATTCAACTCCAGTAATGATATGGTGCAACAAAATGGAAAAATAAAGGAAATTTCAAAATGGCCGTGGGTCCGCCCTATTCATTTAATTTGTCTAGAATACTTTTAATGCCATAAGTCGAACAAAATTCTACCACTCATTGTGAAATTTGGTCAGGGCATAGCCTCTATGAAGATAACTGTTTTCTGTCAAAATGGGCGAAATCGGTTGAAGCCTCGCCTAGTTTTTATACACAGTCTACCGTCTGTCCTTCCGCTAGGCCGTTAACATGATAACTTGAGCACAAATCGATATATCTTCACTAAACTTAGTTCACGTACTTATCTGAACATACTTTATCTTGGTATTAAAATGGCCGAAATCCGACTATGGCCACGCTCACTTTTTCGATATCGAAAATTACGAAAAATGAAAAAAATGCCATAATTCTATACGAAATATGAAAAAAGGGATAAAACATCGTAATTGGATTGGTTTATTGACGCAAAATATAATTTTAGAAAAAACTTTGTAAAATGGGTGTGACACCTTCCATATTAAGGAGAATAAAATGAAAAAGTTCTGCAGGTCGAAATCAAAAGCCCTTGGAATCTTGGCAGGAATACTGCTCGTTGTATTACATATATAAATAACTTAGCGGTACCCGACAGATGTCGTTCTGGGTCACCCTGGTCATGGTCTTGGTCGATATCTCGAAAACGCCTTCACATATAAGACTAAGGGCCACTCCCTTTTAAAACCCTCATTGATACCTTTAATTTGATACCCATACCGTACAAACATATTCTAGAGTCACCCCTGGTCCACCTTTATGGCGATATCTCGAAAAGGCGTCCACCTATAGAACTAAGGCCCACTCATTTTAAAAATACTCATAAACGCCTTTCATTTGATTACCAAATCGTACAAACACATTCTAGAGTCACCCCTGGTCCACCTTTATGGCGATATCTCGAAAAGGCTTCGACCTATAGAACTAAGGCCCACTACCTTTTAAAATACTCATTAACGCCTTTCATTTGATTCCCAAATCGTACAAACACATTCTAGAGTCACCTCTGGTCCACCTTTATGTCGATATCTCGAAAAGGCGTTCACCTATAGAACTAAGGCCCCCTCCTTTTAAAAATACTCATTAACACCTTTCATTTGATTCCCAAGTCGTACGAACACATTCTAGAGTCACCCCTGGTCCACCTTTATGGCGATATCTCGAAAAGGCGTCCACCTATAGAACTAAGGCCCACTACCTTTTAAAATACTCATTAACGCCTTTCATTTGATTCCCATATCGTACAAACACATTCTAGAGTCACCCCTGGTCCACCTTTATGGCGATATCTCGAAAAGGCGTCCACCTATAGAACTAAGGCCCACTACCTTTTAAAATACTCATTAACGCCTTTCATTTGATTTCCATATCGTACAAACACATTATAGAGTCACCCCTGCTCCACCTTTATGGCGATATTCCGAAATGGTGTCCACCTATAGAACTATGGCCCAATCCCTTTTAAAATACTCTTTAATATCTTCCATTTGATACCCATGTCATACAAACACATTCCAAGGTCTCCAAAGCTCTCAGCTAAGTATTTAATGTTCGGTTACACCCGAACTTAGCCTTCTTTACTTTTTTAAGCTGAAGTATTACATCCAAGGACTGGTCCCTAAAGCTCTGGAAATTTAGAACCTCCTATAAATTTTTTAGTAATGACATAATAGGCTTTGAATTAATTATTTCTCAATTGGTATTTTATAGCATTTTTATACCCAGCTGCCCTTGTACACAGGGTATTATAACTTTGATTGCATATTAGTTGGTTGTACAGGTATAAAGGAATCAAGATAGATATAGAATTCCATAAGCACATCAAAATCATCAATATCGAAAAAAATTTGATTAAGCCATGTCCGTCCGTTCGTCTGGCCGTCCGTTAACACGATGATTTGAGCAAATTCGATATACGGGCTTATCTTGACCCAGTATATATTGGTATTGAAAATGAGTGAACTCGAACGATAACCAAGCAAACTTTTTCAAGTCTGACTTAGACTCCTTTTTGGATCGAACGTTGAATTTGCTTAGTTAGAAACTCAAGAAGAACTAATAATCCACACTCAAGTTGAACGGCAAACTTGGCAGTAAACTTCGGTAAGCTTATTGAAGGAAGCAATGTATTTTGCTAATTTTCATCAAAATTAATGCCAACATCCTTTGACTTGACACGGAAAACAAAAAAAAAAGCTTTCCGTGATTGTAAAATTCATTGAATGGGGGGATTCTCCCCGGGCCCGGGCTTTCTCAGGGGGCCCGCGATTTAGAGGTACTAAGACATTTTTTTTTAATTCAGGAGAGTCTTTAGTTGTTCCATGTGCAAGTTTTAAGCCGAATTTCAAAAGCAACGAATATTGATAATGATTTTTTGCCTGGGCCTAAGGAGACAATAAAAACATAAAATAAAAATGTATGTTTACATGAATCCGAAAACGTAAAGTTTTCGTGGTGACACTGATGAAGGTTCATCTTCAAAATGTCTTCCAAAAATACCACTAACTCTGTATCAAAGTCCAGATTATTTAAACGACTTCGACATCGGTACCGTGAATAATGAGTTTTTGCGATATGAAGAAGTCAACGAAATAATTCGTAGAGGCCATCAAAAGTGTTGTTATTTTTCCAAGTGATTGTCATGACGAGCATTTCCTACCTCGTTGCTAAACGGAATCATGCCAAATGGAGAGAAAGGGGAGCGTAACTGGTTAGTGTGGAGTGCCAGTAGCAATGCTTTTTATTGCCTACCATGTCGTCTGCTAAGCATCAATACTTTAAATCGACTTAAAATTTGTTGTCCTGGCGGATATTCGAAATTGAAGGTGTGGAAGAAGCTATACGATAAACTGCCAGCACACGAATATACTCAAGATCACATTAAATGTTATATTCAATGGCGATCTTTACAAAATCTAATTCAAAAGGAGGCTAGAATTGATACACTTATCAATGACCAGCTAATCACTGAAACTCAAAAGTGGAAAGAACTTTTATATAGAGACACTATTTTATGTGACACTATTTTGGGTGAAAGAGGCCTAGCTTTCAAAGGCGAAAGTGTATATCTTGGTGACCGAAACGGTGGACATTTTTTGGCCATATAAGATCTCATAAGCCAATATCATCCGATACTTAGAGATCATTTGGAGAAAGTTAGGATTTCACAACAGCAGCAAAAACGTTTACAAGTTTACTATCTTTCCCCAGACATTCAGAACGAGTTTATAAAAATTTCTGCAAAGCACGTGAGGGAAACTATATTAGATCAAGGCAAGAAAGCCAAGTGTTTTGCTATTATCGTTGATGCTATGCATGATGCTAGTCACGTTGACTACGTTCATTTTGCGCTAACTCCATTTCAATTCGAAAGCACCAAATTTTAGAATTCAAGAACGGTTTTTGGCTTACTCCTTTAAGAACGAAAACGGCGACCTTATAACGGATGTCCAGATAGTACTTAGATTATGGAGGGAACACTTATCTGCTCTCCTAAATGGAGACAGCGATTTACCGCACAGGGATGACCAGCCACATTCCGCAATCGATGTTGATGGAATAAATGTCCCCCCACCCGATTTTGACGAAGTCAGAATAGCAATAATATAGCAATGGATTGCCTGCAGAGCTATTCAAATACGGCGGCGAAGAGTTGGTAAGGCGCATGCATCAGCTTCTTCGTAAAATATGGTCGGACGATTGCATGCCCGAAGTTTGCTATCTAAGTGTCCTTTGCCCAGTCCACAAGGAAGGGAATAGTGCAAACTGCGCCAACTATCGCGGAACAAGCCTTCTTAATATCGCATATAAAGTCCTGTCAAGTGTACTGTGTGAAAGATTGAAGCCCACCGTGAATAAGCTGATTGGACCTTATCAGTGCGGCTACAGGCCTGTTAAATCTACCATCGACCAGATTTTCCAAATCTTGCAAAAAAACCCGCGACAAAAGAATCGACACACATCACCTCTTCGTCTATTTTAAAGTCGCCTTCGACAGCACGATAAGGAGCTGCCTATGCTGCTATGTCTGAATTTGGTTTCCCCGCAAAACTTATGCGGCTGTGCAAAATGACGTTGAGCAACACCATCAGCTCAGTCAGAATTGGGAAGGGCCTCTCCGAGCCGTTCAAAACTAAACGAGGTTTCAGACAGGGTAACCCCCTATCGTGCGATTTCTTTAATTTAATGCTGGAGAAATTATACTAGCCGCAGAACTTAACCGCTCTGGAATAATATTCTATAAAAGCGTGCAATTACTGGCGTATGCTGATGACATTGATATCATCGGCCTAAACACCCGCGCCATTAGTTCTGCTTACTCCAAACTGGAAACGAAGCGGTAAAGATGGGTTTGGTGGTGAATGAGGACAAAACGAAGTACCTGCTGTCATCGAGCAAAGAGTCAGCGCATATGCGACTTGGCAACCACGCTACTGTTGGCAGCCATAATTTCTAAATAGTAAAAGGCTTCGTTTATTTGGGAACCAGCATCAACACTGCAACAACTTCATCACTGAAATCCAGCGAAGAATCACTCTTGCCAATGAATGTTACTTTGGACTAGGTAGGCAATTGAAAAGTAAAGTCATCTCCCGGCAAACGAAAATCATACTGTACAAGTCACTTATCGTACCCGTCCTGCTATATGGTGCAGAAGCATGGACCATGACAACAGCAGATGAAGCGGCTCTGGGAGTATTCGAGAGAAAAGTTCTTCGAAATATTTATGGACCTCGACGCGTTGGCGATGGCGAGTACCGGAGAAGATTTAACGATGACCTGTACGATCCCCCAGTGGGTTAGGGGGTCAGAATATACCCGCGGTAGGTATGCCTGTCGTAAGAGGCGACTAAAATACCAGATTCAAGGGGCTGTGTAGCGCAACCCTTCAATTTGCCGGCGCAATATACAGCTTCTCCAAACCCAATTGTCAAACTCACCTATCCGTGGCGAATCCTGTTTCACTAACAGACGAGGCTCTGGCGACCCCAAGCTCCTCATGGAACTTGGGAGTGGGGAGGAAGGGATGGCCTGCAGGTTTAATGTGGGCATATAAATCGTTCCCGAGATGGTAGGGTTAGCACCTTAATGGTGCCGTGTTACCGGAGCGTACCGGATCTGAATACGGCAAAGGACCCTCACATCGATAACACTCCCCAAAGCCTTCGGGGAGCAACCTTATCGCTACAACAACAACAACATGACCTGTACGATCTATACGCAGACATCAACATAGGCCAGCGAATTAAAACGCAGCGGCTTCGCTGGCTAGGCCATGTTATGCGAATGAAAGATGACGCTCCGGCCAAGAAAGTGTTTCTATCGGAACCCGCTTATGGAAGCATGCCCCCACTCCGTTGGAAGGACCAGGTGGAAAACGATTTAAACTCCCTTGGTGTGACCAATTGGCGCCGGTTGGCAGAGAGAAGCAGCGACTGGCGCACTTTGTTGGACGGCCATAACCGTTTAAACGGTTAAGCGCCAATTAATTAAGTCAGAATTGTAACCAAAAAACTTGTCAGAAAATCGCTGATCTAATTTGCCATACTTGATTGAAGATTCTCGTGCACAAGGGTACGATAACGGCGCCAATATGAAAGAAGCTTACAACGGAGCACTACGTAACATTCTCGACAAAAACTCGAATGCTGATTACACGCCTTGTGCAACCCACAGTCTCAATTTATGTGGTGTTGATACTGCAGAATGTTGTACGGCTGCAATTACTTTCTTCGGAGTTGTACAAAAATGTTTTACTATTTTCAGCAGCACTCCACGACGATGGGACATCCTCAAAAAAAATTTACCGAACTTTCTTCATAGTCTTTCAGCAAAAAGCCAAATTTAGCTGCGCAAGCATACGGCGATGTTACAGGCATTCTCAAGTTCATCAACAAGTTCGAATGTATCTTGCTGTCCTCAATTTGGTTCAAAATACTGACTACCATTAATGAAAGAAACGTGGTCCTCCAAGCTAGAGACGCCACCATAGATGTTGAGGTCCGACATCTAGATGCCTTATTAGCTGATTTGAAGTTGATCAAGAACCAATCGGATACAATTTTAAACGAATGCAAAACAGTTGCTATTCAACTGAACATCTCGCCAAAGTTTCTGGACATTCGAAAGAGAAAACCCAGAAGCCGTTCTGAAGATAATTTAAATGAGATGATTTCGGATGATTCAGAGTCTGATTTTTAAAACAATATATTCCTGGTGATTGTTGATTCGGTAATCACTGGCATTACTGATTTGCAGCTATGAGAAATTTTTGAGCGAGACGTTTTCCTTTTTGTGGCAATTTGGAGACATTGATGAAACTACGGTTCGGGCGAGCGCAGCAAAATTGTCGAAAAATACAAGTCGGACATTTCTCAAAGCTTAGAATGCGAAATAATTCACTTGAAACACATTTACGAAGCAAATTTTGATAAAGGTCTGTCACCATTGGAATTGCTAAATGCTATCTATGTTCAAAATCTGTATACGATTTTCCCCAACATTTGTGTCGCTTTACGTATCTTTTGCAATATCTATACCTATCACTGTAGCTAGTGCAGAAAGTTCCTTCAGCGTCCTTTCAAGAATCAAAAACTTTAATAGATCGTGTTCATCTCAAGAGCGAGTTCAGGACTTGCCACGCTTTGTGTTGAATCTGTTTTGGCAAGGCAGTTAAATTTGATATTATTATAAAAATTTTGCAGCCGAAAAGCAAGTAAAGCCAGTCTTTGATATCCGAACTTTCTATATTGAATAATTAAAATTTATAATCATCATTAAATTTATCAGAAATGTTACCAAATAACTAGAAAAGACTATTTGAGTTATTAGTTAGTGGATTTTTTATAGAGGGCCCGTAAATTATTTAATCCCGGGCCCGGATTTTCTCTCTACGGCCCTGGCATTTAGTATACATCAAACACTAGTTACAACAATAGCATCAACAAACATTAAATAAAAGCAATATCAATTGTAATATCATAACATAGCCAAGCACCATCATCATCGACATCATCAACGCCATCATTGTTGTCTTTCATGTCAATGTTTGCTGTCAACAAGCAACGCTTATGTACCTTTTGCTGTCACTATTTGTTGCTATTGCTATTTTTATAGTCAGATGAGCAGAGCTCACAGAGTATATTAATTTTGTTCGCATAACGGTACCCCGTAACGGCATAAACTAATCGAGATAGATATAGACTTCTATATATCAAAATGATCTGGGCGAAAAAAGAAATTCATTTAGCCATGTCCGTCTGTCCGTAAACACGATAACTTGAGTCAATTTTGAGGTATCGTAATGAAATTTGGTACGTAAGTTCCTGGGGACTCATCTCAGATCGCTGCTTAAAATAAACGAAATCGGACTATAACCACACCCACATTTTCGATATCGAAAATTTCGAAAAAGTGCGATAATTCATTACCAAAGACTGTTAAAGCGATGAAATTTGGTGGATGGGTTGATTGTATGACTTAGAATAGAAAACTAGTAAAATTTTGGGCAATGGGCGTAGCACCGTTTTCTTTTAAAAGAAGGTAATTTAAATGTTTTTTAAGCTGTAATTTCGCAGTCGTTGAAGATATCATGATGAAATTTTGGACGAATGTTACGCCTATTACTACATGTATTCTAAATAAAAATTAGCAAAATCGGATGATGAACACGCCCACTTTTAAAAAACAAAATTTTAAAAGTCAAATTTTAACAAAAAATTTAATATCTTTACAGTACATAAGTAAATTATGACAACATTCAACTCCAGTAATGAACATTTCAAAATGGGCGTGATTACGCCCTTTTTAATTTAATTTGTCTAGAATACTTTTAATGCCATAAGTCGAACAAAAATTTACCAATCCTTATGAAATTTGGTCAGGGCATAGCCCCTATGAAGATAACTATTTTCTGTCAAAATGGGCGAAATCGGTTGAAGCCTCGCCCAGTTTTTATACACAGTCGACCGTCTGTCCTTCTGCTCGGGTTGACACGATAACTTGAGCAAAAATCGATACATCTTTACTAAACTTAGTTCACGTACTTATCTGAATTCACTTTATCTTGTTATTAAAAATTCGCGAAATCCGACCCGATTTTTCGATATCGAAAATTTCGAAAAATGAAAAAAAATGCCATAATTCTATACCAAATATGAAAAAAAGGGATGAAACATGGTAATTGGATTGGTTTATTGACGCAAAATCTTATTTTAGAAAAAAATTTGTAAAATGGGTGTGAAAGGCGTCCACCTATTAAGTAAAAAAAATTAAAAAGTTCTGCAGGCCGAAATCAAAAGCCCTTGGAATCTTGGTAGGAAAACTGTTCGTGGTATTACATATATAAATAAATTAGCGATACCCGACAAATCATGTTCTGGGTCATCCTGGTCCCCATTTTGGTCCATATCTCGAACACCATGATTTAGAGTCAGTGATGAATTGACAGCATCCGCTTGTGTTATAAAGTGCCGACATGAACACGCTTTTGATATACTCGTTTATTGAACTTAAAATAAGTAGTATCTTTTTATACTCAGCGTGTTTTCCACACAGAGTATATTAACTTTGATTGGATAACGGTTGGTTGTACAGGTATAAAGGAATCGAGATAAATATAGACTTCCATATATCAAAATCATCAGTGTCGAAAAAAAATTTGATTGAGCCATGTCCGTCCGTCCGTCTGTCCGTTAACACGATAACTTGAGTAAATATTGAGATATTTTCACCCAGAATAGATTGGTATTGAAAATGAGGGAAATCGTATGATAACCACGCCCACTTTTTATATATGAAATTTTGGAATATAATTTTGGAATTAAATATTTTTGAAAAAGGAAAATAAACGTGTTTTATTTATTTTAAGGCCTCGAGCTCATCAAACCAATATATTTAATAATTTTGGAAAACACAAAAAACCTGATTATTTAGTAAATAATACACCTAGAATGTTAAGACTCTTGATAAATATTTGAAAAAAAATTTTAAATGGGCGTGGCACCGTCCACTTGTGATAAAATCAATTTTACAAATATTATTAATCATAAATCAAAAGTCGTTAAACCTATCGTAACAAAATTTGGCAGAGAAGTTGCCTTTACCATAAGGAATGGTTTGAAGAAAAATTTACGACATCAGTTAAGGACCACACCCACTTTTATATAAAAGATTTTTAAAAGGGTCGTGGACGAATAAAATAAGCTAAATCTTTGCAAGAAAGAGCTTTATATCAATGATATTTCATTTCCTAGGTGGATTTATAACAATAAATAGGAAAAACTACAAATTTTAAAAAATGTGCGTGGCACCGCCCCTTTTATGTCTAAGAAATTTTCTATGTTTCGGGAGCCATAACTCGAAGAAAAATTAACGGATCATAATTGGGTACGCAAATTTTCCCTATAGTACAAAATATTTCTAGTAATACTATGTTCAAACAGAAAAATAAATTGAGGAAATTTCGATTTGAATTGAGTGCTGTTCATACAACTCGATTTAGCTTACACAATAGTAATTTGATAGCTGGTTGGCTCATCTCTACAGCAAGAACATACCTTTGTTCAGACTGCCAAAATGAACACGCACATTATTAGGCGAATGAAATGGAATGAAAACATAAAACTTTGAAATTTTTGTGTGTTGTAAGAAAATGTGTTCAATGTTTTGGTTTCATTTTGATTTTGCCATCTTCTTTTGAAATCCGTACTCCAGTGAAATGAAAGTCATAAAATCAGCTGATTAGATGAGCCAACCATATAGTTCAGCCATGCGTAACTGACGTTTAAGTATACTCAATAAACACACTTTACAATGTTGCATTTGCAGTTTGAAACAATTTATTACGCAATTTTTTTTAAATTGGCAATTTATTATTACAATTTATTATATGACAAATTGCGTAATAAATTGCCCAAATAGTATAAATTGCCAATTTGATGTGTGTTTGAACCTATATGTATAAAAATGGGTGGGATCGGTTAAAGACCACGGCAACTTAGATATAAAAGAAGTTTAAAAGGGTCGTAGACTAGAAAAATAAGCTACAACTTAGCAAAAAAAAAGTTTTGAATCAATGACATTTCACTTATCAAGTTTTATTGTAAGAGGAAATGGGGAGACATTTTTTTTAAACGGGCGGTGCCACGTGTTATGTAGAAAAGTAATTTATCTGAAATGAAATGTGCACCCAAACTTAGACACCTTCACTTGTTCTTGTTATTGTTGTTACGAAAGTATACATTTTTATAGCTGTTGAGCCTTCAATAGCAACATAAATCCTTCGTTTGGTACAACAAGCTAAAACTTTGTGTTTTTAAGTTTTATACATACAAAATTATACGCAATTACTACGCTGTCCCAGCAAATATTCTAAGTCAAAAAATTTTCCCCTAAAAGAATTCAAAGGGTTGCCAGCGCAATTTATAGCTTCTCCAAATTTAGCAGGCGAGGCCCAAAGTCTCTCATGAAACTAGGTGTTGGGGCGGGATGGCCAATAGCGTTAAATGCGGTCATATCGATAACACTCTCAAAATCCTTCGAGTAGTGTATTTATCGCTACAACAACAACAAAACGCCTAAATCAGAGCATTTGCACTAATTTAAGAGCCCAAAATTAGTGCGTTTTCCTTCCTGCAATTTTCAACCAAATTGAACCTTATTTCATACACTTTGTGAGCCTGAATAGAAGCCCGATCAGACTACCAAATAGAGGTCCAATCAGTCTCTTAAATAGAAGTTTAATCAGTTTCTTATTATGCTCATAATCTACTTCGTATATGATTCTTTTCGGAGTAATTTGTATGCATTATATAAGGAATTAGGAAAGCCCGTTCCGTGCGATTTTTAGACGTTAGGCATTAAAAATGGACTAGCATATTGAGAAGCCTTGTTGGAAAGTATGATATTTGAAATGGAACCCCTTAAAAGTGGTACACCGCGGAGACAAATTCATAAGCTTTAAATATACCAGCGCCCTTTTGCATATTTTTTCGACCCACTCTAATATACCGAAGTATGCAAATAAGTGTGTAGTTTGTCCGCGTAATGCAATTAATGGGTACGAAAATTCCAAATTCTTTTGAAATGGTCAAAGCGTATGTTTTAATCCTCACTCATCACGTTGTAGTCTCAATTATTAACACGTTGCTATATTTATGCTTCTGGGTGTTAATTAAATGATGCATATGCAAGCATTTTCAGTCTTTTGTTTCCCTGTTTGTAAAAAATGTGTTAAATTTACTCAAAATGGCTGGCTTTAAAAAACTGTCTCATACTGTACCACTAGTCAGTTGGGGTCAAAGGCATTTCCATTATGTCACATTACTGATTCGAAGTCGATAAAGTAGTGCGCATTAGAACCCCACGCTTTAATACTGAGTTCACTTATTTCACAGTATTTTTCGTTATTTCACACGCAGTGTCATAATTTATTATTTGGGCACCAGTTGGCAGACGAAAATAAATTGCCAACATTTTATGCTTGGTTTTCACTGCAAACATGGTCATATCAATCAAAAAGAGGCTTGTTATACAATGAGGGATGAGTTTGCCGTCCGTTTTGACTACAAAGTGACAATTTAATTGCCCAATAAGTGTAAATGTCAATTGCCGAACAAATTGTTAAATTCGGACGTACAATTTTATTTGCTAACATGTTGGCAGTTTACTTTCGTTTCCAACTGGCGTACCACCACTAAATAATGACACAACGTGAGAAACAATAGCAAATATTAAAACTGGCTTTTTAATAAATGAATACAAAAATTTTGCGTGGATTTTGATCGCGCACTACCTTATTGACTTCGTGTCAGTAATGTGACATAATGGAAACTCCTTTGACACCAACTGACCAGCGGGTCAATTTTAGGAAGTTGTTGATGTCAGTACTTTTAACCAAATGAAAACCACGCATAAACAAATAAAATTTGAATGTCGAACTTGCCAATTGGCAACTTAGTTGTCACTTTGTAGTCGAAACGGACGGTAAACACATTTGAAGTTGCATTAGAGACCGTTTTCATTGATATTTCCAAGTTTGTGGTCAAATTTGACCTAGTGAAACCCAAGCTTTAGTCGTACGAGAAAAAAAAATTACTCGTTGAATTGAGTCGCGTTATATATGGGGTATTCCATCCCATTTCGACCAATTTTGAACCCGACCCCTTTGGAATTGGCTGAAAGTTTTTCTTCTTTTTCTAGCTTACGAAAGACGTTTTTCAGAATTTTTTCATCCAACTCAAAAAAAGTTTTGAATTTAAAAAAAAAACACCGTTTTTATTTTCAAAATGCTGTAACTTTTTCAAAAATTGACCATTTGGGATCTTTTTTTTTTAAATTTGTTTTTAAATGTACTTTTCGGAAAAAATACAAAAAAATGTTTACAGTTTTTTTTCAATTAAATAAAAAAAAATAATCGGCCCACTCCGGGATTAGTGAGGATGATTGCAGAATTGATTGAAGTTTTTTATGAGAACAAAAAAATATGGCGAAATTCGAAAAATCTCGAAAAACTGAAAAACTACAAAAAAAACTTTAAAAATTTTTTTGTATTTTTTCCGAAAAGTAAATTTAAAAACAAATTTAAAAAAAAGATCCCAAACGGTCAATTTTTGAAAAAGTTATAGCATTTTGAAAACAAAAACGGTGTTTTTTTTAAATTCACAACTTTTTTTGAGTTGGATGAAAAAATTTGAAAAAATTCTGAAAAACGTCTTTCGTAAGCTAGAAAAAGAAGAAAAACTTTCAGCCAATTCTAAAGGGGTCGGGTTCAAAATTTGTAGAAATGGGATGGAATACCCCATATGCTTCTTACAAATTTAGCGGCCTCAGTGTGTTAATTAACTCCAATGTATTAAAAAATGCACTCCCTGATATATATATATATATATATATATATATATATATATATATATATATATGTACACTCTTAATATATGAATGAATAAGTAATGCAATGATTTTCAGCTGACATTTGCACTTAATTTGTAGGGGAAATTAAAAGGGTTCAAGACGCAAATTCGAAGAGAAGTTGGGCCTAAATCTTCTCGGAGATAAATCGCGCCAAGCATTAATTAGGTTGTTTTTCTTTTTAATTTTGTTATGCTTAATGCGTCAAGCGTTATACAAATCCTAAATCAGTTAAACAAACAGCTTTTGTTCTACCAAAATAACAAATTCAGGGTGGTTTTATTTATTCCAGCGAAATGAAATTAGCGCTTATTTGGTAAAATATTTTGCTATCTATTCTTTTTCAAAGGAAAATCTAATTGTTCTTAATTGCTCGTTTCTATATTTGTACAGTTGAATTGTGGTATTGTGGTATTAAGATACAAGGGCGTATGCAGGGGGCAGGGGGGCCGTTGCCCCACCCTTCGCGAACTAAGAACACAAAACTGAAAGTTTAACATCAACAACATAAAAGGTTTTAGTTCCTCACTCTTTTTTCAAATTATGAGCTTAATAATATTTATTTACATAAATTTATTACCTATTCTTACTAATAAAGTAAATACAATGATAAATAACTTTGAATAAGATGAAGATGATAAAAAAAAAAAAAATGTAAGGCGCGATAACCTCCGAAGAGATCTAAGGCCGAGCTTCTCTTCCAATTTGCGTCGTGCTCCTCTTGATTTTTCCCTACAAATTGGCCGGACGGGACCTACATGTTTTATGCCGACTCCGAACGGCATCTGCAAGGCAGATGAGTTTTCACTGAGAGCTTTTCATGGCAGAAATACAATCGGAGCGCTTGCCAGACACTGCCGAGGGGCGACCCCGCTTAGAAAAATTTTCTTCTAATTGAAAAATCTTATTTCTAAAATTTTGATGTTGCTTTGCCCGGGAGTTGAACCCAGGGCATACGGCGTGATAGGCGGAGCACGCTACCATCACACCACGGTGGCCGCGGTGGAAGATGAGTCTTAAAGATATTGAAAGCAAACTTGCCGATGCCAAGGTTTTTTATAATTTATATGGTATTGATAATGAACTGGAATTATGGTACAGGGCTTGCCAAATTCAGGGACTAACAGATCTTGTATGTGCCTTCGGGAAAACAGCATTCCATCCAAAAATAAGAGAAGCACTTGAAATTCTGCTTGCAATGCCCTGCACAACCGCAACGGTGGAACGCTCCTTCAGCACTCTAAGGAGGGTAAAAGACTTGATTGAGAACAACAATGGCAGAATCTCGCCTTAATGGTAAATAAAGTTTTTTTTATATTTTTTGTACTACCGACTGTTTTCTTCATTTATTGTAAATGTTTTTTGGTTTCGGGTTTACAGTCCAATAAATCAGAAAAACGCCTTTTTTATTTTCTCGCCAACGTTTCGACCTTTTATTTTGGTCTTCTTCAGGGCCTAATGACAAAAAAATATAAAACTTAGAATATAAGGCCTTGCATTGCAAATGAGGGTTAATAATTATTAATTAAATATACACACAAAAGTACATATATAACACAATTATTGAAATCACAGATTCTTACTCAAAATTACGGCGTTCTTCCTTGTCCTATTTTCAATTTAACGAACAGTTCTATGCACAGAATTTCGGTTGCCCAATGGGATCACCCATCAGCTGTATTCTAGTAGAAATTCTAATGGACAACGTTTTAGAACGAGCCATTCAGAGAGTAAAAGAAGAACTAGAATTCAACATTAGCATAATTAAGAAATACGTAGACGACCTATACCTACTACTACCTGAACACATCCTTCCATCGATCTTAAAAATATTCAATGCCATAGAACCGGGAATCGAGTTCACATTTGAAAAAGAACAACAAAATATGCTACCATTCTTGGATATGATTATTTTCAGAAACACACAGGATGGAACCTTTAACACGGACTGGTGCGGTAAACCAGTCTCATCAGGTCGTATCTTGAATTATAGGTCAATACATCCATTAACCCAAAAAATCAGCACCGCAAAAGGGTTAATAAACAGAGTTCTTAACTTAAGTGATGAAAAATACCACAACAAGAACAAATTAATTATAAAAGGCATTCTCAAAGGGAATGATTATTCGCCAAAATTGGTTTCAAGATTAATAAATCATTATAAAATGCCCATCAACAACAAAAACACCGACCCAATATTAACGAGCACCAACGCCCAACAACAATTAGCAGAAATTAAAACTATGACAATTTCATATTTCCCGTATGTTACAAAATGTATTACAAACAAATTCAAAGAGTTCATTGCCAACGTCCGTTTTGCGTACAAAAATAAAAACAATGTTGGGAAAATGTACAACAAGATTAAAGACAAAATACCAACAAATAAAGAAAAGAACGTTGTATACAAAATAGACTGTATCGACTGCCAGCGAAGAAAAAGTTACATAGGCCCTATATCTCAACATTTATACAAACACCTAAATCAACACAGAAAAACTGTTGAGAAGAAAGAAACAGAAAAAAGTGCACTCGCCCTCCACGCTATTACTTTTGGACATAGATTTGACTTCGAAGGAACTAAAGTATTGGTTAGAGAGAAAAGTTGGGCAAAACGAATCCTATTAGAAGAAATATTTATTGAAGTTGATAAAAACTGCGTTAATAAAAGATGCGTAGAAGCCAAAAACATCAGCGACATCTATACGTGTATTTTCTAACGATGTCAACAATCATCAGCTGCGCTACATAGTCCATCAAGCACGAACCGGCTGACAAAATATCAACAAACGTCAAATACGTATATATATAGTTTATTGTTTGAATTTACATTGTGTTCATTTTATTACTTATTTCTTTTCAATTTTATTCAAATTTGTAAAATACTAATCCCAAAGCCCTATAATTTAAAATTTTATATATGACCATTTCTGCACAATGCAGAAAACAAAATATCTATACAAAAAAACTGGACAAGGAAGAACGCAGTAATTTTGAGTAAGAACCTGTGATTTCAATAATTTTGTTATATATGTACTTTTGTGTGTATATTTAATTAATAATTATTAACCCTCTTTTGCAATGCAAGGACTTATATTCTAAGTTTTATATTTTTTTGTCATTAGGCCCTGAAGAAGACCAAAATAAAAGGTCGAAACGTTAGCGAGAAAATAAAAAAGGCGTTTTCTGATTTATTGGACTGTAAACCCGAAACCAAAAAACATTTACAAAGTTTTTTTTAATTTGTTTATTGCATTTTTTTTAAAGGTTTATGTATGCTGGGTGCTGCAGAAAATTGGTAGCGGAAAATTATACGGAGTTAAAAGATCTAATTTTAGATTAATTTACAATAAATCCTCGAAAAATTATACTTACTTAGCAGATTTTCTAATACTCAGAGTATGAGTAATGCAATTTAAAATACATCTCTGTAACTAAATAAAGTATGTGAAAAAATACAATTTTGTTGAATCTGAAACTCACTTGGGGGATCACATTTCTGAAGTAATTACGCCTTGTACTGACTATTAAATTAATCTATCTAATTCAACAAAATTTTGAATTACCAAATCCTAGACATGGTAAATATTTTCGGGAGCTCTTGATAAATAAATAAAAATTTTAACGGACTGCTAGAGCCCATAGATGGGTCTAAAAAGCAAGCTTCGCTTTTACCTAGACGTCATTACTCTTTATACTTATAAATACGCTATATATGAATCTGAAATTAAAAAAAAAAAATTGAACCCCCTTTGTGAAAGGCTGGATAAGCCCTTGAACATGTACGTTAAGTGATACGTGTACAATAAGACCGTATTTTTAACCCTTTGCCGCATATGGGACACCGGTGTCCCAGAAATATTTCCTTGTATAGCAAGTGTTTGACTTAAACTATGAACATTTTTCGTTCATTTGTTTCATTAGCATGTCTAAGTTGGTGATTCGACGTGCGAATAGTTTTTATTATTATTATATTTTAATGTAATTTATTAAGAAATTGCAGCTTTTATTAAGCTGTGAAAATAGAAACAAAATTTTGTCAAAAGGGCAAAAAAAATTGTTTTTTTAACCAGGCTAATGTATGCTTGGTTCTTTATACGGGCTTGTCCCAGCGCTTCTGAAAACAAGTAATGTGGGTATATATGTTAATGGGTGTTGACTGGATTTATTTTTTTTTTTTTAGACCCGCCTAATGTATGCTGGGTTTTTTGTTATATGTACTTGTCTCAGCGCTTCTGAGTACAAGTAATATGGGTATTATACGTATGTATGTATATATATGTATATGAGTTAAATATATTTGCCGGTAAAACCGTGGTGTACCAACAATACCTTTTGTTTGCTAATGCCAATGCCTTTTATCTATTGACGTATGCCAATATGTAACCGATGATCTTCTTTCTTGCTTCCTTCTATTATATAGTTACAAATGGTCTTGCACTTACTTTGTTAAGGGTGGGTTTTTGGCTTAAGCCAAAAGATGTACAAGTGCGTGTGGGTGTTATGGGTGCATATACTTGTAGATTTGTATGCAAAAAATAATATTGCGTGCACCGGTAAAATAAACTTTAGGAAAAGTGATAAAAGTTTGGCAAAGTTCGTTGCTATGGGTTTTTTATAAAATATATTTTATGTAATATATGTATATAAGGGTAAATTGGGCAGCGGTGAATTTCACGCTGGAAAAATATGTAGCACGGGTGATATTACCGAACTAAGTGGGTATATACATATATTACTTATATACGTATATTTTTTTATATTTAACTAGATATGTGGAACAACGAACTTTTTGGGTATACAGAACCGGGCAGTGGAATTTTCTGTTGGTACGGGAATAAAAATTTGTCTATTAGCTGTTTTTTGAAAACAAAAAAATCTAATGGTTTTTAAGGGACTTTGGTACCAGTGGTTAGGTAAATGAAATGTTTGCCGTTTAAGCTTTATATTGTTGGTATATGACCAGGGTCCAGATACTTAGATCGGAGGGTCTAAAATTGGAGAATTTTTAGAATTTGGGTCCGTACTTTAGACGGAGGGAAAATATATGTGGATATATAATGGGTGACGAGTACTTACTTCGTATTTAATTTATGTGTTACTTGTGTTGTCCTTTAGCCTTGGTGGTATTGTGCTCCTCGTTGTTGTTGTGGTACCTTCTTTGATGCTGTGTGTCTTTGTTGTAATGAACTATGAACATTTTTCGTTCGTTTGAGATTGTGCTTGTAATTCTCAACTAGTTAGTGAAATATTCTAAAGACATAGTTTAAATTCCCAAGGGGGGGTTTTTCAAAGCAAAACAAGGTGGCTCAGCCCGCAGCCAATACCTTGGAGCCCCCAGTGCTCGCCCCCAATGAATACATACAAGGTGTAAAAGGCGCATAGCGACCTCTCTCTAAATAAAATAATATACAGCCCACTTAAATAACAAATAATATAACAAAAAAAACTATTCGCCAGTCGAATCACCAAAGCTTAGACATGGTCCTTCGAGCCGGATATGAACCAGCGACGTATGGACCACCACCCAGTGAACTCCCATTGACATGTATACCCACATTACTTGTATTCAGAAGCGCTGAGACAAGCCCGTATAAAGAACCAAACATACATAAGCCCGGTTTAAAAAAAAAAAAAATTTGTTTGCCCTTTTTGACACAATTTTTTTTCTATTTTCACAGCTTAATAAAAGCTTCCATTTCTTGATAAATTACATTAAAATATAATAACAAAAACTATTCGCCCGTCGAATCACCAAAGCTTATACATGGTCCTTCGAGCCGGATAACTGGCTCGTATGGAAATTTCACTAGACGACTAAGCCGTCTAGGCGGGCGAGTATGTTTAAGTGACTTAAAATATGAACCAATTTCGTTCGTTTGTTTCATTAGCCATTGCTTGTGCTTCTAATTCTCAACTAGTTAGTGAAATATTCTAAAGACAAAGTTTAATTTTTTAATCCCAAAAGAGGGTTTTTCAAAACAAAACAAGGTGGCTCAGCCCGCAGCCAATACCTTGGAGCCCCCAGTGCTCGCCGCCAATGAATACATACAAGGTGTAAAAGGCGCATAGTGACCTCTCTCTAAATAAAATAATATACAGCCGCCTTAAATAACAAATAATATAATAACAAAAAACATATTCGCCCGTCGAATCACCAAAGCTTAGACAGCAAGAAGACTAGCAATATTTTACTAGTTTTTTCGTTACAAGTTATTTAATCTTATCTGAATGCATATATCCGAACCGATTTTCATTTAAAGAGTTTATTATAATAGCAAAATGAAAGCTCGTGGCAATTTATTAATAATCAAGGAAAATTACCAATTGTTGTTGTTGTTGTATTAACAGTGCTTCACTCCATTCAATGGGCACGACCACTCACAATTGTCATCAAAGTCCTCTAACGGGAGTCCTGGCTGTTTCAACAGAGGCGGACCATAGGGAGATAGGTATTAGACGCGTAGGTTCCACATTACAATTGTAAAAGATGGTTGGTGTCATGTGGGGACACTTCGCATTCTGGACATATGTACATTACGTATGTCGGAGTTGATTCTGGACAAGTAAGAGTTTAACATGTTACAGTATCCGGAACGAAGTTGGGCCAGGGTGACTCGTGTCTCCCTTGTTAGTGTGCTTTCTTCTTCTGCAAGGGTGTGATATTGCATATTAATAACGGGGTTCCCTGGGCGCGTCTTAACGAAGGCGTTTACCGATTCTGTGTGGATTTGGCTACGGGCCTGCTTATACTTCTCTGGATCAAACGGCTGTGTTGGCAGGTGCCGGATCTCGTCATAGTGCTTTAGGAAATGTTCCCGTAATCCCCGGGAGGCGGTGCTAAATCAAGCAGTTGTTTGCTAGGATGTCCTGGTTTGTGACAATTAAGCAAGAACTGCTTGTTCAGCCTTTGGTTGTGCTCTTTAATATTGAGCTATTTGGCCTCACAATGTAGGTGGTGTTCGGGGGTCATAAGGAGAAATACGGTGGCAGTTCTGATTGCAGCATTTTGACAGGTCTGTAGCCTTTTCCAGTGTGGGTAATTTTTAACCAGGCGACCAGACTGGTGATGCGTAGCTCATGAGCGGCCGGCCAATTGCTTTGTACGTGGTTAGCAACGTTTCTTTACCTTTTACCCATGTGCTGACAGTAAGCGACTTAAGAATTTTGTTGCGACTTCGTACTTTAGAAACAATCTCGGTGGCATAAGCCTTGAAGGTTAGAGTATTATCGAACGTTACCCCTAAGATATTTGGATCACTGACAGTCGGTAGTGTGACACCATCGACGCGAACGTGCAATATTTGCGACATCTGTTCCTTCCACGTCATAAACAAGGTGGCCGTAGATTTTGTCGGTGATAAAGCCAAGTTGCCCGAGGTGAAGAAACCGGAAAAATTGGGGAGATAGCTGTTTATTTTAGAAACTAATTCATCAATTGAAGGGCCAGGTGCTGTAGCCATAATCGCGCAGTCGTCAGAATAGGAAATGATTGTAACTCCTTCTGGTGGGGAAGGGAGTTTTGATATGTAAAAATTAAATAGAAGCGGGGATAGGAAACCACCCTGTGGAACTCCCTGTTTAATTTTTCTAGGTTTAGAAATTTCGTTCCTAAATTGAACCGACGCCTGACGACCACTCAGATAATTAGCGGTCCATCTTTTTAGACAAGCCGGAAGGTGTGAGCCTTCTATGTCTTGGAGCAGCGTGCCGTCGTTAACTGTGTCAAAAGCTTTTGACAGGTCAAGTGCCACGAGCACCGTCCTATGATGGGATTTAATCCGTAATTAATCTGGGTGTAAATGGCATTGAGCACGGTGGTGATGCTGTGCACCAACATGACGGTGCGTGGCTAGGCGAAAATTTGCCGTGAAATGAGGGAGCAGAACGGTTTCCATTGTCTTTGCTACTGGCGAAAGGAGATGTATCGGTCGATAAGACGGGCCTTCGTTAGCTGGTTTGCCTGGCTTTAGTAGCGGAATTATCGCTGCCATTTCCCATTGTTCGGGAATAACGAAGGAATCCAGTGACAGTGCAAAAACTAATATCAATGCCATTGAAATGCTACATTAGACGGGGGAAAATGTGATGTGATCACTTGCGACGTCCAATGTAGTCCGATATGTGGTACAGAATTCTTCGCCAAATACTCTTCCTTGCCCAATCTACTAGAAAAAAAAGTGCTGCCACCTACGCCAATTACCGTGGAGCATGCCTTTCTACTACCCTATATAAATATATCAATCAAGCACACATCACCAAATTCGTCGACTTTTAAATCACATTCGTTAGCAGGAAAAAAGGTACCATATGCGCTTTCCACAGTTCTATGTACCGGAGCGACTGGCATTTTTTCCCTACCAAGGGCTGTCATTTCCGTGCAATCCCACTTAATTTGTTGCGTCCCTCCCACAAATTGTCATTCTCGAATCGGGTCCTTGCAGATGGACTGCTCCATACCCTTCTGCTCAGGGAAGGTATTGAACTAAACCCCGATCCTAGGATGTGGTGCTGCTGCATATGCCGGAAAGGGATCCACCTCAGACGGTCTTACTCTTGTCAGACGGTCATACTCTGGCATTCCAGCCTGTCAACCGACACCAGAGGCAGGGAGCTAGCACAGCAAATAGACAATACGACTTTATGCGCAATAAATGGCTGTGCCCTCACTCAATCGCAGGTAAATGTCACAGCTCGCCAAATGTGTCCATAGTCAGCGCAGGAATCATAAACTGTGTTAAATGGCTGCCGTTGCTTATGTTACAATCTGACCGCCTACCAATACCCTTTCAATACAGCGATCAGCTAATTTCATCACCATTGAAACGCGAACTTTTATTAATTTCAACAAAAAAAAAAAACTGGGAGACTTTAAAACTTTTATAAATCAATATTTTGCTGCTCTCCCCATTTCGAGTGATGTCCAAAAAGGCGAAGGCGCGTTCCGCATAGTCATCGCTTCAGCTTCGGCATGCCTTATTCCGGCCGGGTGAATACCCGAAATCATACTAAATTTACCGGCTGAAACTGCAAACCCAGCTAAAGAACGCGACCTAGCGAGACAACTCGGCTCTAGAGACCCTCTTATAAGGAATCTCAAGTTGGATACTATGCGGCTGGTTAATGAACACAAATGGCCTCTGCCAACTCTTTGGGGGTGTCGGTAAATTGTGGTCAACCGCCAAATCATGCTAAAATATAAATAAAACTCTGTCGTACTCGAAGAAATTAGCGAGCGCTTTTTTCGGGCAACTTTTAATGCATCCTAAAGTAGAAAATGGTAGTACCACTCATATTTTCTAAAATTTTCCGAAATTTCTCTTTTGAGTCATAAGCCATTATCAAGTTTTGTCAATTTATAGGTCTGTGATAATGAATTATCGCATTGTCCCATTTTTCGAGAAGTGGGCTTGGTTATCGTTCAAATTCGCTTCTTTCCAATACCAATCTATTCTGTGGCTTCGTCCATTACCCAGACGAGTATTATTCAGTTAAATATTCTATATGATAGAAAAAAGAATTCGCAATATTTCAACCAGATTTTCGTTCCCCTGAAACACTGTGCGTCCTTCTATTTCGAATTGTATAAAGTATATATACTTTAATTATATCTTCTCATTTAATTCGAAACCAATGTATACAATATGTAGTTGGATGTGCTTAAACATCTGCCAAGAATACATATGCATTAAAACCAATTTGTAATTTCTATATTAAGCAATATCAAATAACATATAATTCTCAAATCCATTCTTCATTATTTAATGTTCGTAGCCTTGTTCACAACAATTCCATAGATATGTGCAAACCAAATATTTTTGAAGAATAAAGATGTTGCATGCGCGAACTTCGGTGGAAAGCAGCGGAGCTTCACAAAATTCTAGTAGGTCACTTTCACCACACCACAAACTTTAACATAATTTAAGCACTCAAAATACACTTATTGGAGTTTAGAGAGTAAAAATTTAATTTCTAAATAGATTAGCTGAATAAAAAGTGTACTAATAATTGTTAAATAACAAATACAGACAGTGGTAGTTTAACACATTCTGCTGTGGTGAGTGCTGAATGTGACATACTAAAGTTTTGTGAAGCTTCACACTATTTTTCGTTGCAATATCTCTATTTTAAAATTATCTCTGTATAGTGGTGCACAAAACCTGCAGAGCAGTGATGTTTACAGCATGGTTCAACTATATGGTTGACTCATCTGTTCAGATCAGGCATGCTTAACGAACGAAACGATATCATTTCGTTACGATAATCAACGCTAATAAACGAAACGAAGTCACTTCGTTTCGTTTATTAACGTTAAGAACGTCAAATTAACGTTAATTTGACGATCTTAACGTTAATAAACGAAACGAAGTGACTTCGTTCCGTTTATTATCGTTGATTATCGTAACGAAATGATATCGTTTCGTTCGTTAAGCATGCCTGGTTCAGATTGTCAAAATCTGCGTGTTGGTGTTGGTGCGAATGGTATGCAATGGAAACATAAAATTTAGCAGTTTTTGTATGTTGTAAGAAAATGTTGCCAATATGTTGGTTTCATTTTGAGTTTGCCATCTCCTTTTGACAATCCCATCGATCATGCAATGAAATAAATAAAATCAGCTGGTGAGATGAGCCAACCATATAATTGAGCCATGGTTTACTGCTTGAAGAACATTGTAAATCTTACCAAGTAGCTGATGGCTGAAAAGTCACACATTCACACGTACAGTGCTCAACTCAGTTTAAAAAAAAACTAATATTATTTAGCTTAAATTTTAAAATGAGATAATCCTTACCATTTGATGTATATATATAATATATAGGCGTATTTGTTGTTATTAAAAGAAGCTTTTTATACTCAGCGTGCTTTGCACACAGAGTATATTAATTTTGATTGGGTAACGGGTGGTTGTACAGGTATAAAGGAATCGAGATATATATAGACTTCCATATATCAAAATCATCAGTATCGAAAAAAAATTTAATTGAGCCATGTCCGTCCGTCCGTCGGTCTGCCCGTTAACACCATAACTTGAGTAAATATTGAGATATCTTCACCAAATTTGGTACACTATCTTATCTTGAGCCATAATAGATTGGTATTGAAAATGATCGAAATCGGATGATAACCACGCCCATTTTTTATATATATAACGTTTTGAAAAATACAAAAAACCTGATTATTTAGTAAATAATACACCTAGAATGTTGAAATTTGACGTGTGGACTGATATTGAGACCCTCGATTAAAATTTGAAAAAAAGTTTTAAAATGGACGTGGCACCGCCCACTTGTGATAAAATCAGTTTTACAAATATTATTAATCATAAATCAAAAATCGTTAAACTTATCGTAACAAAATTCGGCACATAGGTTGCCTTTACTATAAGGAATTCTTTGAAGAAAAATCAATGAAACCGGTTAAGATTTTTAAAGGGTCGTGGACCAATAAAATAAGCTATATCTTTGCAAAAAAGAGCTTTATATGAAAGGTATTTCATTTCCCAAGTGGATTTATAACAATAAATAGTAAAAATTTTAAATTTGAAAAAATGGGCGTGGCACCGCCCCTTTTACGACTAAGCAATGTTTCGGAGCCACAACTCGAAGAAAAATTAACGGATCGTAATAAAATTGGGTACACAAATTTTCCCTATAGCAGGAAATGTTTCTAGAACTGGACAAGATCGGTTAAAGACCACGCCCACTTTTAAATAAAATGTTTTTAAAAGAGTTGTAGACGAAAATAATAAGCTATATCTTAGCTAAAAAGAGCTTTGTATCAATAGAATTTTAATTTCTAAATCGAATTATAACATTAAATTGGAAAACACTAAAAGTTTTGAAAATGGCTGTGGCACCGCCCCTTTTATGACTAAGCAATTTTCTATCTTTCGGGAGCCATAACTGGAAGAAAAATTAACATATCGTAATGAAATTCTGTACACATATTTTCCTTATAACAGAAAGTGTTTCTAGTAAAAATGGACGGGATCGGTTAAAGACCACGGCAACTTAGATATAAAACAAATTTAAAAGTGGCGTAGACTAGAATAATAAGCTATAACTTAGCAAAAAATAGTTTTGAATCAATGATATTTCACTTATCAAATTTTTATTGTAAGAGGAAATGGGGAGACATTTTTTTTAAACGGGCTGTGCCACGTGTTATGTACAAAAGTAATTTATCTGAAATGAAATGTTCAATTGAAGCTCACGCTGAGTATATAATGTTCGGTTACACCCGAACTTAGACACCTTTACTTGTTTATTATATTAAAGCTTTTATCAATTTTTTCAACTTTCTTTTAACAATTTCATGAATTTTTAAAGCATTTTCATGCATAGAAATACAACCATGTGCTTATACGTTTTGGCTTACATTTCATACACGTTCGTATTTACCATCATTGTGAATGAAACTAAAGCGGCAGTTACCCACCGACGTGTGCCGTACGTACGGACGTGTGTCGTACGAAACACGTTTGACCGAACCCTCAATCCCGTAGGAATCAATGTGTGCGTTTGTGTACATGTACATAACATAATTGTGTGTGTATTGTTTAGAGCAAAGCATTGTTGCCATTGACCAGTTTGCATGCATGCTTATGGAAACATCAACTTTTTCCATTTTAATTTATGATGTTGTAAAAGGCTGGAATTAATATTAAATAAATATAAATATATTGTATATTTATAATCTGTACTTTTACATAATTATTTCGAATTATTTTCAGAATTTTTCAAACTTTAATTAGGTGTTATGTATATTGGGCCAAGTTTTATAATTGTATAATAGTACTTTTTTGGAGCTTTCTGGCCCGCTTTTTGTGTAATAAATAGAAATCCCTGAGGAAGACGCAATACAGCTTCGAAATGCGTAGGATGAAGAAGTAAACATTTGTTTTATTTTAAAGGGAAGCCGGCCAGAAAGCTCCAAAAAAGTACTATTATACAATTATAAAACTTGGCCCAATATACATAACTATTAAACTGATCGGAGAGCTTAAACCGAAACAGCAAACTCGAAAAACATTACACAAATTAACAAATACAAAGAAATCAAGATTAAACACTTTTACCAACACATTAGATACAAATACGATGTCAACACCTGTCTTAATATCAAACAATACGGAAAACACCACAAAACTCTTGTTAAGCAACAACAAAGGCTAAAATATCTTCTGAAATGTAAGGACTTTGGAATTGTACCACCACATTTAAAGGGCAAGACCACAAAAATAATGCACGGGTTTACACTGGAAAAAACAAAAAATGAAATGCGAAAAATTGAAAACCACTTTTTGAACAAAATTCTCTGTCTGGAAATCAAAGAGACAAACATGAAAATTAATATAGAAAATCTAGCCATTAGGAAGCTTCAACAACAGTTGCACGACACTTTAGAGATAAAGGAATACAATTCTGTTGTAGAAACGCAAAAAAAATTCATGCTACGCACAAAAAGCGTTATAGAAAAGAATCATGATAAAAAATTGCAAAATTCGATCAAGGAAAACTTTGAGAAATTCGACCTAAAGCACAATACCGACTGGTTTACGAATAACACCAGAATAGACATCCCTCCTGAATGTCAATGGTTACTATCCATGGGTAATAAATTCGCCCTTCCCATATCTAGAAAAACGTTCGCACCCCTGCACATTATAGCGGACGTCGAACAAAGTATACAAACCATAACCGATGAGAGAGAAAAAGATATGGTGAGATGTAAATTCGCAACAAGGGTAAACACGTTTAAAAATAAACTAAGAAATAGCGAAAAAGATAAATTTATTTTGCAAGTGTACGAAGAAACAAAACGGGTCATATACCAACACAAAGATGATATTGTGATTACGAATGCAGACAAAGGGAACAGAACCGTAATGATGTATAAAGCAGAGTATAAGAAGAAAATGGAAGACCTCTTGAACGACAAAGGCACATACAAAACCATAAGAAATGATCCCACCCAATATTTGTTGAGAAAAAACAATAGAATTGTCAATGACATGTACAAGACCCACAATATTGATGCAAAACTGAAGCAGTATTTAACATGCTCGGCTGCCACAGCCCCGCGACTTTATGGCTTACCGAAAGTGCACAAGGAGAACACACCACTTCGCCCAATTTCATCCTCGATTAATGTTCCCTGCTCGAAACTATCCAAATTCGTGGGAAAATTTTTAAAAAACATTATTTCCGAAAAATTCAATATTAAAAATTCAGTTCAATTAAAAGAAAAAATAAAAGCTGTAACCATTGACGAGGAGGAAATACTTATATCCCTAGACGTCGTATCATTATTTACGAATATCCCCATCCATCTAGGGAACAGCACAATTATGAAACAATGGTCGAATCTAAAAAGTCATACTAAAATTACTAAAACCCAATTCCTCAATATACTAGAGTTCTGCCTGAGAGAAAACAACTACTTTGTATACGACAATAAATATTACCAGCAAGTTTATCGGATGCCGATGGGAAATCCTCTATCACCAACAATACCAGATATAGTCCTCGACAAAATTATTGACGACAGCATCATTGAGCTAAAATCTAAAGACATAAATATAAAATACATAACTAAATATGTAGATGATATTTTCGCTATTGTTAGGGCAAAAGACGTTGACGAAATTCTAAAAACTTTCAACGAGCAACACAAAAAATTAAAATTTACACTAGAAAAAGAAAAACATCACAAATTAGCTTTTCTGGACTTGGAAATCCACAACATCGGGAACAAAGTAAAAACGGATTGTTACAAAAAAGCAGTGGCATCATCTAGAATGATCAATTACCAATCAAACCACCCATGGAATCAAAAAAGAAATACAGTAATCAACTTTATTAACAAAGTTTACCCCTTGAGTGACTTGGAGTTCATGGAGAACAAGAAAACGATTCAGATCATACTTGAAAAAAATGGATATCCAAATAAAATAATACACGGTCTAATACGCACGGCGAGAAACAAAACTAAACAAAAAACGAGCAACAATACGACAACACCAAATCAGAGAATTTAAACACAATAGGGGGACTCATGTAACCGTATAAATGCCTTATAAAGTGTGTAAACGTATAAATTTATCTAGTTTACTCACGAGCTGTCAAATTTTGTATGAAAAATCATTTACACAATTTGTATAAATTTACGCGCACATTTCATTGTGTAAACGCGGTAAACTCAAAGGAATGCAACCTTGCAGACATTACAGACGGCATTTTCATCAAAAATATCCAACATCAGCAAGTAAAGGCGTTTTAGTTTTGATTTTTCACTTAATCTTGGTATTTTTTAATTTGTATAACAATAAAAAAAATTTTTTTTGGAAATAATACAGCTGAAAAACAATCAAGTTTATCAAGAGTATTACTAGGTGCGTTCATATAACCGCGTGTGTAAATGGATATAATTTTACACCTTATAAGTTTATATGCTATCATGAGTCCCCCTAATGAGAAGGCGTTTTTGCTAGATTCCTACTTTTTTGCATGTGAACACGTCTTGCACTTTACCACACACAATCCAATTTCAATGTTAACCAGTTAACAGCAGAAAATTCTCTGTCAACAGTTTCAGCTGGTGTATAAATTCTCTGGATTTTCTCTTAATTAAATTTAAATTTTATTACTTGTAGCAATATATTTAATATGAATTTGAACTTAATTAATATAATAATAGCAATATATTTGCTTGTTTTATGTTGATGCAAATTGCAGAAATTTTCCTTATTTCTTTACAAACAAAAACCTATTCATATACCCAAAATATGCCCTTTCATGAAATGTATGTAAATTAATCATACATTTATGAATTATCCCATCCCTTTTTGTTAATAAATTAAAATGTTAGGAAAATGTATGCAAATTGAAATATGCATGCAAATAGTGTTTTGCCGACGGCATTTGCACAATTGCAATTTCTGTGCACACGAAATCCATTGCATATTTATAAAACGTTAATTTGCATAAAATGTATGCATATTAACCATGAAGTATGAATTATTAATAAATTGAAAAATTGAAATAAATAAAATATTTGATAACAATTGATTAAATAAACAAGTAAGGAAGGTTAAGTTCGGGTGTAACCGAACATTACATACTCAGTTGAGAGCTATGGTGACAACATAAGGGAAAATAACCATGTAGGAAAATGAACCGAGGGAAACCCTGGAATGTGGTTGTATGACATGTGTATCAAATGGAAGGTATTAAAGAGTATTTTAAGAGAGAGTAGGCCATAGTTCTATGGATGGACGCCATTTAGAGATATCGCCATAAAGGTGGACCAGGGGTGACTCTAGAATGCGTTTGTACGATATGGGTATCAAATGAAAGGTGTTAATGAGTATTTTAAAAGGGAGTAATCCTTAGTTCAACAGGTAGACGCCGTTTCGAGATATCGCCACAAAGGTGGACCAGGTGTGACCCTAGAATTTATTTGAACAATATTGGTATCAAAAGAAAGGTGTTAATGAGTATTTTAAAAGAGAGTGATGCTTAGTTCCACAGGTGGACGCCGTTTCGAGATATCGCCATAAAGGTGGACCAGGTGTGACCCTAGAATGCGTTTGTACAATATGGGTATCAAACGAAAGACGTTAATGAGTATTTTAAAAGGGAGTAATCCTTAGTTCCATAGGTGGACGCCGTTTCGAGATATCGCCATAAAGGTGGACCAGGGGTGACCCTAGAATTTGTTTGTACAATATGGGTATCAAAAGAAAGGTGTTAATGAGTATTTTAAAAGGGAGTGATGCTTAGTTCCAGAGGTGGACACCGTTTCGAGATTCGCCATAAAGGTGGACCAGGTGTGACCTTACAATTTGTTTGTACGATATGGGTATCAAATTAAAGGTATTAATGAGGGTTTTAAAAGGGAGAGGTGGTAGTTGTATAGGTGGTCGCCTTTTCGAGATATCGACATAAAGGTGGACCAGGGGTGACCCTAGAATTTGTTTGTACAATATGGGTATCAAAAGAAAGGTGTTAATGAGTATTTTAAAAGGGAGTAATCCTTAGTTCCATAGGTGGACGCCGTTTCGAGATATCGCCTCAAAGGTGGACCAGGGGTGACCCTAGAATTTGTTTGTACAATATGGGCATCAAACGAATGGTGTTAATGAGTATTTTAAAAAGGAATGGGCCTTAGTTCTATAGGTGGACGCCGTTTCGAAATATCGCCATAAAGGTGGACCAGGGGTGACTCTAGAATGTGTTTGTACGATATGGGTATCAAATTAAAGGTATTAATGAGGGTTTTAAAAGGGAGTGGTGGTTGTTGTATAGGTGGTCGCCTTTTCGAGATATCGACATAAAGGTGGACCAGGGGTGACTCTAGAATGCGTTTGTACGATATGGGTATCAAATGAAAGGTGTTAAAGAGTATTTTATGAGGGAGTGGGCCATAGTTCTATAGGTGGACGCCATTTAGGGATATAGCCATAAAGGTGGATCAGGGTTGACTCTAGAATGCGTTTGTACGATGTGGGTATCAAATGAAAGGTGTTAATGAGTATTTTAAAAGGGAGTAATCCTTAGTTCCATAGGTGGACGCCGTTTCGAGATACCGCCATAAAGGTGGACCAGGGGTGACCCTAGAATTTGTTTGTACAATATGGGTATCAAAAGAAAGGTGTTAATGAGTATTTTAAAAGGGAGCAATCCTTAGTTCCATGGGTGGACGCCGTTTCGAGATATCGCCATAAAGGTGGACCAGGGGTGATTCTAGAATGAGTTTGTACGATATGGGTATCAAATTAAAGGTATTAATGAGGGTTTTAAAAGGGAGTGGTGGTAGTTGTATATGTAAAGGCGTTTTCCAGATATCGACCAAAATGTGGACCAGGGTGAGCCAGAATATCATCTGTTGGATACCGCTAATTTATTTATATATGTAATACCTGCCAAGATTTTAAGGGTTTTTTATTTTGCCCTGCAGAACTTTTTCATTTTCTTCTACTTAATATGGTAGGTGTCACAACCATTTTATAAAGTTTTTTCTAAAGTTATATTTCGTGTCAATAAACCAATCCAATTACCTCACCATGTTTCATCCCTTTTTTCGTATTTGGTATATTACTATGGCATTTTTTTCATTTTTCGTAATTTTCGATATCGAAAAGTGGGCGTGGTCATTGTCGGATTTCGTTCATTTTTCATACCAAAATAAAGTGAGTTCAAGTAAGTACGTGAACTAAGTTCATTCAATATATGTCGATTTTTGCTCAAGTTATCGTGTTAACGGCCATGCGGAAGGACAGACGAACGACTGTGTATAAAAACTGGGCGTGGCATAAACCGATTTCGCCCGTTTTCACAGAAAACAGTTAACATCATAAAATCTATGCCCCTACCAAATTGCAAAAGGATTGGTTAATTTTTGTTCGACTTATGGCGTTAAAAGTATCCTAGACAAATTAAATGAAAAAGGGCGGAGCCACGCCCATTTTGAAATTTTCTTTTATTTTTGTATTTTGTTGCACCACGTAATTACTGGAGTTGAATGTTGACATAATTTACTTATATACTGTAAAGATATTAGATTTTTTGTTAAAATTTTACTTTAAAAAAAAATTTTTTTTTAAGTGGGCGTGGTCTTTCTCCGATTTTGCTAATTTTTATTAGGCGTACATATAGTAATAGGAGTAACGTCCCTGCCAAATTTCATCATGATATCTTCAACGACTGACAAATTACATCTTGCAAAATTTTAAATTACCTTCTTTTAAAAGTGGGCGGTGCCACGCCCATTGTCCAAAATTTTACTAATTTTCCATTCTGAGTCATAAATTCAGCTCATCTACCAAGTTTCGTCGCTTTATCTGTCTTTGGTAATGAATTATCGCGCTTTTTCTGTTTTACGAAATTTTCGATATCGAAAAAGTGGGCGTGGTTACAGTCCGATATTGTTCATTTTAAACAGTCATCTGAGATGAGTGTTCAGGAACCTACATACCAAATTTCATCAAGTTACCTCAAAATTTACTCAAGTTATCGTGTTAACGGCCATGCGGAAGGACAGACGGACGACTGTGTATAAAAACTGGGCGTGGCATCAACCGATTTAGCCCGTTTTCACAGAAAACAGTTAGCATCATAAAATCTATGCCCCTACCAAATTTCAAAAGGATTGGTTAATTTTTGTTCGACTTATGGCGTTAAAAGTATCCTAGACAAATTAAATGAAAAAGGGCGGAGCCACGCCCATTTTGAAATTTTCTTTTATTTTTGTATTTTGTTGCACCATGTCATTACTGGAGTTGAATGTTGACATAATTTACTTATATACTGTAAAGATATTAGATTTTTTGTTAAAATTTTACTTTAAAAAAATTTTTTTTAAGTGGTCGTGGTCTTTCTCCGATTTTGCTAATTTTTATTAGGCGTACATATAGTAATATGAGTAACGTCCCTGCCAAATTTCATCATGATATCTTCAACGACTGCCAAATTACAGCTTGCAAAATTTTTAAATTACCTTCTTTTAAAAGTGGGAGGTGCCACGCCCATTGTCCAAAATTTTACAAATTTTCTATTCTGCGTTATAAGTGCAACTCATCTACCAAGTTTCGTCGCTTTATGTGTCTTTGGTAATGAATTATCGCACTTTTTCGGTTTTACGAAATTTTCGATATCGAAAAAGTGGGCGTGGTTATAGTCCGATATCGTTCATTTTAAATAGCAATCTGAGATGAGTGCTCAGGAACCTACGTACCAAATTTCATCAAGTTACCTCAAAATTTACTCAAGTTATCGTGTTAACGGACGGACGGACGGACGGACGGACATGGCTCAATCAAATTTTTTTTCGATCCTGGTTATTTTGATATATGGAAGTCTATATCTATCTCGATTCCTTTATATATGTACAACCAACCGTTATCCAATCAAACTTAATATACTCTGTGAGCTCTGCTCAACTGAGTATAAAAAATATTTAGTTATTATTTGGACTATGGATGGGAGGGGAGGTACCTATAAAGAATTTTCCTAAAGCAGTTTATATGTATGTGTTATTCAGTACAATGATGTAAGTACCTATGTACTTGAATATTTTCAAAGGCAGGTTTGATAAGCCAAGTCAAACTTAAATACATTTGACCTGCCTCAAATCAAACCTTAAATATGTAAATAAGACCAACAATACACAAAAGACATGTGCCTGTTGATCAGATGTTGAGCATTGTATCATTGAATATATATGTATGAAAATACAAACCAAAGCAAAAAAGTACAAATGTACATACATATATACATATTCAATAATACTCCAATTAAAGGCAGACATGTATAAAAAGCTTGGTCGCTTTGATGCTGTGACAGTGTCTTAAGTTATTAATAAAACGACTTGTCGCTTTCCGCGTTATGAAGCGACCAAATCAATTATGGCAATCCGCGTATACGGCCATGGATATGTAAATATCAATGCTCGTAGCAATTAGCCGACGAAATACAATAGGCACGAGCCAAATTATGTGTCGTCGGTGGTTAAAAGTGTTGCCCTTTATACCTTTAATAACTCACAGCTAAAAGGGGAATTTATTATAAAATTAAAATAAACGAATTTATTGCTCTTTTGCGAAATAATGTTATATTTCTTCGCAAAATTACTTTAATTTATTTCGCCGCTCCCATATATTAATTTTTATCTATGAAAATAATGTAAAATTCTTACTTTGTACTGACATGTGATAAACAAGTCAGCATATATAGTATGACGTCACAGTGCGAATTCGGGCCTGAAACGGGTAAAACACCACTCTTATGTAGCAACTGCAACACAGTTGCTGCAAATTTGGCTGCGTGACTGCGTGAACAATTTTTCGGCAGAATATGATAGGGGGTTTCAAATAGCAAATAAAAATGTCCATAAGCTGTGACAACTCGGCAATTCAGGATATGAGAAAATTATTTGCAATAATTTATATGAACAATGGATGGAAATTTTTAGATTATATTGCTAATATGTTAGTGGACATTTACTAGGCAATATGTGTGCATCTTTATTTGCATTTTTTACTACCATATTAGTACTTTCATACAGGCTTATAAATAGTTTGGTATTATTTCAAAGGAAAAGTGCGGGGTTATGAAAGTAGTTATGCTCGTCATAATGAATACCCCCAATATGCATCGAAGTTGGAATTTATAAAATCGCAAAAATTTGTCTTTTGACGATTTTATCAAATGCCATGTTGCCGAACTGCAAAATTCTATCATCAATTTGGACAACTTAAGAAGAAGAATTTATGAATGAAAAATCAAGAGGAAGCTAGTTTTCATGATTTTGTGATTTACATACAAAACATGAGCATACATATGTAAATATGTATGTGGGCTTGTGCGTATGGTTGGATGGTTGAAGTGAATTTTGTTTTCTTTGTCAACATGCGAATATAAAAATATTTCTTAGCTTACATATGAACATAGATTTGTACATATGCTTGTGCGTAAGAATAATTTTTGTTGGAAGTGGTTGATTGAAACAGTTTGTCTTTTATTTGAACATGTGAATGTACAAACATTTGTTAGCTTATGCATGGATATATTGGTATCAATGAAGTGGGTGGGAAATGGGGGTGTAGGCTGATCTTTAGTTCCCAGCCAGCATTTTTTGAAAAGTTTTATCAAAAAATATTCAAATATCATACCCCCAGATGATTGAAAACGTTCAAATTTAAAAGTATTTTTTATTCGAAAATCAATGTTTCGTCGGGAGAAAAGTGTACCTTAAATTTGATTATTCCTGAATAATCATTTATGATTAATATTTTTAAACACTTTTTATTCATCTTTTTATCATACTTGATATTATTGGCAGATTGTACTTTACTTCTTTTGGAATAACATTTGATTACTTTTCACAGTAATTTTTTGATCACATTTAAGAACATTTTTCAATCATATTAAATGATGGTTTGGAATCATTTGTGAATACGATTGTGATTCGTTTTTCCATCATATTTAATACATAACTAAATACTATTAAAAATCATATTTCATCAGGGGGTGAAAGCATCCGGAAGCTCGGAAGTAAGCTTTTTGAACCTCAGGTAGTAATTAACTTGACCGTTGTACACACACACGACTACAACATCCAACATCATCTATGATCATCATCTTAGATCATGGTAACGACGTCACTTTAAAAATCACGATTTTACTATGTCTCACATCATTCTTTAAATATAACTTGATGTTTTTGACAATCATAGCTCATGGGGGATGTTGAAGCCGGGTCCAGGCGTGTCGATCAAGCTTAACTTACCAGCGGTTCAAACAGCTTACAACTTCCGTATGTCTTTTCTGGGAAGCCGCATCTAGAAAAATGTTAGAAAACATCTTGGGTTAAGAGTAGCATTTCTATTACTTTTAGTATTGAATATGTTTTGTATATTTGTAATTTTTTGGGATTTTATGATTGAAAAAATGTGAGCTAATGAAGAAAAATCAGATTTTCAATGAAAAGTATAGTTTTAACAAGTATAAAATTCATCATTTATTCATTTATTATACCTAGACATTCTTTGAAAAGTGAATTTTATGAAAAAATTAGATTTCCTATATTAATACATGTACATATTACAGATATACGCCGTCGATAAACGTCGCCGCCGATTTTGGTCGTTTTTCGCACGCCGCCGCCGAATGCCAAAAATATCGGCGCGGCGGCGCGTTACTATATTTTCTACTCGTTTAAGACTGTTTAGGCTATTTATTGCTTATGTCAAAAATTGGTCGGATATGGTCGAAAGTAGTATCAACGGATACGCATCACTGCCAGTTATAAGAACCTAATTGCGAAATTTAACTCTTTGTAACTATTCAAAAGTTATTTAAAATAACAGGCGGCAAGTTCTTAAAACAAAACACTAAAAGAAAAGTTATATAATAAATTTGTATGCTCAATTTGCATTTTTGAAAAAATTAATAATGAAAAATTAATTCAAATAAAATCACCCAAGGCGAACATGTTTTTAAATTGTCCTCAAGAATAAGCGAAATCAGTGATGCAAAATCCTTTAGTAGATTCTAGGGGCATTAACACTCTTTTGAAATTATTCTTACCTCATACTTAAGTTGAAGATATATGTATGTACTTATGAGAACGGTTTGAAAAATCACTAAGTCTTGCATTCAAACATCTGTTGTTTATTTGCGAAACTAAACAATAGCGTCTGAAATGTTAATTTTGATTTTCACACTTCATCCTTAAACACCCAAGTCTCTCGGTTTGATATTTTCTAAAGTTGGCGGCCCTATCCAAAACTAGTCCCTTGGAGGGAATCACATTGATTATAGCCTATCAACCAAGTTTAAATATCACCTACACGTTACGGCTCCTTTTACAAATGTGAATACGTAGGCACATATATCTACCAGGTGAGGCTTTGTCCTTCGCAAGAACACTCAAAGTGGTGAAGCAAAAGCTTTCCCAAGACAGTGGAACTAAGGACCGTGTGTTCTACTACCCTAACGTAGTGGACAGTTGAACTAGTCTGAAAACTGAAGCTACGCGGTCATCCATAGTGAGCTCTTTTATCATAAGGCCGGAAAACAGAAGTTAACATCTTTCAACTTAAAATCGGTCGACTTTCATTCTAAAATATCGTTTTGATTTAACGAAGACTATTGAAATCAATGTTGTGAACACAAACGTCTGTAATCTTTGGTCTACATTTTAAAAACTTTATCCAGGGTCCTTGTAAAATTTTACTTATGTAGATGCGCCGAGGATTATACGATTTTACCCATGACGCAATTACATCCACTTAGACTGCTTATGATTTCGAGGGCGGCACTCTTGGCCGAATAGTCACTCCCTAACGTTTCAAGGTGTTTCTCTTGTGTAGCTCGACAGCATAGCGCGACAAAAGCATCCTTTGGAAAGTCTTCGGAGCTACACCTAGAGCTTCTAGGAAAGTGACATCGACGAAGGTATGAGTTCGAAGTCGCAGTCCTATAGCTTCTGTACTGGCATATGGTGTGAGGCTCAGGAGGCGTGGTAGCGACTGGTGGTAGGGATTCCTACTGTTCGCACATCGGGAATTGTAGCTCTTAAAAACAGCCGAAAAAACTGGAGGCGCCCTGTGCCACGAGAGTCATGAGTATTAATAGACCATTAATAGCAACCCTAAGTGTGTTTATGTGGCGGCTACCGTGGTGTGATGGTAGCGTGCTCCGCCTATCACACCGTATGCCCTGGGTTCAAACCCCGGGCAAAGCAACATCAAAATTTTAGAAATAAGGTTTTTCAATTAGAAGAAAATTGTTCTAATCGGGGTCGCCCCTCGGCAGTGTTTGGCAAGCGCTCCGGGTGTATTTCTGCCATGAAATGCTCTCAGTGAAAACTCATCTGGCTTGCAGATGCCGTTCGGAGTCGGCATAAAACATGTAGGTCCCTTCCGGCCGATTTGTAGGGAAAATCAATAGGAGCACGACGCAAATTGGAAGAGAAGCTCGGCCTTAGATCTCTTCGGAGGTTTATTTTTATTTTTATTTTTATAAGTGTGTTTATGATTAAAGAAATTGTGTTCGCGACGATTATTAGGAGTTCACCCTAGGTGAAACTACGCTTTGCACGACATATACAAGCAAAAGTGTGACTATTTTATGTATCTCTATTTTTTTCAGCAGACGTAGCAGTACCAATTCCGAAGACCGGGGTTATGTTCGAAGCCTCTCTGGAGCAAGTGAACGAGGGACAATCCCTTCGCAAGGAGCTACTCCTGAAAATTTTTGAACGGTCAGCGAGATTTTGATGCAAAAACCCCGGATCTTTCCGAAATGTCCAACACGTTGATTTCCTTAAATACATATAAACAAATCCTTTCCTAAATATTATTTTTTTAAATAGAAAAATCAAGCTTTTAAAGTAAGAACACCGGCGTACGCCGGCGCGCCGCCTACGCCGCCGCCGCCGGTATATAATAGAGCCTAAGCCACCGCCGCCGATAAAGTGATCGGCGTAAACCTCTAGCACATATATTTTGTTTCCAACTCAATGCACCAAAAAGCTCAGTCACTAGTGCGAGCGACAACAAACGTATATACAACAACAGAATCTACATAAATCAATGTATATATACATATAAAAAAAAACAAAAACAAAAGGCAAAAAAACAACACTTTTAAGTATAAACATTCAGTTTAGTGAAACAAGACAAAATTAAAAATGGATAATTTTGCTAAATTTAAGCTTATTTCAACTAATCTTAATAGTGTTCCACCGTATGATGGGAATGAAAACGCCTTGCTAGGGTTTGTAGAGCGAATAGATTTGATGATACCAACTTTAGAATCTTTTCCGGATGATTTACAAGTTTTACTTATAGGAAATATGAAAGATAAAATCGTTGGTAACGCTAAGCGGTCATTATTAATTAATGGCAATCCTCATACTTGGGAGCTAGTTAAGAAAGTTCTAGTAGATAATCATGGAGAGAAAAACTCTTGTTGATGAAATTATTGATAAAATTAGGTCTTGCCGATGCGAATCAACAATAGAACATTTTTATAATCAACTTAATACATTATTATGTCGTTTAAATAATGCCTTGAAACTCAGTGATACTAAGATTGCTGGTATTAATTATGAAAGTAATGGGCGAATTGCTTTGAACTATTTCAAGCACGGCTTACCAGAGCCAGTCAAAAGTATCCCAAAGATTTGAAAAGTTCTTACGATATTATAAAATCTAATGGGTACTTAAAATATAATGATCGGCATAGTTTTTTTAATAATAATAATAGTAGATACAAACAACAAAATAGAACAAAAAGATTTTCGAGCGAGTTGTACAATACAAATAACAGCAACGCACAAAATAATATGAGTAACAACAACGACTTACAATTCAAGAACAATGTTAGCAGAGGTCGTTATGATGCCCGTTTTCAACAACAATTAGAACAGCGCAGTAGTAATGGCTTGCATCCAAATGCCTCAGTACAGTCGAGGTTATATTCTAATAGCAGTGGTCAAACAAATCGATCACAAAATCCATATCGTGAAAGTTCTTTTATTCCGAATAATATTAAAACGCAATTTAATGGAGACCCTGGGCAGGCAACAATCGAACCAATGGAATTGGGTGTTAATGAAAATAATCAGAATTTTCAACTAGCCCCACAAGAAAATTACCTTATATAGTTGTACAAACACGTATAAAACCACTTAGATTTATAATAGATACAGGAGCAGAATTTAGCGTAATTAATCCTAAAATATGCAACCCCAAATATGAAATAAAACCCACTGTACTTTCATTGCGTGTTTTAGGAAGGAAACTATTCACAACAAATGAATTTAAAATACCGCTTTTTAAAGACTTTAATAAAAATTCCTACTTTGTACATTTTGTAGGATACCCTTTTCACTTTTATTTTGACGGTATTATAGGGAATAACATTTTACTTAATCTAAATGTGATAATCGATTATAAAGGTAGGAAAATAATAACAGAAAATGCAACAATACGTATATATTTTAATGAAGATGAAGAAATTTCACTAGAAGATTACACAAAAAATGAAGATTTGCAGATATTTAGTTACGAGGAGGAACTAGAAGTAAATCCACTTGAAAGGTTTCCCAAACATTTAAATTTTAAGGATAGAGAAATGTTGACGACAGTTTTGAATAACTACCAGGCTATTTTCTATAAAGAAGGAGAAAACCTACCTTTTACCACCGAAATTCAGTACAGAATACTTACTAAACCTGATACCCCTATATATACCAGACTCTATAGATATCCCGTAGTACATCGCGCGGAGGTAGACCGGCAGATTAAGGAAATGCTAGTCCAAAAAATTATCGTTCCCAGTAATAGTTCATATAATTCCCCTTTGTGGGTTGTACCGAAAAAGGCAGACGCAAGCGGAAAACCTCAATGGCGCGTAGTTATTGATTACCGGAAATTGAACGATCAGACAATTGATGATAAGTTCCCAATTCCAAATATGCAAGACTTATTTGACAAATTGGGAAAATGCAGATATTTTAGCACTCTCGATTTGGCGAAAGGATTTCACCAGATTGAGGTACACCCTAATGATAGAGCCAAGAGAGCATTCTCAACAGCAGACGGTCATTATGAGTTCACGAGAATGCCTTTTGGGCTGAAAACGGCACCAGCAACTTTTCAGCGATTAATCAATTATGTTTTAAGGGACCATATAAACAAAATTTGTGTTGTCTACTTAGATGACATACTAATTTTTTCTACAAGCTTTGATGAACATATTCTTTCTATTAAAAAAATTTTCGATACATTGCGTTCAGCCAATTTAAAAATTCAATTCAGTAAATGCCAATTCGCTGATTTAACCACAAAATTTTTAATGCATATTATTTCAAAAGAAGGTATAAAACCAGATCCGTCAAAAGTGAAATGCATAGAAAATATGAAACCCCCAAGGAATGTTAAAGAAATAAAACAATTTCTTGGAATGACAGGATATTACCGCAAATTTATACGGGACTACGCAAAAGTAGCTTACCCTATGGTTCGCCTGTTGAAGAAAAATGCGATTTTAGACTTCCAAAATATTGACTTTTTGAACGCTTTTAATACTTTAAAGAAACTGAGAACCAGCGAACCAGTTTTACAGCCACCTGATTTCAATAAAAAATTCATACTCACGACAGATGCATCCCAATTCGCTATTGGTTGTGTGCTAAGTCAAAATAGTCACCCTATATGTTACGCTTCCCGAACTTTGTCGGATCACGAAATTCGATATTATACTATAGAGAAAGAAGCTTTAGCTACGTACTTATTTATATGGGCGAAAGTTTGTTTTACAAACGGATCACAAACCATTGACGTGGTTGCATAACATCAAGGAGCACAACATGAAACTTCAGAGATGGAAAATTCTTTTAAATGAATATGATTTTGAAGTAACAGAGACGCCCACTCATTTTAACGACATTGTACATATAGACATTTGGTTTCCGTATAGGAATACCATGTACCTCACAACTATCGATAAGTTTTCAAAATATGCTACCTTTCATAGAATTAATGACAGGAATTGGATAGCAATTTTAGCCGCTTTGAAGCAACGAATCCAATTTTTAGGTAAAATGAACAAAATTGTATTTGGCAACGAAAGGTGTATTTTACACAATGCTGTTCGTTTGTTTTAAAAAGAACAGAACATTCAAACACATACAACAACAGCATACCTAAAAACTGGAAATTCGGACGTAGAACGACTTCACGGAACTTTGAATGAACATTTACGATTAATGGAAGCCGATATTCAAAACAAAGATCTAGATTTAGACGAAAAGCTTTTTAAAATTTTCATATCTTATAATAATACTATTCACTCGACAACAAGGAAAAGACCCATAGATTTTATAATAAAAAATTTCAGTAAAGAATATATTGATGAACTGAGTAAGCTATATGAAAAAGAAAAGATCGAAAGAATTCAAAAGTTAAATAAAACTAGAGATCAGGAACCAAAGGAGCTCGTAGATAATATTGTTTGCAGTAGACAAATTGCTAAAAATAAGGCTAAGTATAAAAAACTAACTGAATATAATAAAAATGGTAATTATGTTACTGATAACTCAAATAATCGAAAGTCTAGATATTATAAGACACAACTAAAAAGACGTTACACATTTCAGGAGTTGTATAAGCGTTAGCGTCATTATAAGAGATTATTTCAATTCGTATAATTAAGGTTAAGAGATGTGCTTCTTATTTACGAAGACGCAAATGTTTAGGGCCGGAGGAGTCACATACTGACACACTACTAATAACTGTCATGCTCTTCTTACTTATACCATTTCCTCTTACACCTTTCCTTCGCTTTCCATATCCGCTCACTTATTAGCTATATTTCCGTAAACAAATTCCAATAAATAAATCTCTCTTTATTCGCAATTAACAACAACATTACATATTACAGTTACCATTATTAGTTTTAAGCTCATTTTTGTCAACTTAGTTATAAGCATTGCAGAAATTTGGAGATCATTAATAAAGTTTCATTCGAAAAGAACGGACTTCTTATTATATGCTTCCATGAGTCCCCCTAATGTTCGCGAACAAGAAGAGATAAAGAATAACATTAGATAAAACGAACTAAAAGAACAAATGAACGGAAATCGAAGATCTAGTTCACTTGTTCAGTTGAGAGACCCTGTCAATCATTGTAAACATTATCAAGTAGCGCAACTAACAGCTGATCGCTCAAAATTAGCACACACACATAAACATCACTAATGGCCATATTATGGAAATCTTTAGGGAAATTCAAGTTAAATTTTTAAACAGACATAAAATGTTATAATTTTGAAATATATAGCATCTAGGACACCTTAATTGCAGTAATTGAAAGAAAATGTTTGCTAATGCACAACTATTTAATTATTTTTTTTAAATATATCTTTAATATTGATACAACGATTGAAGGTATATTAATCCAATGCAACTCTGCTCTTCCTACTGTTCTTCATTCCACTCCACAAATCACTCATAGAAGATTGCGCATTCACGAGTTAAAAATTGCTTCGTTTTGCGCACTACGTCACACTTGACTGCTGGAGCGAATGAAGGAAAGAGAGAAAAAACACTGAATCCTGTTACTTTTTATTTGTTTAAATTTATCTATACAATATTGGAAATCCTCGGATTAATTCAGCAGTAACAACCATACTGCTGATGGGTCGGTCTGCCTGTTCAACGTGTCACCTCAATGGGTGTATTCTGTTTTGCAAATCATAATTTCCCTAGTTAAAGCTTGAAGTTCGTATCGAAAGGGTAGCGTAAAGGGGTTTCTTATTTGCCGGCCGTTTCTAAAAACCTTTTTCGTCTTACAATAGACAGCAGTTTTTGATACCAAATTATTGTTGATTTTTATGCCACCCCATAGTGCATGTTGTGCATTTTTTGACAAAACCGATATTCATAGGCTGTTGCGTTTCTTGTTAAAACATTTTCGGAGGTAGTGATCCAAGCTTGACCAATCGTCGGCTGATAGTAGATCGCTTAACTAGTATAAAATAATCACATTAATTCTCTAAAGGTTTTTAATTTAATGCACCTTATTTGCAGCGTGTAGAAACCCAACGGCGTAACACAGTGGTCATCATTTATTTCGATTATTTGGATAGGCGTGAAGTGTGCCCAACGCTGCATGCATACAAAACGGTGAAAGTGACTGGACACCAACTTGTTCCGGTGGTTATGTACGATTATTACGATAATGGTGAGTTTTGTGCGTGATCGAAATTTGTAACGCAAGTCTTTAATGTGCAAAATGACTTAACTCAGGATGGAAGACCTAAGGCCACAGTGAAATTACCTTTATTTATTAACTTAGCTTTAAACCTTTTTATAACAAAATTCAAAAAACTCAAATTCTAAAAATTCTGTCTGCTGCTTAGCCGACCGTCATATGGGGCAAGTCTTTCATCCTGTGTTTGAGTTATCTCGTCCTTAATAACCCTATTGTATTTTTGTAGCTCGTCGCGCACGCCAATTCTACCGCGCCCCTAAATCTGTTGTATGCGATATTTGCGAGCACGCTAATTGTGGCAGCCTCTGTGAAAAGGCTGAAAAGCGTGAATCGAGGCGTTTAGATGGTAGCGTGGATACTGACTTCGTGGAAGGTAGATCAGGTTGCGCTGATATGAGTGCAACAGTTTGGACAATCATGTTACTATGCTTAGTAGCGTTTACAGCAAATTTTACATAAATGTAAAAACTATTTGTAATATTTAAAATTTTTTAAATTCAGTACCTAATATCCTTACATTGAAAACAAAAGGCTTTAACACATTTTTTTTTAAGATAAAAACTAGTGATACTAAACAATGAAAAACGAGTGCCGAGATGCAGTTAATTTACGCATGTGTAGAAACTTTTTTAAATTATATTAATATAATTGCAAAGCGATTAATGTGAGGTGCTGTTCATACATATGTTATAAAGTTAAAAAAAAAAATTGATACTAATTCATAAACATCGAAGTTTGAGATTGTTGTTAAACAAATTTATTACGACACCACAGCTTACAATACGTTAATATATAAATGGATGTTGTCAATGAAATATGTTCATTAATGCGTAAGACAAAAAATATATATAGAATCATAATGTATGTATTTTTGTATAATAATAATAAATTGTTGACTAAATATGTACTTAGTAATATAAGCGCTAAACTAGTAGTGTAATATATAATTTAAAATGCTAAATCATACTACATTCTCTATTTCGATTTCTCTCCATATCTATTTGTCTCTATTCTCTTACAAAGAACAAATAAACAATTAAAACTAACAATACTAAATGTAGTGATTTTAGATTATATTTTAATTTGTAAGTCTTGTTTATTAGTTCTCCGCTCATGTTTTTCTTTTCGGTTTCTTGCTCTCCATTAAGCTCATTATTGTTTTGCGCAGTTCTTCAGTTTCACTTAGCTCCAATTCATAATTGCGTATTTGTTCATTTTTATCTTGGATTTGTGTCTCCAATACAGATATGACATCATCAGATTTTTTCTTTGCCTCTTTTTGTTCCTCGTATAGTTTATGTGTTTTATTTAGCTCCCGTTCGCGTTCTTCGATGATACGTGATTTTTCTTTGATATCGAGTTCGAAAGCGGCAATTGTCTTTTTGAGTTTTTCAATTCGTGTGGACTAAAGGATAAACAGGTAAAATATGAGTACTTATGTACTTATGTTTATATAAAATAATGAAATCTTACATTCTCCTTGACATTAGCATGCATCTTTTCTAATTCCTTAGTTTTTGTTGCCAGTCCCTCTTTCAACTCACCATTTTCCTTTTGAAGTACTTAAAGCAAATTAAAAAATATATATATACTTATCAAATATTATGGGTCCAGGTAGAATAAAGTTATAACTTCTTAAAAAAACTGATGAAAAAATCTTCCCGAAAGCAAAAAAATGTCTGAATGTTCCGCAGATAATCTAATGTGAACCGGTAACAGTTCTAAAAAAAAAATACGAAACAGTCCCAATACTATACGATATAAAATCGGAAAATACTGAAATAGTCACGTTATGAGAATTGAAACAATCTCTGTCCTTAAATCACACCGAAACGAAACCATTCCAATCCGGACATAGTTGAAAAATGATCCCTAAACGGTCCTTAAAGAGTTAAAAACGATCTCATAACAAATCCCGAAATAAGCTTGATAGATAATAGTTTTAAGATCATCCTTGTAACAGTTATGAAATGGTTCCGAAATAGAAAATCTTAAGACAGTCAGTTCGAAATTATCCTGAAAACAGCCCCGGTATGATTCTGAAAACAATAAAGAAATGATCCGAAAACATTCCCTCAATGATACCCAAAATATAACCGCTATGATCGATAGATAGTAACGAAATAATCAAGAAAAGATTTCCGAAATAATCCAGATAGTACCGAATTGGGACTGAAATAGCCCCGAAAATAATTCGGAATTATCTCTTAGAAAATTCCGAGACTATACCGAAAGGGTTCGAAATTGTTCCGAAAAATACCGATTAGTCACGATATGCTCCCCAACACAACAACAACATGGCCCCTTATAGTTCAAATATGATGGTGAAGACAATCGGAAAGTAAGCCTTAGCCAGTGATAGCAGATGTGGAAAGTGCGGGTTGGAGGAGGAATCGGTGGACACCGTTTTGTTGTGGTTGTTGTTGTAGCAGTAATTCCAAAGTAGGTCTGAAAATAAATCGCTTAATGATCCCGATAACAGCACCGAAATGATAGTTCCTAAAATTATTCTGAAACTAATACTTAACTTAGATAATCACGAGATGAATCGACGTGGTCACGAAAAAGCACCAAAGTAATCCTGACATGGCTTCTAAATGGTCCCTAAAAAGTTGCGATATTATCCCGAAAATAATTCCAAACATTTTCTTAAATTTCGTAGTTATGACGGCTTTCCAAGTCAATAACTACCGAAGTGTATTCTCGATTTACTAATACCTCCACTAATCAGCTAGAAGTTACTTTGTTAAAAACTAAAAATTGCATTTCCGCATATGGGAAGATAATCAGCTGTTCATTTTCTGAATATTGCGAGTTTTTGGGTTGATCACTGATTTGACCAATAAGTGCGATATGTCCTAAGACAACAATCCGAATATTACATAAGATTATTCATTCTTACATTGCATTAACAAACAAAAAATTGTATTGCCGCTTCCTCATTACCTATTACTTCCGATACTTTAACAGTCAAACGTTTTTCGCTTATCTGCAATGACTCCGACTGTTCGGAGAGCTTTTTCATCAAACTTGCCAAATTATGCTTAAGATTATCTTTCTGTTGTTTCAAATCCTGGCATTGTGTTTGTAAACTAAAAAAGGAAAAAAGTAATGTTCGTGAATGGCACAAATTAGCTTTTAAAGTATTAATGTTACTGACCCTTCTTGACTGACGTGCAGTTCGAAGTTCATCATTTCGTATTTTTGCAACTCAGCATTTTGCAAATTAATACGTTGTGTGAGATTTGTTATCTGTAAAAAAATGTTTGTTTAGAAGCAAATATTTAAAAATTTTTAATATCTTTTCATTAATAAACATATTTGCGGCTCTAATGTTACACTGCCCTTTTGAAGTTACATTGTAGATACTCTGAAAGCTTTATTAGAGTATTATTGAAGTCATGACAAGATTCACATGACTATTCGCTTAACTCACCTCTTCACTGGCGATTTCCAAACGCCTTTGCATACAACTTTCCGAGCAGCTAAACATTTCGCTTTTATAATTGAATAGCTCAATAATCTGAGACATTGGTACATTTTGCACTTGATTATTGCGTTGAGCATTACTTATCAAATCAATTAAAGCACTAAGGCGCTCTTCCATTTCTTTGCCAACAAAAGTTTTATGACTTTTCATAATAATATTCAATTTTTGCCATTGATCACCATCTGTATTCGTGCTGGCGGCAGTGCCATCTACACTTTTGTATTTAGTTAATTTAGAAATTTGCTGAAAAAATGTTGCAAAAAAAATAACAAAAACATATCAAATCAAATGCTAATTACTCACCTTCGCTACATTAGCTTGTGGAAAACGTTCAAATTGTGATATTTGAAAAACTGCGCTACAAACATTTTCACTACCACCAATCATAGCACGCGCCAATGCATTTTGTATTGTAGGAAATTGTAGGAGTGTACAGCATTTATCAAAATATGCCTTTTTGGCCACACCAGCGAAATTTATTAACAATAATAAGCAGTATGTATATTTTTCAATTTCTTCTGGGGCCATTGCATTTAATGGCATATCTGTGCGACCATTGTTCAGTAGTGGCGCGAACATTTTGTCAAAATATGATTCGGTGATGCGTGATAGTATAAGCTTTTCAGTCTTTGTTTGATGTAGAAGTGACGTCAGCAGTTGCAGTATGGCCGATATATGACGTGCGCTTGTGTCAGGTTTCTCTGATATGCCAATCAATTGTACGATATATGATGGATCACGTGCAATACGTGCAGGTATGGACTCCTTTGGAACTGTTATGGAAATATGAAAATTTAAATATAACGAAGACTGAATTCTCATAACTCCTAGTTCATTGCTATAGGATTAAGCCTCGAATGAGACCATTGGTACCAACTGTATAAATTCATCATCATAAACATTTTTTTTGCATTAATACGCACCTAAAGTTATTAAGCCACTCAGCAAATATACAGCATCAACACCACAAATTTCCGAGTCCAGCCACTTGCCTAGCAGTTCGAATATTCTAGGCACGTTTGAGTCTAAACTTATAACGTTTTCTTTGCCATCAGTCTCTGGTATGGTGCCCAATTGCAGAATATAGCGTATAAGACGAAAAAGTAAACCCAGACAAGTGTGCTGCTGCTTAGCGGTTATCTCATCTGTGTCATCAGCTATGCCGCCATTTTCAAGTTGCTGTAACATAAATAACAAATTCGTATACTAAATAAAATTTCCTAGTCCATCACTTTTTATTGGTTAAGTAATCTCAAATATCTTAACCGGTTTGAAACTACCTATCTATCATTTTTAATGTACTAACAAAGTTGAAATACATATAAAAATAAAATAAATAAAAAAAGTTCAAAAGAACCCAAAGCTTTACTTGTTTGGGTTGGGGCAGGGGGGAGGGGGGAAGCATCTTACCGCCTATCGTATATTTAAGAAGTAAGGAAGGCTAAGTTCGGGTGCAACCGAACATTACATACTCAGCTGAGAGCTTTGGAGACAAAATAAGGGAAAATTACCATGTAGGAAAATGAAACTAGGGTAACCCTGGAATGTGTTTGTAGTACATGTGTATCAAATGGACGGTATTAAAGAGTATTTTAAAAAGGAGTGGGCCATAGTTCTATAGGTGGACGCCATTTCGGGATGTCGCCATAAAGGTGGACCAGGGGTGACTCTGGAATGTGTTTGTACGATATGGGTGTCAAATGGAAGGTGTTAATGAGTATTTTAAAGGGGAGTGGGCCGTAGTTCTATAGGTGGTCGCCTTTTCGAGATTTCGACATAAAAGTAGACCAGGGGTGACTCTAGAATGCGTTTGTACGATATGGGTATCAAATGAAAGGTGTTAATGATTATTTAAAACTTTGTGGGCCTTAGTTCTATAGGTGGACGCCTTTTTGAGACATCGCCATAAGTGTGGACCAGGGGTGACTCTAGAATGTGTTTGTACGATATGGGTATCAAATTAAAGGTATTAATGAGGGTTTTAAAAGGGAGTGGCCCTTAGTTGTATATGTGAAGGCGTTTTCGAGATATCGACCAAATGTGGACCAGGGTGACCCAGAACATCATCTGTCGGATACCGCTAATTTATTTATATATGTAATATCACGATACTGTTCCTGCCAAGATTCCAAGGGCTTTTGATTTCGCCCTGCAGAACTTTTACATTTTCTTCTACTTAATATGGTAGGTGTCACACCCATTTTACAAAGTTTTTTCTAAAGTAATAGTTTGCGTCAATAAACCAATCCAATTACCATGTTTTATCCCTCTTTTCGTATTTGGTATAGAATTATGGCATTTTCTACTTTTTTCGTTGTAGCGATAAGATTGCTCCCCGAAGGCTTTGGGGAGTGTTATCGATGTGATGGTCATTTGCCGGATACAGTTCCATGAGGAGGTTGGGGTCGCCAGAGCCTCGTCTGTTAGTGAAACAGGATTCGCCGCGGATAGGTGAGGTTGACAATTGGGTTCGGAGAAGCTATATATTGCGCTGGCAACCTGAACGGTTGCGCTACACAACCCCTTGAATCTGGTATTTTAGTCGCCTCTTACGACAGGCATACCTATCGCGGGTATATTCTAATCCCCTAACCCGCTAGGGATACCGAAAAAAGTGGGTGTGGTCATAGTCGGATTTCGGCCATTTTTTATACCAAGATAAAGTGTGTTCAGATAAGTACGTGAACTAAGTTTAGTAAAGATGTATCGATTTTTGCTCAAGTTATCGTGTTAATGGCCAAGCGGAAGGACAGACGGTCGACTGTGTATAAAAACTGGGTGTGGCTACAACCTATTTCGCCCATTTTCACAGAAAATAGTTATCGTCATTGAATCCATGTCCTTACCAAATTTCACAAGGATTGGTAAACTTTTGTTCGACTTATGGCATTAAAAGTATTCTAGACAAATTAACTGAAAAGGGCCGGAGCCACGCCCATTTTGAAATTTTCTTTTATTTTTGTATTTTGTTGTAATTATTAATGAAGTTGAATGTTGACATAATTTACTTATATACTGTAAAGATATTAAATTTTTTGTTAAAATTTGAATTTAAATTTTTTTTTTAATTGGGCGTGTTCGTGATCCGATTTTGCTAGTTTTTTTAGCACACATATAGTAATAAGAGTAACGTTCGTGCCAAATTTCATCATGATATCTTCAACGACTGCCAAATTACAGCTTGCAAACCTTTCAAATTACCTTCTTTTAAAAGTGGGCGGGACCACGCCCATTGTCCAAAATTTTACTAATTTTCTATTCTGCGTCATAAGGTCAACCCACCTACCAAAGTTTCATCGCTTTAGCCGTGTTTGGTAATGATTTAGCGTACTTTTTTCGAAATTTTCGATATCGAAAAAGTCGGCGTGGTTATGGTCCGAGTTCGATCATTTTAAATACCGATCTGATGTTAGTGCCCAGGAACCTACATACCAAATTTCATCAAGATATCTCAAAATTATTCAAGTAATCGTGTTTACGGACGAACGGACATGGCTAAATTAATTTCTTTTTTCGCCCAGATAATTTTGATATATAGAAGTCTATATCTATCTCGATGCGATCAAAATGAATATACTCTGTGAGCTCTGCTCAGCTGAGTAAAAAAAGTGATAAAATAGGAGTTTTTAACAAATATTAATACTATACATTTAGCAGACGTTCCACATCTTCACAGTACTGCGTATAACTCAACATTGAGCGATAGAGGGGCGTGTGTGCCTTGGAGTCCAATAGAAATTCGACGATATGCTGCAAATATGGTACATTCCAACTCTTAATGCACTCCTCAACTGTAGCAAATGTCGAACGTATAAACAGATCCATATCCTTTTGCGTCGGTGTGTGCGTATCCTCGCTTAGAATAATCAACATTTTACTAGCCAACATACCATAGCCTTGTATACGTTTGGTGAAATTCGAAATATTCACCGAACGTAGAAAAAGAAACATGACCACAAAATTCTTATAGCATAAATTGATAAGCACAGACAATGACAACTGCGCCAATGCATCTTCACTCTCATCAGCTGCTTGATATATGATATTAACAAGTTGCTCCAGCAACACTATAAGATATGGTTCTTCCCAACTAATTTGTATGCCATAAGTTAAATCTTGCAGCAGTGTAAGTATCTTTTGTATTTTTTCTTGTCCATGTGAACGTTTGAGAACGAATGCTAGCAACGGTACAAAGCGGAAATCGTCAACTAGAGCACGTCGTGCAGTCAAGTTACGACTTATTTGCTGTAGGAGTGTAACACAGGCCCAAAGTGCATCCGAGTCAGCAGCCAAATTGCCCATAACAGCATGCAAATCAATGAAAAGCTTTGATGTTTCCAATTGTGCTGGATTGAAGTGGTGCGGTTGCACGGTGGATCCCAACAATGATGCACTGCGATTTAGTAATGCAAGTGATTCTATTGTTTGTTGATTACGATAGTTTGTGGCGTGCATGCAGAAGTCTCGCACATAGCTGAGCGCCAGCTGTGTGGCCGTATCATTTCCCGAATCGCTGCCCAAGGTAGATAAGGTGCCGACAGCAACACTACCATTAGCGTGCTTGGTTGGTGGAGCCATTACTTTTTATTTTACTATATTTATAACCAATATATATGAATGGTGTGTTAAATTTGCAGCAAAATCGGTAGAAAAACTTAAATCAAAGCATAAAACAAATGTAAACTGAAATAAAAATGCGGGCAGCTGTCAAATTCAAATGTGGAATGTGGTACTTATGTGGAATAGAAGAAATACAGGGTGAATGCAAAACTTTTTTTCGCACGATGCATTTGATTTTCGTATTTAACCCTTTCACTACCACCAGCTAATACGTATTACAAATATATTTCTAATACTGTTTTCACACAGAAACTTAATGCTTTCACACAGAAGTAACTGCTCGATTAGTATGAAGGATGAGACAGACAATCATGGCGGAACGATACAAGGTGGGAGCATGGTGACATACCTACAAACAAAAAAAAATTCCATGTACTTTTAAATTCGATGGACAAATGTCAAAATCGTACTGCGCCGGTAGTTGATGTATCAAATCAAATAAAAAAGGTTATAATCAGCTGTTCGATGCGGCCATCTTGTATCGTTCCGCCATGCAGACAATGACATTTGCTTTGAAAACTAAGAAGCGGAAACGGAAGCGGAACGCTGCCAACAGAGTTGCATTGTGCTTTTGACTTCATTAGGCATTCGATTAGCTACTAATGAAATAATAATAGATTCGAATTTTGTAGGGAAGATTGAGCTCAATAAGCGTCTTAATGTAGAAAACTGCCTTTATTATTCAATAAGCCGTCTGTGTGAAAACAGTATAAGGCCCGGTTTTCAGTACAAGTTCAACTCAGTTTGTCAGGTTGTCAGTTTAAGCTAAGCTTAAGCGGCCGATCTGCCAGGTTTAAACTCTAGTTAACCTATCAGTTATTTGCGTTCGTAAGAAATGGCGTCGAATATACCCACCAAGCATTTGGCCTTGAGTACCATCAGAGCTCATGTTGATAACTAGGCATACTTCTAAAATCTCAAGAGTTGTTTCGAAACAGTGGCTCAACTCGAGAATAATAGCGTACTCAGCAAAACAGGGAACTTTTTATAATGCAAAATATGCTATTAGTTAAGCTGAAAAAATGTAATTAACAACTTGTGGTTCTCTAACTGGACTCAAATGTAAGATTCAATTATATTGATGTAGGATCTTCGGTGTGGCAGGCCGAGCACGCTACCATCACACCACGGTGGCCGCCTATATAATTTATTCTTGATTAAATACGCTTCAATACTGCTATCAGCAATGTATTTATTTCTCACAATAAACATCTGTTGGTATTGGTGGTACTTCCTTGGAGATGTTTTTCAACTCCACGTCAACTCGATATATAATGTAAGATATCAACTGGAGAAATGGGTTGAATATTCATTTGAGAACTGCACATTTCTCAAAATCTCTCGAAATTAGGATAATAATTGTAAAATACTAATGACGTTGGAGATCAACTGGAAAACATTTAATTTTACAAAATTTTTCAAAGGTTGGATAGTGACTGGAGAATGAAGTTGGATATCAACTCGAGAACTATCTGGTTTAAGAATAATTAAATAGGGATGTTGGATATCACTATATAAGGCGGTGACACAATGTCATTTTTCATATAGATGCGTTTAAGACAAGCTTATGAATTCCAATAACATCGCCACAATCAACCAAGATGTTGAAGGAACTCAGACGTGGCAATTGAAGTTTATTACGCCTTGCCCATTCACATACAAAATTTCGCGAAGCACTGGTATAAACATTAGGAGGACTCATGTAACCGTATAAATGCCTTATAAAGTGTGTAAACATATAAATTTATCTAGTGCGTAAACGAACTGTCAAATTTTGTATGAAAAATCATTTACACAATTTGTATAAATTTACGCGCACATTTCATTGTGTAAACGCGGTAAACTCAAAGGAATGCAACCTTGCAGACATTACAGCAGGCATTTTCATCAGAAATCTCCAACATTAGCAAGTCATTTACAAGTATATCTTAGTAAAGACGTTTTAGTTTTGATTTTTCACATAATCGTGGCATTTTTTAATTTGTATAACAATCAAAAAAATGTTGTTCGGCAATAATACAGCCGATAAACAATCAAGTTTATCAAGAGTATTACTAGGTGCGTTCATATAACAGCGTGTGTAAATGGATATAATTTTACACCTTATAAGTTTATATGCTTTCATGAGTCCCCCTATTATCTCCTTACAACAGAGATAATTGCTAACATATTTTGTGTCGTATTCATTTGTTATATTACAGTTTTTACCTACGAAAAATGTTAGAAAATTTACCAACCAGTGGGAAAAATAATTTCACTTGCAAAGTGTGTCAACACCCTTAACCAAAACAAATGTCACATTCTTCTTCTTATGCTTCGCTTGTAACAAAATTTGGGAGATGGCTACTTTTCAATATCAGATGGCGCCAGTGTCGCTCATTCTACCGTTCTCCATAAAAATGCGTGCAATCTACTCATAATGCATAAGCTTGTGTTAAACTCATCTATATTAAAAAGTGCTTATGTGTCGGGGCTTTTGAATGCATCTTTATGAAAAATGTCATTGTACCGCGGCCTTAAGGAGTTTCGGAAGCACTTTAGTGAAAGCAAAATTCGCCTCCTTATATGGGCGTGGTCAGAATTTCATGTCCACCTGAGTGGACATGGGTAGCTAAGGTAGTCAATTTAAATGCAGTAAGGTCTATGAATATTCGAAAAGAGATAAACAATTGAAATAATTTTACAAGCAAATTAATTTTTATTAGAGAAAAAATAACTATACCTTACAGTTTATGAGTTTAACGGTTTATTTTAAGAAAACTAATTTGAAAAGTGCGTGTTTTGTTTGCATCCTTCCATTCTACAACGAACTGCATTGGCCGTGAAGAATCAAACTTTGGTAAATGGTCGCTTTGATCATAAGGCATATCAATCAGTGGTTGGTGGAAATACTTCAATGTCTTCGGCGTTGTTTACTTGCATTTTTAGAACATCGAGGATATGTGCATGATATTTTCAAAAGAGTATAAGCCAATCTTTTTCTGAAAGCAATTAAATCCATTTGATTGAAGCACTAAAACCAAGTATGTTTATAACATTTACATTTAAATTTCTGTGGAGGACCGAAATCATAGGTATTCCACTTTTCCACAAAGAACATAAAGTTTTATTTCACATGGACAAGGCTTACCACGACATATATACTGCTTTGTTCCCAGGCGCCCTTTAAATGGATTAATCTGTTCATCAACACAAAGGATTTCCTCCAGCTCTTGCTCCAATAACCGTTTTCGAATATAATCCATTATAGGTCTTACGCTACATAATTTATCTTGGGTTTGTGGGATGATTTTTAGAACGATTACGTGTTATATTGTTAGCAAATAATGGTAGTGCTGAACTTCCGAATTTCTCCAGGACTAGTTGGTCGAAAGTTTGATTCTTTCTGCAGACCATAAAGATTAGTGAAGTTGGATGCATCTTCAAAAAATTGAGTCGGCAAGTATTTCTTTAAATACTCGTACTCACTTTTCACTCCATTAGGCATCTGAAGAGGTGGGGTAAAATTGAAATTAGCAACTCGGTCATTATTGCGGGAGTGCCTCCATTTAATGTCACTTTTCTGAGTTTTAAATGTCCAATCAAAACATTCATTTCCCGCTTGCGCTTCTGGTGTAATTATTTTCCTAGTAGAAAACTGAAATTGAACGCAATGCTCTCACGGAAAAGAAACTCATTTTGTGGAGCATCCTTTTCGCTTCTTATTGAGGATGGTGTTGAAAAAGAGGAAACTTGAGGACGTGCATCTGGTTGATTTTCAAATGCTGGACTCAACTCTCGTTCGATTTCACTTTCCTCACAACTCGTATCCCCCTTCCCACCTCTTCATCTCCTTCATAAAGATTACTAGTTAGAAATTAATTTCATCACTATCCGACTCATCGTCGAAATCTAAGAAAGTATTTAGAAGGTCAAATATCCCCTTTCCTGACAGCTTTTTGTGCCTAGCCATCATAACTTTTGCCTACAAAGTAATATTATCTTCCCTTAACTCACAACTCTTGACTGCTCATGTCCATTATAAAGGACATAAGGTTTGAATTCCAATCATCTCCCACTTACAATAGTTCAAAAAGAGAATTTCGAGCTAAAAAAAATCGTTGACACAACTAAACATAGAAACTTTTTATGTTAAAGAATTAAAGAACAAACACACCAAATATAATAGGGGGACTCATGAAAGCATATAAACTTATAAGGTGTAAAATTATATCCATTTACACACGCTGTTATATGAACGCACCTAGTAATACTCTTGATAAACTTGATTGTTTATCAGCTGTATTATTGCCGAACAAAATTTTTTTGATTGTTATACAAATTAAAAAATGCCAAGATTAAGTGAAAAATCAAAACTAAAACGCATTTACTTGCTGATATTGGAGATTTCTGATGAAAATGCCTGCTGTAATGTCTGCAAGGTTGCATTCCTTTGAGTTTACCGCGTTTACACAATGAAATGTGCGCGTAAATTTATACAAATTGTGTAAATGATTTTTCATACAAAATTTGACAGCTCGTTTACGCACTAGATAAATTTATACGTGTACACACTTTATAAGGCATTTATACGGTTACATGAGTCCCCCTAATATTTAAACCTTCCTTCACAAAAGCCTGCACAATACCGACAAAATTTTACAGCAATTAGCAGGAATATTATTTTCATACTCGCAATAAACCACTAGGTCCGTTTTCACTGAAAATAATGCTTAAAAGTTTTAAATTCAAAATAACAGTCACTTCAAAGTCATGTCCACCGCAGTGGACATCAGTAGCGAAAGGGTTAATAAATGGGTGGAATTATGTAATTGAATTTGGAAGGATAAATATACGAATTATTGCTTTTGAGTTAACCATGAGTTGTATATATACTTCTTTTAATTAACTTTAAGGCAGAGTGGCAGAAATATAAAAACTGACATGGTATACCTTCTAATCGTACAGTAAGTTTCTACAGTATCTATTATAGTCCACGGGTACTACAAGCTGCGAATTAGCGTACCACTATCTCATTAAGAGTGGGAACTAGTTCTAATTATGTCCCCTCGCAGTGACCTTAATTGAAACTTTTAACATTGAGATGTCCCCATTTGAAGCCCTGGAAAATGAAGAACAAACGCGCAAAGCTGTAGGTTTGCACTGAATGTTTGATAACTACGTGCGAACTAGTGCTAATAGGATGCAGTTCGAGACAGGTGGCAGGCACATTTGTTCCAACAGCACTTATGCTACACATATGTACGTACTTAAATAAATCATCTCACGGATGCAATTAACTCAGAATCCCCTACAAATTAAGTAATTAAGAACGCGCTCAAAAGGGTTGCATAAGGAGGCAGTTGCCATTTCGGTGGACATCGCCACGTTAGGTGTGAGTTGAAAGCACTGCGGGGGGAGTGCAATAGTTTTGCGCAACTTTGGAACTAGTACGATTTGTTTCAGGGTACATATAACTCACACTTAAGCGCTGGTGGCCACCAATAGGCCCGCTCTGCATCCGATTAGTACTAGCTCAGACATCTGTAACCTATAGTACGAAACTGTCGCTTTGCGTTACTGTGTCCCATTTTCTCTGCGGGCTCGATATTTTCCAATAATCTTTTCCACGTAATGCGTTCCTATTTCATTTTGGTTCTGACAGCGTAATGCCAAACGTTATAGATGTCCAAGAGTTCCACCTTCTCCTTTGTCCACGTGGCGATAAAAGCCGTTGTAAACTTTGTCGCTGGCATGTCACCACTATCGTATGGTGACCCGCGTAGAAAACAATAGTGGCTCGTTCTGGTGGGGAAGAGAGAACTTAAACAAAACAGGGAATAGGAAAACAGAAGCAGGCAACTCGTGTTTGAGCTTCTTGCGACCACTCAACTAATTCGCGGTCAACCTTTAAGATTCAGTGAAGGCAAGGCGTTCCATGCTTTAGAGTAAAGTACGTGGTTGAGTGTACCGGAAGCCTCCTACAGATCTAGGGTAATGAGTACATGTGATGGAGTGTTTCTGGTTTTAACCTGCAAATTTTTTTGTTTGCTTTTAGCGTGATGGTGGAGCTATGCTGATGACTAGGGACACGTCGATTTTCTGTAAAATGTGGGAGCTGAACGTTTTCCAATGTCTTCATTACTGGCTACTAGAGAAATACGAGATGATATGACGCTCCTTGCTAAGCCGGTTTCTCAGATCCGGCTAACTGAGTCTCCCATCGCTTAGATGTTGTAGTATTGCTTTGGCTATTCCGTCTGCGCCTACTGTTTCTGAGAGTTTGGACTTTTTGATAGTTTCTTCAACCTCTTTGGCGGTAATGGCTATAGGATCGGGATGTTTCCCAATTGTGCTTAAAAGATGTGAGGGAGGCCCAGGGACAGGGTGCCCCAAAGCATGACAAATGCTAAAAAGACATAGGTCCTATCTAAAAATTTAATATAGGAAGTAATGGTATGAGCCAAAGGCTCCATTTGTCGCGAGCAACAGCCGGTACTGGTTGTGGGTTGCTGATCACCATTGCTGCTGGAAGGTGATAGAGTAGCGCTTATGCGCGGACCGCTGGACGCCCTTCAGAACGGCTAGGGGCACAACCGATTTGTAGGAATTACGGAGTCGATTAATGTTGGGACTCAATCCATAACATCCGGTTTGATGCAACCATGTTTTCATCCTTAAATATATCTTTTATCAGCAGACGCAGCAAAAACAATCTTTAGTGGACCAGGATTAGGTCGACACGTTCCGTGTCAGGATGACAATTTGTGAGTGGTCATCGTCCGGTCTCCATCCTTTCACGTCCGACTTATGTGCTCAACTTACTTTCTTTTTGCTGTAACCGAAGAAATCACACTTGCCAGTTTACGTATCGTCATATTTCCCACCATATATGTATCATAGTCTGGGATATTCTGAAAAAACGCAAAAAAAGAATTTTGCCTATTCCATATTCATTATGAAGCGCGCTTGGAACAACCATTCAAATATGCCGCTTATCTCTTTAAAGTGTTTTCATATTTATTTATTTCACTTTTTTTGTATCCAAGCTCGTTTAGGGCAATCCAAAAAGCTCCTTTGGAGCAATCTAAAAAAATTATAAGTGTTTCTCCTTCTTTCCTTTCTATTGCTTTACGCGGATTCTTAAAGTAGCTACTAAACAATTTATCTAAATTTGTATAATCAAGAAATCGTCGAATGATAGCATAAAATTAAACGTAAGTGCATCATACATAGGTGGACATATATATATGTAGGTATACATATAATAATAGATATATATATATCCATAGGTACATATGTATCTCAATAGAATTTTTGGGTGCTCAATCTCTCATCGCAGCGTCATCCCTACTAAATTTCACTTTACTTCCAATATTCACTCAAAACACCACAACATACACAAGGAATAAAACTATAAAGAAAAAGGAAACAATTTAGTTTACGCTACGTCATTAATAAACTGTCGACCTCCAGCAGGGTTGCCACACAAAAAAAAAAGTTGTTGACAAATAATAAAAAAAAGAACCAAAACTATTATAAGAAGTTGAAATTTTTGTTGGTGCAAAAATCATAAATATCCCTCGCCTGAACAGTGATCGAAATACCGTTAAAAATTTAACATGCAAACGCAACAACTAACTTGATCCATATATATCGCATTGTTGTTACATTGTTATTAACTTTCTGTCGGGATCTGAATAACTGTAAACTGTAACGCGAGGATCACCTCCATGTACTGTTCTTTTGTAATAAGCAGCAGGGTTGCCACATCAAAAAAAGTTGTAAGCAAATTATTTTAAGAAACAGCTCCGAAATTATACTCAGTGAGCTCAGTTACCGCATGACCCCGAAAATAATTCCAAAATATTCAATATATGGTCACGAAATTAACCCCAAAACGATACTGAAATTATACCCGAAACGATCCAGAAGGTGCTTCCAAATAATTCCAAAGAAAATAAAATTCTCGAACATAATTTCAAAACGAAACGGTCAGAATACAGCCCAGCTCGTTTCCTAAATGATCTCAAAACTGCCGCAAAATTATATCGAAACGATTAGAAGGTTCAAGATTTCAAAACAGTTCCGAAGGTGTCCGGAAATAAAGCTCTTTACCGTTTAAAATTTTGAGCATAAATTTTAAACCGTTCATCGATTTAAGCAGTTTGCCAAATATTTATGACCTAAATTGAAAACCTCTCAATTTACTACTACTATTCACCTGCACAATAAGTCTGAATTCCCGAAATTGTTGTAAACTAAAACCCAAAAGGTTTAAAATATATAAAAATAGAAATTTCTAGACTTCTAGACTTTGAAAAAAAAAAAACCAAAAAGATTCGAAAATCTAAAAAAAAAGTAAACTTGAATACATTCCTAAATTCAAAATTCGAAAGTTTAAAAATACTGCTGAAAATTTAAAAATTAAAAACTTTACGTGTGAAATGCACTGTAAATCATAAATTTTTTAACTGCATTTTATTATGCATAGGAAGTGTTATGATATTGTTACGAATACTAGCAACACTAAGGGATACTATCATCTATCTCTTAGCCGATACTGAGCAGTGACTTGTATGCACATAACCAAATTAATCATTATATCTACACATATGTCCATACAAGCAGCGGGGAGAAACGCACAAACACATGCTTATATCTTATCTGAAATGCTCACAAAAGTAGGCAATCATTTGTGCAAGTATCACTCACATATACACGCGCATATGAGAAGCTATAACGTGCATCTGTAGTTATAGCTCGTAATTTTATAGCTAGTAACTAAGTTAAATTCTAGAAACGCATAGGAGTATGCGAACGAGGAAATCACAGAGTATAAAAGGAAGTAAAGCTGAGAATCAGTAATCAGTTTGATTTAAGCACGCTATCTGTTGAGAAGTAGAAGTGTTATTGTGAAGTACTTTAATAAAGACCATTTAGCATAGTTGAATATTGGAGTTATTTATCAACAATTTAGCGATACGAACGTGAGTAGAAGGTTGCAAATACGCAGAATTGCACTAAATTCGTTACAATATGTTTCATGGCACAGATGTAATAGCTCAGTGTGTAGTTTGGAAAGGTGACAGCTGCCGACTAAATATTTCCTTTTTTCTAAACTGCAAGTCTAGACTTCTCTACTTTAAAATAAAACCAAGTTCGTACTACTCGTTCTTCAAAAAACCGGTAATTTGTATGTTTGAAACCAAATTTGGCTTGATCATATGTTTAATACAAAAAAGTTTCAGATCTAGGCTGAAACTTATAATCATATAGCCACAGTATTTTTAAAATAGACCAAATACCAAAAAGGCACCAAATTTCGTTAAAAATGTATCAAAATCGCAACCATTACCAGTGGGCCAATTACATATATACAAACTTTCATTCAAACGTAGGTCACTCAATCGTTGTTGTGGGAGCGATGTTAATTTCATGAATTAGAATATTAAGCAAGGAAAATCACTGAAATACATAGCGCAGGCGATTTGGAGAAAAGACGTAGATTTGGTGATTATGTATTTGGTGGATGTCGACTAAAAATTGCTTGTTCGCACTGGTTTTGCTTCAGTTATTGTTGGGCGGTGGGCGTGTAATGTACTCATGAGATTACAATAAATCTAAGAAGAAAAAAATGCGAAGCAATTGATAAGAGAAATTACAAGGAAGTTCTTATAAAGGATATAAAATGGAATAATTGATACAATGGAAGGTGTTAACTAATAATACATACAATAAAAATGTTACGCATACGCAACGTCGCACAAAAGCAGGAAAATTACTGTGATAAGTCAAACAAGTAGCATCAAGTGTTTCATAGTATTATCTTTACAAGTTTCCGCATAATGAATACGTAAACAAGAAGATTGATAAAGTATTATAAAAACGTAATAAAATACTACGCTTTGCCAAACAGATAAATGTATTTTTGTTTAATATCAGTGACCACTGGCAATTATAAAGGATTATTTTCTATAATATCAAAAAAAAAAAAAAAAAAAACAAGTTGTTAAAAATCTGAAATTGAAAATATGCATTGAAAACTCAACATAATAGTTTCAAATTATTACTGCTACTGCATATTTTTAAATTTATCTACTACTTCCAACCATCAGCCCGTAAAATGTTCAGTCGCAGCAATTCACACACTGGCAATGATTCTACAGAGTCATATGCTAAAACTTTTGTCAATACTTCGTCGTCACAAAAGCTTAACACTGGAGCACCAAACTCCACTGAACGTGATGCTAATCGCGGCCAGTGGGCTTCAAAAACTGAATTTATGTTATCCTGCATAGGTTATGCGGTTGGCATTGGCAATGTATGGCGTTTTCCCTATCTCTGTTATCGCAGTGGGGGAGGTGAGTGTGTGATACAATCTTAAGAAACAAATATTAAAATTTTGAACATTTAAACTTGTTAGGCGCACTTGCAGAGCGACCAGTTATTGTTTTAATCTCAGAGTTAATTTGAAAAATTTTTCAAAAATGTATGAGCTTAATCTCTCATGTCAAGTTAACTCTGAGCTAAAAAAATAATTTGTTGTTCTGCAAGTGGGTCTTAGTAATTTGCAATAAGGCAAATAAAATGTCACCCAATTTTAAATAGCAAGAATCTTCAATGGGCAATTTTGATTATACAATTTTTGGCTTGTGTTGATTTTTTTTAGCTTGTAAGAATACTTATATTTTGCATTCAGTAATTTGTGTGTGCTTTCAAGTCAGCAGAAAAAAATTTTACCTCAGTCGTGTTGCAATTTAGTATAATAAATAAATAAATAGCGAATTTTATGAAAGCATCTCTAGAGTTACTGAAAAGTGAAAACCCCTACTGTCTAGCTCTGTCTAGAATACATAGAAAACGTAGAAAGTTTACAATTCTACTGTCAAAAGTTTTCTACACGCAGCAACAAACAAAATAGATTTGCGAAAATTGACAAGAATGTTGAAATAGAATTTTTTTTTTAAAAGCAAGAATTTTCTATGCTCGGCTGTTTTGTAAATATTTTTATATTTTTTAAATATTAATATTTTTTTAACCTAAAGCCGGCAAACCATAAATAATTTTTTTTTAACTTTCGGCGTTAAATGGACGACCAAATCTACCAGATGTTTTTTGTGTAAGTTGTGCGTTCTCTGAGTGTTGTATTTTTGGTCTAGAAAACGTGAAAATCAATTTATTTGTATCCCCTTATGTAATCTATGAATACCACCGGTGCGTTTCATTTATATTCAATGGTGTTGGAAAAGTGTTCCGAAAGGTTGTTAATATGCAACTTGAAGGAGCTGCGAAGCTGAAAAAACTTTGCCAAATGACGTTGATCAATACCACCAGCTCCACAAGGATTGGAAGCCCTCGCCGAATCATTTGAAACCAAAGCCAAAGGGCTCAAAAAAGTCGACTTTGTATCGTGCAATTCCATTAACCTAACGTTCAAAACCGGTACACTATATTACAGTGATGTTAAACCGCGTCAGTTTGGTAGTGGTATGTGTTAAGATGGAGTAGAGAATTAACGCATGAGATGTTTACTGCTTGAAGTACAATCCCAAAACTGATTGACTGCTTGCCTTACTCAATCTCAGTCGCTGCGCTCACACGACATGTAGGTGAACGCCGAATAGTTTTCCGAAGCTCGCGATTGCACCACCGCTCTGTTAAAAAAAACCCTAAATATCTGACGTATGCTGTTGATATTGATATTGTAACGAATTTAGAGAAATTCCGCTTATTTGCAACCTTCTACTAACGTTCGTATCGCTAAACTGTTGAATAAATAACTCCAATATTCAATAATGCAAAATGCCTTTTATTAAAGTACTTCACAATAACACTGATACTTCACAACTAATAGCTTGCTTAAATCAAACTGATTTCTGATTGCTTAGCTTGCGCTCTTTTATATTCTTCGATTTCCTCGTTCGCATACTTCTAGGCGTTTCTAGAATTTACCAGCTAGAACTACAGATGCATTTATAGCTACTCATATGCGCTTGTATATGTGAGTGATACTTGCACAAATGATTGCTTACTTTTGTGAGCATCTCAGAGAAGATATATGCATGTGTTTGTGCGTTTCTTTCCGCTGCGTGTACGTACATATGTGTAGACATAATGATTGTTCCACCGATGATTGCCTACTTTGGGAGTATCCCAGATATATGCATGTGTTTGTGCGTTTATCTCCGCTGCTTGTATGGACATATTGGTAGACATAATGATTGATTTGTTGATGTGCATACAAGTCACTGCTTAGTATCCCTTAGAGATGATAGTATCCCTTAGTGTTGCTAATATTCGTTACAATATTATTCAGATGACACGCCCTCTTAATACCATAGATACCACTTATGCAAAGGCAAATCGAATCATAAATAAAATTTTTTGGGAAAGAACGGTCCCTGTTCCACTTCCCAAAAAACAAAAAAAGTATCGTAAATACTAATCTAGGCAATTAGCTACCTATAAACCAAATTTCAGGCATCTCGTACAGTAAATAGAACTTGATCGAATTGATCGGTCCATTTCCCGGAAAGAAATTTCAGAGGAGCATTCTCCGGGCTCGCACAATTAATATTATTTATTTCAATAGTTCAAACCCTGGTCCACTTTCTGAAAAGAAAGCAAGTACCCCCATACCAAATTTCAAGCAAATCGCACTGTATACTGTTTTATGTAGAATAGGTGGTGCCCTGGTCCACAGCCCGGAATGAAAAGTTTCTCAAATACTATCTTTGTCAAAGAACTGTACCGAATTACAAGGGAATCATGCCATAAATAAGAGTTTTTGAAATAGATCGGTACCTGGTCCACGTTCCGGAAAGAAGTTTCACAAATATTGAGCTAGTCACGGAAATTCCTCTATACTAAATGACAAGCAAATCGCGCCATACACTATTTTATTTAGAATACATCGTTCATTAATTCACTTGCCGGAAGGAAAAGTTTTTCAAATACTATCTTTGTCAAAGAGGTATCCTTGTAGCGAGTTTGAAGCGGATCGCATCATAAATTAGACTATTTGGAATAAATTGGCCTTGGTCTACTACGCGGACTAAATTGGGAATCTAAATCATCTTAAAACCGCCTTGAACACACATACACAATTTTATCAAAATCGGTCTAGTCATTTAGAAGAAGTTCAGCGACAAACACAAATAAAGAAGATATATATATATGTATTGGGTTGGATCGATTTGTATGGACGAAAGTTAACCGATATCGCGCCGTCGATTTGGATTTGGGCTCAGGGAAAAAAATTCCACTACGCATACCAAATAAAATAATTTTCGAGCTTGCGAAATTTAATTTTTTTGACTTTTTTTCGGCATTGATTTTTAAGGTTTTTTTCATGACCTAATAAAAAAATTGTCATATGTATACCCTGTCCGACCCAAAAATGTCCGCTAAAAATGTTGCCGATAACAGTTTTTTGAAAAAAAAATGAAAATTTTACAATCAAATGAAAATTTTTTTAGGTCATGAAAAAAACCTTAAAATGAAAAGTCGAAAAAAAAGTAAAAAAAAAAATTAAATTTCGCAGGCTCGAAAATTATTTTATTTGGTATGCGTAGTGGAATTTTTTTCCTGATCCCAAATCCTATCGAAACATCAATGGCGCGATATCGGTTAATAAATCGACCCAGTCTAATATATATAAATTAAATCTCCTTAGTGCACTAACATTAGTATATATTAGAGATATAGTACACCGCCGATAAACTCCGCCGCCGCCGCCGATTTTGGTCGGTTTTCGCACGCGCGGTGGTGTCCGGCGCGTTACTATATTTTCTACTCGTTTAATACTGTTTAGGCCATTTATTGTTCATGTCGAAAATTGGTTGGATATGGTCGAAAGTGGTATCAACGGATGTTCATCAGGAATAAGAAACAAATTGCGAAATTTAACTCTTTCTAAATGTTTAAAAGTTATTAGAAAAACAAGCGTTTTCGATGTCAGCTTAACATGGACTTTGTATCACCCATTTCACTAAGTTATTAAAAGAAAAGTTATATAATAAATTTAAGCGTTCAATTTGCATTCAAAAAATTAATAAAGAACAATGAATTCAAATAAAATGACCCAAGTCGAACATGTTTTCAAATTGCCCTCAAGTTGTTAACAAAAACCAAAATACCCAAAAAAGGTGTCGATTTTTAAAAAAATTTTATATTGCGATTGGCTGAAGGAATAAGCGAAATCAGTGATGCAAAATCCTTGAGTAGGTTCTCCTTTGAAATGATTCTTACCTCATACTTAGGTTGAGGATATATGTATGTATGAGAAGGGTTTGAAAAATCACTTGGGCTTACATTCAAATATCTGTTGTTTATTTGCGAAACTATACAATAGCGTCTGAAATGTTAATTTTGATTTTCAGACTTCATCCTTCAACACCCAAGTCTCCCGGTTTGACACTTCCTAAAGTTGGCGGCTCTACCAAACTAGTCCCTTGGAGTGAATCACATTGATTATAGCCTATGAACCAAGTTTAAATATCACCTACACGTTACGGCTCCTTTTACAAATGTGAATACGTAGGCACATATATGTATTTACCAGGTGAGGCTTTGTCCTTCGCAAGAACACCCAAAATGGTGAAGCAAAAGCTTTCCCAAGACAGTCGAACTAATGACCGTGTGTGCTACTACCCTAACGTAGTGGACAGTCGAACTAGTCTGAAAAATGAAGCTACGCGGTCATCCATAATGAGCTCTTATATCATAAGGCCGGAAAACAGCAGTTAACCCTTTCCAATTAAAATCGATCGACTTTCATTCTAAAATATCGTTTTGATTTAACAAAGACAATTGAAATCAATGTTGTGAACACAAACGTCTACAAACTTTGGTCTACATTTTAAAAATTTTATCCAGGGTCCTTGTAAAACTTTAATTATGTAGATACGCCGACGATTATACGATTTTCACGATGAGTTACGCATTGACATCCACCTGCGATTGCTTATGATTTCGAAGGCGGCATCCTTGGCCGAATAGTCACTCCCTAACGTTTAAAGGGGGTTTTCTGGTGTAGCTCGACATCATAGCGCGACAAAAGCATCCGTTGGAAAGTCTTCGGAGGTACACCTAGAGCTTCTAAGAAAGTGACCTCGACGAAGGTATGAGTTCGAAGTCGCAGTCCTATAGATTGTGTGCTGGCATATGGTGTGATGATCAGGAGGCATGTTAGCGACTGTTGGTCGGGATTGCTACTGTTCGCACATCGGGAATTGTAGCTCTTAAAAACAGCCAAAAAACTGTAGGCGACCTGTGCCATTAATAGCAACCGTAAGTCGTCTTTTTGCGGGACCGCCAAGGAGCCACGAATGTTTTAAAGAAATTGTGTTCGCGACGATTATTAGGAGTTAACCCCAGGTGAAACTACGCTTTCCACGAGATAAACAGACAAAAGTGTGACCATTTTATGTATCTCTATTTCTTTTCAGCATACGCAGCTGTACCAATTCCAAAGACCGGGGTTAGGTTCGAAGTTTCTTTGGAGTAAGCAAACGAGGCACAATCCCTCCACAAGGAGCTACTCCTGAAAATTTTTGAACGGTCTGCGAGATCTTGAGGCCAAAACCTCGGATCTTTCCGAAATGGCCAACACGTTCATTTACTTAAATACATACAAACAAAACCTTTCCTAAATATTATTTTTTAAATAGAAAAATCAAGCTTTTTAATGTAAGAAGACCGGCGTAAGCCAGCGCGCTGCTCACGCCGCCACCACCGATATATCGTCGGTCCAATGTCAAAGTCACGAATGTGCATATGTGATGTGTTGAGAAAAACGCGTAAGACATTGTTAAAAATAGAGATTTAATTAATAGAGATTTAATTTTGTATTTTTCAACCACTATTGGAAGGTTTACTTTTGTAAACCACTAAGTAATGTTAATTGAAAAACTATTTTTAAATTTTTTTCAAAAAAATGCACATTTGTTTTTCTGACTTTGCCAAATTTGACATATATAATATTTCGTTTAAACAAAAATGGCACATTCGTGACTTTGGAATTGTACCGACGATATAATAGAGCATACGCCGCACAGTGGGCTGGATTTGGCTTTCAGTGGACTTAGGGAAATGAAAAAAAATATTAGTTAATAACACAAAAACTTTGATGGGAATCGATTTTGGGTCTCATTACATGACGTTTTTATATACGTGTATTTTTTCATAAAGTCTTAAACAAAAAAGTTATGGCAAAAAAAAAAATTTTATGTTTGGGAAAAATCACATTTTTACCGTTAACTCATTTTCCTCACATTTCCTCGAAACTTCATTAATTTATTTATATAGTTAGGGTTATATACTACGCAATATACTCGGTTTCATGGTTCGAAAAGATTCGCGTGTTTTTTTTTTTTTTTTTTTGTTTTTTAGTAGATATTTTAATAGATATTGCGATTTTAAAAACAAAAATAGTTTTTTTTTGTTTTTTTTTTTAATGTTAGTTTTGCGAATCACTTTTTAATTCTGGGTAATATTTAAAAACAAAAATATTTTTAGTTTTTTCGTTTTTTTGTTTTTTATACTCAGTTGAGCAGAGCTCACAGAGTATATTAAGTTTGATTGGATAACGGTTGGTTGTACATATATAAAGGAATCGAGATAGATATAGACTTCCATATATCAAAATAATCAGGATCGAAAAAAAATTTGATTGAGCCATGTCCGTCCGTCCGTCCGTCCGTCCGTCCGTCCGTCCGTCCGTCCGTCCGTCCGTTAACACGATAACTTGAGTAAATTTTGAGATATCTTGATGAAATTTGGTATGTAGGTTCCTGAGCTCTCATCTCAGATCGCTATTTAAAATGAACGATATCGGACTATAACCACGCCCACTTTTTCGATATCGAAAATTTCGAAAAACCGAAAAAGTGCGATAACTCATTACAAAAGACAGATAAAGCGATGAAACTTGGTAGATGGGTTGACGTTATGACGCAGAATAGAAAATTAGTAAGATTTTGGACAATGGGCGTGGCCCCGCCCACTTTTACAAGAAGGTAATTTAAAAGTTTTGCAAGCTGTAATTTGGCAGTCGTTGAAGATATCATGATGAAATTTGGCAGGAACGTTACTACTATTACTCTATATGTGCTAAATAAAAATTAGCAAAATTGGATTAAGAACACGCCCACTTTTTAAAAAAAAATTTTTTTAAATTCAAATTTTAACAAAAAATTTAATATCTTTACTGTATATAAGTAAATTAAGTCAAAATTCAACTCCAGTAATGATATGATGCAACAAAATACAAAAATAAAAGAAAATTTCAAAATGGGCGTGGCTCCGCCCATTTTCATTTAGTTTGTCTAGAATACTTTTATTGCCATAAGTCGAACAAAAATTTACCAATCCTTCTAAAATTTGGTAGGGGCATAGATTCTATGACGGTAACTGTTCTCTGTGAAAATGGGCGAAATCGGTGGAAGCCACGCCCAGTTTTTATACACAGTCCACCGTCTGTCCTTCCGCTCGGCCATTAACACAATAACTTGAGCAAAATCCGATATATCTTTACTAAACTTAGCCCACGTACTTACCTGAGCTCACTTTTTCTTAGTATAAAAAATGGGCGAAATCTGACCATAACCACGCCCACTTTATCGATATCGAAAATTACGAAAAATGAAAAAAATGCCATAATTCTATACCAAATACGAAAAAAGGGATGAAACATGGTAACTGGATTGGTTTGTTGACGCAAAATATAACTTTGGAAAAATCTTTGTAAAATGGGTGTGACACCTACCATATTAAGTAGAAGAAAATGAAAAAGTTCTACAAGGCGAAATCAACAGCCCTTGGAATCTTGGCAGGAATACTGTTAGTGGTATTGCATATATAAATAAATTAGCAGTACCCGACAGATGATTTTCTGGATCACCTGGTCCACATTTTGGTGGATATCACGAGAACGCCTTCACATATACATCTAAGGGCCACTCGCTTTTAAAACCCTCATTAATACCTTTAATTTGATATCCATATCGTACAAAAACATACCAGAGTCACCCCTGTCCCACCCTAATGGCAATATCTCGAAAAGGCGTCCACCTATAGAACTAATGCCCCCTCTCTCTTAAAATGCTCAGTAACACCTTTCGTTTGATACCCATATCGTACAAACATTCTAGAGTAACCCCTGGCCCACCCTAATGGCGATATCTCGAAAAGGCGTCCACCTATAGACCTAGTGTCCACTCCCTCTTAAAATGCTCAGTAACAGCTTTCGTTTGATACCCATATCGTACAAACATTCTAGAGTCACCCCTGGCCCACCCTAATGGCAATATCTCGAAAAGGCGTCCACCTATAGACCTAATGCCCACTCCCTCTTAAAATGCTCAGTAACACCTTTCGTTTGATACCCATATCGTACAAACATTCTAGAGTCACCCCTGGCCCACCCTAATGACAATATCTCGAAAAGGCGTCCACCTATAGACCTAATGCCCACTCCCTCTTAAAATGCTCAGTAACAGCTTTCGTTTGATACCCATATCGTACAAACATTCTAGAGTCACACCTGGCCCACCCTAATGGCGATATTTCGAAAAGGCGTCCACCTATAGAACTAAGGATTACTCCCTTTTAAAATACTCATTACCACCTTTCATTTGATACCCATATCGTACAAACACATTCTAGAGTCACCCTGGCCCACCCTAATGGCGATATCTCGAAAAGGCGTCCACCTATAGACCTAATGTCCACTCCCTCTTAAAATGCTCAGTAACACCTTTCGTTTGATACCCATATCGTACAAACATTCTAGAGTCACCCCTGGCCCACCCTAATGGCGATATCTCGAAAAGGCGTCCACCTATAGACCTAATGTACACTCCCTCTTAAAATGCTCAGTAACACCTTTCGTTTGATACCCATATCATACAAACATTCTAGAGTCACCCCTGTCCCACCCTAATGGCGATATCTCGAAAAGGCGTCCACCTATAGACCTAATGCCCACTCCCTCTTAAAATGCTCAGTAACACCTTTCGTTTGATACCCATATCGTACAAACATTCTAGAGTCACACCTGGCCCACCCTAATGGCGATATCTCGAAAAGGCGTCCACCTATAGAACTAAGGATTACTCCCTTTTAAAATACTCATTACCACCTTTCATTTGATACCCATATCGTACAAACACATTCTAGAGTCACCCTGGCCCACCCTAATGGCGATATCTCGAAAAGGCGTCTACCTATAGACCTAATGCCCACTCCCTCTTAAAATGCTCAGTAACACCTTTCGTTTGATACCCATACCGTACAAACATTCTAGAGTCACCCTTGGTCCAGCTTTATGGCGATATCTCGAAAAGGCGTCCACCTATAGAACTAAGGATTACTCCCTTTTAAAATACTCATTACCACCTTTCATTTGATACCCATATCGTACAAACACATTCTAGAGTCACCCTGGCCCACCCTAATGGCGATATCTCGAAAAGGCGTCCACCTATAGACCTAATGCCCACTCCCTCTTAAAATGCTCAGTAACACCTTTCGTTTGATACCCATATCGTACAAACATTCTAGAGTCACCCTTGGTCCACCTTTATGGCGATATCTCGAAAAGGCGTCCACCTATAGAACTAAGGATTACTCCCTTTTAAAATACTCCTTACCACCTTTCATTTGATACCCATATCGTACAAACACATTCTAGAGTCACCCCTGGCCCACCCTAATGGCGATATCTCGAAAAGGCGTCCACCTATAGACCTAATGCCCACTCCCTCTTAAAATGCTCAGTAACACCTTTCGTTTGATACCCATATCGTACAAACATTCTAGAGTCACCCCTGGCCCACCCTAATGGCGATATCTCGAAAGGGCGTCCACCTATAGACCTAATGCCCACTCCCTCTTAAAATGCTCAGTAACACCTTTCGTTTGATGCACATATCGTACAAACACATTCTAGAGTCACCCCTGGCCCACCCTAATGACGATATCTCGAAAAGGCGTCCACCTATAGACCTCATGCCCACTCCCTCTTAAAATGCTCAGTAACACCTTTCGTTTGATACCCATACCGTACAAACATTCTAGAGTCACCCCTAGCCCACCCTAATGGCGATATCTCGAAAAGGCGTCCACCTATAGACCTAATGCCCACTCCCTCTTAAAATGCTCAGTAACACCTTTCATTTGATTCCCATATCGTACAAACACATTCTAGAGACACCCCTGGTCCACCTTTATGGCGATATCTCGAAACGGCGTCCACCTATGGAACTAAGGATCACTCCTTTTCAAAATACTCATTAACAGCTTTCATTTGATACCCATATCGTACAAACACATTATAGAATCACCCCTGGTCCACCTTAATGGGGACATCTCGAAAAGGCGTCCACCGATAGACCTAAGGCCCACTCCCTCTTAAAATGCTCAGTAACACCTTTCATTTGATACCCATATCGAACAAACAAATTCTAGAGTCAGCCCTGGTATACCTTTATGGCGATATCCCTAAATGGCGTTCATCCATAGAACTATGGCCTATTCTCTCTTAAAATACTCTTTAATACCTTTCATTTGATACATATGTTATACAACCACATTCCAGGGTTACCCCAGATTGATTTTCCTTATTTTGTCTCCATAGCTCTCAACTGAGTATGTTATGTTCGGTTACACCCGAACTTAGCCTTCCTTACTTGTTTTTTTTTAATGTTAGTATTGCGAATCACTTTTTAATTATGGCTAATATTTAAAAACAAAAATATTAGATAATTCATATTATACATTTAATTCTTTTATATTGGATTTACAATACAAAAAATGTTCAAATCAAAGATTTAGCTCTTCCTTCTACGTTAATTTTTTTTTGTTTATATGATGCTTACTATTCCTGCTTGTTCGTTAGCACCAAAAGAGTAATTAAAAGCAAAAATTATTCTTTCGTCAAAGGTCCATGAAATCTCCAAATATATATATAGGTATATGACCAAAAAAAAAAAAACTAAAAAAAACAAATTTTATTACTTTAAGTAAATCTTGCGTTTCATATGTAGTATGTATATTCATACCCAATTAAAATTGAGAAACTAAAATATTTAGTTTTCTATAGCATAGTCGCGGTTTTGCGGTAGGAGTAGTAGAGATTTCACTTCTTCGGATATTTCCTCATGCTTACTAGGTAATTTCGATCTCCTCGATGAAATAAATGGGTCAGAAGTAACTAACAAATTATTTAAAATGTCCTCATTTGTGGCTTTGCCGCTAATTTTTCTTGCATGGTCTCGACGATATGCTCTAAAATCTTTATTTTTGGATTCAGCGGCTTCTTCGCAAAACTTTCCGATAGGAATGGAACCAAAATGCTCTATTATTGAAGCTCCGTGTACTAAAATTTTATGTACACTTGAAGGCATGTAATACCATTCATATAGTTCGACGTAAACTTGAATGGTTTCTCTGGCGTACATGTTGAACTTTTGTAAATTTATTGGACACCCACATGAAAATGCCCCTAATATTATAGAGACTCTTTGAATGAGATTTTCACTAACACCAGGTAGTTTTAATGTCAACGAAAAATCGTCTAGCGGTATTTCCATCATTCGTTGTACCGTGCCCTTGCTTTACCACGTCTACCAATAAACCAGTCTGAATAGTAAAAATTATTTAAGCGAAGCCAAAATTGCTGGAAATTGGAAAAAATATCTAGATGTACACATATGCTTGTTGTTGTTGTCGTAGCGATAAGGTTACACCCCGAAGGCTTTGGGGAGTGTTGTCGAACGATCTCGGGAACGATTTATATGGCCACATTAAACCTCCAGGCTATCCCTCCCTCCCCACCCCCAAGTTTCATGAGGAGCTTGGGGTCGCCAGAGCCTCGTCTGTTAGTGAAACAGGATTCACCGCGGATAGATGAGGTTGACAATTGGGTTTGGAGAAGCTATATATTGCGCTGGCAACCTGAAGGGTTGCGCTACACAGCCCCTTGAATCTGGTATTTTAGTCGCCTCTTACGACAGGCATACATACCGCGGGTATATTCTGACCCCCTAACTCGTTGGGGATTACACATATGCTCGTTAGGGTATGTCGATATGAAACGCGGTTACTAAAAGTGTCATAACTTTTTTAAATTAGGTTTTACGAAAAAATGTTATATAACAATAAATTATGGAAAAGATCACAGAATACGAAAATGTATGTACATTTAAAGTCCTATGTACCAAATTTTCAATTTCGTTCCCCTGTGCGCCGCCGCCGCCGATAAAGTGATCGGCGTAACCCTCTAGTATATATGTACATACATACATACAAACATACCAAAAATAGAGGCGCTATTTCTATTTTGTTGGTAGCTTTTTCTCGAATATACATATTGTCACGGATATTAGCATCGCTAAGTTATACCATCACTAAGGCGATGCTAAGGCCACGATAAGCAGTATTTACGTCAATAATCAAATCATGTATACACATATATAAGGCAGCCGAAAAATGTCACACACAGATGCATTTACTTATGCGCCTATGTATGCGCGAGAGACTGTAAACTACAAACATTCACATCAATAATTCAATCATTATGTATCTACGAATAAATAAAACGAATAAATAATTGCGTCTACACATATGTACGTATACGAGCAGCGGAGCGGCAATGCACAGACACATGCATATATCTTATCTGAGTTGTCACAAGAGAGCAATAATTTGTGCACGTAGTTGTGGCTGGCGATTTTGTAGCGAAACTAACTAGTAAGTTCTGGAAATCTAAGAGCCTAGAAGTATGCAGCGTAAACTATAAAAGCGGGGCAGGCGAGTAAGAAGGAATTCAGTTTGATTTGAATTGTCAAGCAGTTTCGATTAAGCGCTATCTAGCGAGCTATAGCAGTATTATTTTGAATAGTAGAGTTTCATTTGAGCTATCAATCAGTTTGGTTATTAATTAAACTATTCATTGCAAAGTATAAGTGTTATTGTGAAGTACTTTAATAAAGGCCATTTTTCATTATTCAATATTAGAGTTATTTATTCAACAGTTTAGTGATACGAACTTAGCAAAAGGGCAAATAAGAGGATTTGCAGCAAATTCGTTACAATTGGTGTCAGAAGTGGGATTGTTGAATAAATTCCGAAGATTGGGAATACAACTTGGACATGGCAAAGTTCAGTGAATTGAAGATTCAGCAACTAAAGAAGGAGTTGGAGAGCCGTGGATTGAATACAAGCGGCGTTAAACTCGAACTTCAGGCACGGCTACGAGAGGCAATGGAATTAGAGGGAATTAACGTGGAAGAGTATGTCTTTCATCTTGATGGCGAGGAGACAACAAAAATTGAAGAGAAAAATGAAACATCGCAGACAGTTACCAGCACAGACTTGAACATGATATTGGCTGCAATAACTGCTCAAACATCGACAGTGGCATCTCAGCTGGAATCGCCCTCAATTGAATGCCCCATAATCTCTATCTCACAAATTGGAAGAAGGTCAAACAATCTTACTGTCGGAGGACAGGTGGATGGAAAGGAACGTTTACTGACTATAGATACGGGTGCATCTCATTCCATCATTCGAGCGGATTTAGTCAACAAGAAGATAAGACCATTGCATGGAGCAAGATTGCGTACTGCCACTGGAGAAGACAGCACGGTTCTAGGAGAAGTATCATGTGAAGTCGCAATTGGGAACGTCACGGCAGTACACAATTTTATAGTGGCAGAGATTGTTGATGAAATCATAATTGGAGTGGACTTCTTAATCGACCAGGGCATCAAGATTGACATGCAAAGCAAGACGATGCGATATAAGAACATGGATGTACCACTTAATTTCGGCTACGAGAGAGGCTACAGCAGTAAACGAGTGCTGGTGGAAGAAAGTCAGCGAATACCACCAAAATCCGAAGCAGTCATCTGGGCAAAGGTTGATGGAGATTGCGGGACAAACAAATTGTGGGTTGTCGAAGCAGCAAATAAATCAGCACTGAACATACTTGTAGGAAAAACCCTGGCTATGACAAAACAAGATGGGCGTATTCCGGTAAGAGTACTCAATGAGTTCAAGTCACCACTCAAACTGACTAAAGGAGCTATTTTGGGAAGATGCCAAGAGGCTGAAGTAGTTATTAACTGTGAACAGCTCCAGGAACACGTTTCAGCTAGTAATACTAATCTTTCAAATGACATCACGGCATGGACACAGGGGCTAGAGGAAGCATATCAGAGTAAGGCAAAACAACTGCTCCTAAAGTACGCGAACATATTTGACCAGGATGGTTCCAAACCAGGCCGCACCAATGTTGTGAAACATCAAATTGACACTGGAGATGCGAGGCCGATCCGTCAAGCTCCACGTAGTGTTCCACTGGCGAAGCGGGAAGTTGTGAGTCAAATCATACAAGAAATGAGCAACAGCGGCGTCATCGAACCATCAGCTAGTCCATGGAGCTCACCGGTAGTACTTGTAAAGAAGAAGGATGGAAAAATGAGGTTTTGCGTGGACTACCGGAAGTTGAATGACGTAACGAAAAAGGATAGCTACCCATTGCCAAGAATTGACGATACTCTGGACTCGCTATCTGGTACGAAATGGTTTTCCACGCTGGATTTGAAAAGCGGCTACTGGCAAGTTGAAGTGAAGGAGGAAGATAAAGAGAAAACAGCCTTCAGTGTGGGTGGTGGTCTTTGGCAATTTACAGTGATGCCTTTTGGACTTTTAATGCACCAGCTACTTTTGAGAGACTCATGGACCAGGTATTGAAAGAACTACATTGGAAAACATGCTTGGTGTACCTGGACGACATCATCGTATTGGGCAAGAACTTTGAAGAACATCTTAAAAACTTAGATGAAGTTTTCCAGAGAATAGCTGGAGCTGGTCTGAAGTTAAGTCCCAAAAAGTGTGTGCTGTTTAAAAAGGAAGTAAATTATTTGGGTCACAAGGTAACGACAGAAGGTATCCGTACAGCGAATGAAAAGATAGAGGCAGTAAAGGATTGGCCAAGACCACAGAATCTGCATGAAGTGAGAAGTTTCCTTGGGCTGTGCACATATTGCCGCCGATTTGTACCAAACTTTGCCAGCGTAGCCCATAGTCTCCACGAGCTAACAAGAAAAAATAAAGCTTTTGAATGGAAGAAGGAGCAAGAAGTAGCTTTCCAAACATTGAAAGAGCGTTTGTGCACTGCCCCAATGTTGGTATATCCGATTCCAGGAGCAACATTTATTCTAGATACAGATGCGAGCGGATATGCTATAGGAGGCGTTTTATCACAACTGGTCGATGGACAGGAGAAGGTAGTTGCATATTACAGCCGTTCGATTGGAAAACCAGAGAGGAACTACTGCGTTACGCGGAGAGAGCTGTTGGCATTGGTAGAGTGCATTAAACATTTTCACAAATACCTCTACGGCCAGCGATTCCGTGTCAGGCTTCTGCAGTTCCGTAATCCGGAAGGACAATTGGCACGGTGGATCGGGCGAATCCAAAGCTATGACTTTTCCATTGAGCATTGAAAAGGTAGTACCCATGGAAATGCTGATGCAATGTCACGAAGACCATGTAGTTTGGAATGCAAGCACTGTTCAAAAGCCGAGGCTAAAGAAGACATTATAGATGTCAGGCTAATGACTATAACATGTACAGATGAATGGGACAAGGAACAGCTAAGAAAGTGCCAGCTAGAAGATGCAGATCTGTCACGTGTTATGCAAGGACTCGAACGAAATGAAAGACCAAACAGAGAAGAGATGTCAGCAGAGAGTCCCATTGCGAAGTCATATTGGGCACAGTGGAACAGTTTAGAATTGATATCCGGTTGCCTTCATCGAGTATGGGAGAGTGAGGATGGTAAATACAAGAATAAACTGATAGTTGTTCCCAGAAAGAGGATTCCTGACGTGCTCAGCGAGCTGCATAATGGTCCAAGCGGAGGTCACCTTGGAATCACGAAGACGCTCGAGAAGATTAAACAGAGATTCTATTGGGTTGGTTGCCGTCAGTCGGTCACTGAGTGGATTGCGAACTGCGAATTTTGCAGCAGAGCGAAAGGGCCCAGAACACGAAGTCATGGCCAGATGAAGCAATATAACTCAGGTGCGCCATTTGAAAGGATCGCTATGGATGCCGCCGGCCCATTTCCTGCTAGCAACGGCGGAAACAAATATGTACTGGTAGTTATGGATTATTTCAGCAAATGGCCAGAGGTATACCCAATCCCAAATCAAGAAGCGGAAACGGTAGCAGAAGTGTTTATAAACAATTGGGTTGCAAGGTATGGTGTACCAATGGAATTACATTCTGACCAAGGCAGGAATTTCGAATCACCTGTGTTCCAGGAAATGTGTAAGTCATTGGGCATTCGAAAAACACGGACAACTGCATTGCATCCTCAATCCGATGGTATGGTAGAACGATTCAATAGAACATTGGAGGAGCACTTAAGGAAAGTAGTAGACAAGTACCATAAAGAATGGGATACCCGCATATATTATTCTTGATGGCTTACCGATCGGCAGTGCATGAGACAACGGGCCAAACCCCTGCAAAAGTAATTTTTGGCAATGACCTTAGACTGCCAGCTGATTTGAAGTTTGGGATAGATGCCAATGGACCATTATTCTTGATGGCTTACCGATCGGCAGTGCATGAGACAATGGGCCAAACCCCTGCAAAAGTAATTTTTGGCAATGACCTTAGACTGCCAGCTGATTTGAAGTTTGGGATAGATGCCAATGCGGAGAGAAATGTCAGGAAATCCACTAGTGATTTGGAAGAAGAGCTAAGAGAAATACATGATCTGATAAGGCAACGAACAAAGATTATGAGTGACAAGATGAAAGCCAGATATGATAAAGCAATTAATTCAGAAGGTTTTCAGGAAGGAGATTTGGTGCTGTTATCAACCCGCAACGTAAAAAAGGTTTGTCCCTGAAATTGCAGCGTAATTGGGAAGGCCCATACAAAGTTGTAAAACGGATCAACGATGTAGTGTACCGCATACAAACCATCGGTAAACCACGAACCAAAATGAAAGTGGTCCATTTGGAAAGGCTGGCAACGTTTAGATCGAGAGATTTGTCTGACCGGGACGATCAGACTTAGGTGGAGGGCAATGTCACGGATATTAGCATCGCTAAGTTATAGCATCACTAAGGCGATGCTAAGGCCACGATAAGCAGTATTTACGTCAATAATCAAATCATGTATACACATATATAAGGCAGCCGAAAAATGTCACACACAGATGCATTTACTTATGCGCCTATGTATTCGCGAGAGACTGTAAACTACAAACATTCACATCAATAATTCAATCATTATGTATATACGCATAAATAAAACGAATAAATAATTGCGTCTACACATATGTACGTATACGAGCAGCGGAGCGGCAATGCACAGACACATGCATATATCTTATCTGAGTTGTCACAAGAGAGCAATAATTTGTGCACGTAGTTGTGGCTCGCGATTTTGTAGCGAAACTAACTAGTAAGTTCTGGAAATCGAAGAGCCTAGAAGTATGCAGCGTAAACTATAAAAGCGGGGCAGGCGAGTAAGAACCAATTCAGTTTGATTTGAATTGTCTAGCAGTTTCGATTAAGCGCTATCTAGCGAGCTATAGCAGTATTATTTTGAATAGTAGAGTTTCATTTGAGCTATCAATCAGTTTGGTTATTAAGCAAGCTATTCGTTGCAAAGTATAAGTGTTATTGTGAAGTACTTTAATAAAGGCCATTTTTCATTATTCAATATTGGAGTTATTTATTCAACAGTTTAGTGATACGAACTTAGCAAAAGGGCAAATAGGAGGATTTGCAGCAAATTCGTTACAATATACAATATCTACATCCATAAGCATACATTCAACTCAAAGCAAGTTTGCTCGCACAATTCATAAGGAACATAGACACGAACTGAGACTTTTGTGTCACATTTTTTTAAATTTCACTCTCATCAATTTTTAATAACGTGCCTAAAGAAGTATAACTTCAACAAGTAAGGAAAACTTCAAACAAGTAACCGAACATTACATACCCAGCTGTACACTTGAGATGCTGTTGTTGTTCGTTTTGTGTACTTAATAGTGTTACAACAATAACATATAAGTACATATTAGGTCCGGCCGATTTGTGGGGAGGCAAAAAAATCGCCCATTGCTCTGTGAAAATCATATTCTAGGGATCAAAATAAGAAACTTTGCCGAAGGAACCATACCTTTAAAACGAATTCTGATGTCCCCCCCTTTGGGTCGTAGGGGCAAATTTGAAAAATCCCACTTTGAAATGCCTATGTTTTTTCTTTTTTTAGTTTATTTTTCTCTTCAGAAATTTATTTAGTCAGAACATATGTAAATGAAAAAATGAATTTAACTTAGTAATAGAAAAGAAATTAAAAAAATTATTAGAAATTAGCGTTTTTACAACCCACTTTTAAAACCAAGGCATTACTGTGATGCATTTGCATGTCGTGAACATAGTTGTGTGGGTTTTTTATTCAACCATTTTAAAAAATGAAGGTATCACTGTGACACAATTGCAGATCGTAAAATTGCTTGTGTGGTTTTTTTTAAGCCACCACAAGACACAGCAGGTAGAATTGAAATTGCTCCTACCCAAAAGTTCGACCTAAAGGGGGGGGTGGGGGGGGGGGGGGGACATCAGAATTCGTTTTAGAGGTATGGTTCCTTCGGCAAAGTTTCTTATTTTGTTCCCTAGAATACGATTTTCACAGAGCAATGAGCGATTTTTAAATCGACCCGCCCTAGAACATATGGTTCTATTCTGAACTAATTTTCGTTTAAAAGAAGCAAAAAGGATACAGAGGCTATATTATTTTTGCCTACGAGC